>NW_006399873.1:1485161-1512223 GCF_000299155.1 Elephantulus edwardii
TAAGGATCCAGGAGGGGTGGGAGAGGTTGGAAGCAGAGGGATGTGGATGTGGGATTAATCATTGGGTAGTACAATTTGAATGGGGGGAGGGCAAGAAAAATGGAAAGAATTAGTTCAAATTAGTATCCAAGTTTTGTAAATAAACTAGTAGAAAAAAATAAAAGCAGTAAAATAATTTAAAAAACCCAACTTTCCCGCTCAGAAAATTAGCAGTTATCCTCCTATTCTGATTGAGTATATATTCGTCTCTATTAATGTATAAATATAATTTTTGTAAACTCCAACATTGATATCTATCCCAAATACAAGTTTATTAATATGAGAATTTTTGGTTAGCTTGAAGAAATTGGTTTTTTTCCCCCCTGTGGAAAAAAACCAAAGTGAAACTAAATATTATTTTAAAACTCACTTTCTGTCTTAATACTGGAAATAGGCAGGGTCTTGAAAAAAGTCTGAGATATATATATATATATTTAAATTGTAGAACACAGGTTGTTGAATCGGTCTCCAATTCTGATGCCATTCTTCTTCAAGAAGTTCAGCCTCCCAGTGTTCAGCTCATACATTGGAAGCATATGGAGAAAAGCATACATCTTTCATTCACTTATTTCTTTATTTGCAATTATTCAGCGTGCCCCTGTTTTGTTGAGAGAACAGCTTCCTGCCCTAGGTATAAGGTTTTCATCAGCATAATTAAATGAGGGTCCATTCTTCTTAATGTTATCCATAATTTTTTATGATCCATGCAATTAAAAGCCTTTGCACAGTCAATAAAGTACAAATTACACCCTTCTGGTATTCTTTGTTTTCAGACAAGATCTACCTCATATCATCAATGATATCCCTGGTGCCACAGCTCCTTTTAAATTCAGTTTGAATTTCTGACATTTCTCTATCAATGTACTGTTCTAGCTGGTTTTTGTATATTTTTCAGCAAGATTTTGCTGGCATGTTGTATTAATCATATTGTTTCATAATTTCCATATTCTGTTGGATACACTTTTTTGAGAATGGCAACAGTTATGAATCTCTTCTAGTTTTCTTGGCAATTTAGTGAGTACATCCAGGGCTACATACATTTTTAAATATCTTTCCCCCATAGTAGTTAGAATGTTGAAAATAGAAAACTCTGAAGTTAATTTTCTGTTACACAAGTTATATTAAAATGCTCTTGTCTATACAGAATAAACAGATAAAAGCAAGGTATTTCACACACATTCTTCGGTGTGTCAAGCAAATCTAATGGCAGCATGCAACTTTTAAAACAGAAATAATAAAATAAAGTTTAGTCCTTGTGATGTAGATTAAGCATCAGGCTGCTAATCCAGAAGGACTATGGTTCAAATGATCCAACTGATCCACAGGAGAACGATGGAGTTACCTTCTTCTGTAAAGATTTATAGATGTGAAAACCCTCAGGGGCAAATTTATGTTGTTTGCAGCAGGGTTAATATGAGTAAGAGTAGCATTAAGTAAAATTTAGTACTTCTCCATTTATATTTCCTACATTATTAGTTTAAAGGATGTTAATGGTGATTAATTTTATAATGCTCAAAGTATGGTAATGATCTTATAAAACACAATGGGAACAAAGGAATGTGTGAAACACAATCTATATGAAGTTTGGATATAAACCAAAATAAAATAAACATTAAAACAAGTAAAGTTAAAAATATTCTATATTCAGATAATTTTTTGAAAAGCTTCTTGAAGTTTTATTACTTAAATTTAAATGTTAAAAATTACCAGGACTTCTGCAATAAAAAAAATTGTTCTGTCTTTTTTGAAAACATTCTTTTTCCCTAACAGATGGGTAGTAACTTGAATCAATAGACTGGCACATCAGATCTTTCCTCTTAATTGTCTATAGATGATATTTAATTCTATTTTTTCTTTATTTGTTACAGATGAAACGGATGATCTTAAATAATCTTTTCCTTTCTCTAAGCATTTCTTTATGTCTCTGTTCTTGGAAAAGCAGAAAAATTTTATTAGAACTACTTGAACTCCAGACAACTCTTGTTTACTAACAAAGCCATCACATTGCTTATTTATCATCTATTTCTGTTGGTTGGAGCTTCAATACAATAAGTTGCTATCCATTTCAAATATCAACTTTTTCAATATACATCAATTAGTATAGTACTATCTAAAAATATTTAAACTATAAACTAATGATAACATATATTTGTATATGTTATTCTACCATTTTTATTTTTTATTATTTCTCCATTCACTTGATTTTCTTCTCTGAAACTGTGACCAAATATATGTCACACCTCCATATCTTTTGAATTTATTAAGTATGCTCTTTGTGTGTTTTTATTACCTTCTTTAATTCTTCATAGTTCATCACCCTATATATCCATTCATTTATGATTTAGTTTGTATTTTTACCCTTTAGATTTTTTTTCCAGAGCACTAATTTGTACCTCATTTATATTCATTCTTGCCCTAGGGATGGAGTGGTTAAACGCTTGCTAACTTAATGCTATAATGGAAATATATATAGCAGTTCTCTTGTCTAAAGATCGACAGATTTGGAAGTCTTATAGGTAGGTCTTCTCTATCCTACATGGTTGTTTAGTCAGATTGACTCTATAGTACACGGATTGCTAAAGGCTCTGGACCAAATTATTTACTGATTTTAGAATGTTCTTCAGTATGCATAAGAAACAAAGATCTATTAATTAATCTATTAACACAGTGACTGTGACAATGGGACAGGTGTTTCAAAAGCAGTGAGATTGGCTCAGGACAGGGCAAGTTTCAGGGCTATTGTCTATAGCACCACAAGTTGTAGTCAACTCGATGGTGCAAAACAACAACATGTGATTTCAGATGTCATTTGCTTTTTTTTTAACTATTGTTAATTATTTTTTCATGTGAAGATTAAAATTTATCACTCTTCTTTATTTTTGGGGAAAGTAAAAGTCCATTGCCTATAATGCTTTTAAGAGATTAAACATACTTATCAATGTGAAAAGTCAGAAGTTACTAAGAGGGTTTTTTTTTTCCTTTAAGTAATGTACAGAGTTGCTATTAATTGTTATATAAAAGAATCATTAATAAAGCTTCATAATGCTTAGCATTACATTATAGGGTGTTGTTATTTGCCACTGAGTCCCATGAGACTCATAGTGACCCTATGCACAACAGCTCTGAACCCTTCATTATCCTGTGCCAGACTTATTTCTCTGATGCATACCCCTCCATTACCCCATTCACTGAATCAATCCATCTCATCCAGGATCTTCCTCTCTTGTACTGTCCCTTCTCCCTCCCAAGTATGATCTCCCTCTCCAAGGACTGGTCCCTCCTTGAATCATGCCCAAAGTATTTCAGAAAGAACTTCAGAATTCTTGCCTTCAAGGAGCAGCCTGGTTTCATCCTCTTTAGAGCAAACCTGTTCGTTCTCCTGGCAATCCATGGTATATTCAATACTCTTCTCCAGTATCACAGCTCAAGGGCATCTATTAATTGTCCCTCCATCATCACAAGACACTATCCAACTTTTTGATGCATAGCAAGTTTTTAGTTGTGAAAACTATGGCCTGGATCAGGTGCACCTTAGTCTCCAGATTGACCTTGTTGATCTTCAGTACTTTGGAGAGGTCCCTGACATCAGACTTTCCAAATGCAATTAATCTTTTTATTTCCTGGTTGCTGGTACCAAGAGTGTTGATTGTGGAGCCAAAACTATCGAAAATGTTAATAATATCAACCTTTTCATTGTCTACCATGATGTTGCCAATTGACCCAGTGGTAAGAATCCTTGTTTTCTTTTTGTAGAGCTTCAATCTACATTGAAGTCCGCAGTACTTGATCTTCTACAGCAAGTGCTTCAGGTCCTCCTCAGTTTCAGCAAGCAAGGTATGTCATCTGCATAATGCAGGTTGTTGATGAGTCTTCCTCAAATCCTGATGCCACATTTCTCTTCATATAGCACAGCCTTCAAATGATATGCTGTGCATATATATTAAAAAGGTATGGAGATAGGACACATCCGTTACACACATCCTGCCCAAATTTGAACCATGCAGTATTTCCTTGCTTTATTCTGACCATTGGCTGCTGGTACAAATATAGTTTTCAGATAAGCACAATCCAGTGTTCTGAGATTCCCATCCTTCTTAGAGTTAGCCACAGTTTGTTGTCATCCACACAGTCAAATGCCTCTGCATAGTCAAAGAAATACAGATGGACATTCCTCTGGTACTATCTGCTTTCAGTCAAAATCCCTAATACTATGACCTCTTCTAAATCCAGCCTACACATCTGGTAGTTTTCTGCTGATGTGCTGTTCCAGTTGTTTTGGGGGACTGATTTTTTTGCCAATTCCTTCAGAGCAGGTTGAACTTCTTCCTTCATCATCACAGACTCTCATATGTTATTTTATGAAATTCTTCTGTGTCAGATAATTCTTTTTGGTACAGTGACTCTGTGTACACCCATTTCTGCCCAAAGCATTTTTAAGTATTGCAACTTGAGGCTTGAATTAGTTATTTAATTCCTTCATCTTAAGAAATGCCAAGTCAGTTCAACCCTTTGGATTTTCTGACTCTAGCTCTTTGCACATTTCATTATAATACTTTACTTTTTCTTCTTGTGCCACCCTTTCAAGTCTTCTGTTCAACACATTAATGTCTTCCCTTTATCTTGGATTCTTGGCATTCTAGTGTAATGTTCAGAGTATCTCTGACATCCACCTTGGTCTTTCCTTCCTCCTATCTTTGTAATGACTTCTTGCATTCTTCATGAATGGTATTCTTGATATCTTTCCACAACTTTTATAATCTTCTCTCATTAGTGTTCCAGCTCTCCAAACTGTTCTTGGAATGATTTTGAAATTTGAGTGGGATAGACTCAGGGTCAAATTTTAATTCCTGTGGGTCTAATTTAATTTTCTTTATCTTCAGCTTGAACTTGCATATGAATAGTTGGTGATCTTTTCCACCATCAGCCCTTGACCTAGTTTTTAGTGGTAGCAGATTATAATTATCTAGTGAAATTCTCAAAAAGACCTGAGTAGCATCCAAGATATAATGCATTTTCATTAAAAATTTCATAATGTGAAATGTATAATTTTATTTTTAAAAAATATTTTCGTGTTAAACAAACATTCAACCTGTATTGAAACTCAGGGCTCTATATTATTATTTCTCACCCCATAGTCTTGGCAAATACTTGCTATGCATCAGAGAGCTTAGCAATGACTAAGCATGACAGAAGAAGAATTGATGCCTTTGAATTTTGGTCCTGGAAAACAGTCTTCCACATATCACGGACCACCATAAAACAAATAGATATGTCTTAGAGAGAGTGAAACCAAGTTTCTCCTTGGAGGTTAGGATTTTGAAGCTCCATCTCACATACTTTGGGCACGTGGCTGAAGAGGAACCAATGCTTGGAGAAGGATTTCATTCTCAGAAGGAGGAAAGGTGAGGACAGGAGAAGACACCCCTCGATGAGATGGATTGATACAGCAACTAGGCCAATGAAGATAGGTGTGTCAGAGTCAGTGAGACTGACTCAGGACACCATAGGCTTCAGAGCAGTTGTATATAGGATTGTTATGAGTCACCAGCATCTCCATGTCACATAAGAGCATTAACAACAAGAACAAGGTATTTATTAAGAATTTGTTGTTATTGACGTACTGTTGAGTCAGAATTGACTCACAGTTGATCTTCCAGTGGGTTTTTAGAGGCAGTAAATCCTAGAAGAGGTTGCTCTTCTTTGTCTCATGGAGCAAGTGGTGGATTTGAACTGTGTTCCTTTGTCTTGGCAGCACAACACCTTGCCATTAAACCACCAAAACTTTATTATAGTTTAGCTATCTTTAAAAGGCAGATCCTTATTCAGTTCATCTGGGGTATTTCTAGCATGGTCGGTCTCACATGATGTCAATATTTCTGGTCTGCATTTTGAAGTGCAAGATATCTCTAATCAAATTCATGAGAGAGAATTATATCACAGTAAATATTAGTTGGGTAAACCATGTAGAGCAGCTGTGTTAGTTCGCTGGTGTTGAAAGACTATAAATTATTAAATGGATAATTAAGCTTGGCAAACAGTAAGTTAAAAAAGCTTATAGAAGTTTCTTTACTGCAAAAATGTTCATAGCTAACACTTCCCTAAAGTTTTTTTTTTTTAAATTCAGTTTTTCATGAAGCATGTAGCAGGACATGAGAATTGTAAGACTCACTTTCTTATGAGCTTTTAAAATTATTTAATATATAGCTTTTAAATTACACATATTTGACTGACTAGAGTCAGTCAAGCTATGTATCTAGAGATACTATAGATACTATAGAGATGAAAAAAACTTCAAAAAATTTTTATACTTCGCTAAACCAAAATATACTGTCATTAGCTTTTTGCACATTGGGAAAGTCTGTCAGAGACCTCTCCAGAGGACTGAAGTGCAATGATGTCACTCTGGAGACTAAGGCGCACCTGATCCAGGCCATAGTTTTTGCACTTACTTGCTATGCATCAAAAAGCTTGACAATCACTAGGGATGAAAGACAAATTGATGCCTGTGAACTGTGGTGCTGGATAGGAGTATTGAATATACGTACCATGGATTTCTAGGAGAACAAACAGGTTATCCTAGAGAGGGTGAAATTAGCTGCTCCTTAGAGGCAAGGATTCTGATTCTTAGTCTGACATACTTCTGGCATGTTGCAAGGAGGTGACCAATTTGGACAGAGACATCATACTTGGGAAGATGGAGGGACAGTGTCAGAAATGAAGACTCTTGATGAGATGAATTGATTCAGTGACTGAGGCAATAAGGGTAGATGTGCCAGAGACAATTAGGTTGGCACAGGATAGAGCAGGGTTTAGGGCATAAACCCAGAGTTTAGTACATAGGATCACTATGAGTCACAAGTGATTCCATGGCGCATAACAACAACAACTGCTATCTAGTCAGTTTTAACTCACGAAGTATTCAAGAATAAAAATCTTCACCATAAAAGATTTCTCCTTTCTTTTATGTCGTGACTAGTGAATTCAAATATTGGTAGTGGTTGTTGTATATGCTGTCAAATAATCTGTGACTCATAGCAACCCTATGCACACTAGCTCTGAACATGTTCTATCCTGGGCTATTCTCACTGTCTCTGACACATTGACACCAGTTACGGCGTCAATCCATTCATCTGAGGTCTTTCTCTCCTGCACTGTTCCTCCATCCATCCAAACATGAAGTCCTTCTCCAAGGGCTGTCACTCCTGGCAACATGCCCAAAGTATGTCAGATGAAGCCTCAGAATCCTTGCTTCTAAGAAACAGCTTGATTTCAATCTCTTAGGACAAACCTGTTAGTTCTCTTGGCAGTCCATGGTATGTTAAATACTGTTCTCCAGCACCACAACTCAAAGCATCAGTTCTTCTTCTCCATCTTTGGTTCTTATTCAGTTCTCTGATTAATATTAGGTAATTGTAAAGACTATGGTCTGGATCAAGTGCATCTTAGTCTCCAGACTGACATCATTGCTCTATAGCACCCTGGAAAAGTCCCTGACAGCAGATTTTCCTAATGCAATTCATCTTTTTATTTCCTGACTGCCTGATGCCAATAGTATTGATTGTGGAACCAAGCAAACTGAAATTTTTAATAATCTCAATCTCTTTCTTATCCATCTCTTATGATGTTGCCAATTGGCCTACTGCTGAGAATCTTTATTTTCTTGATAATGACTTTCAATCCATATTGTAGACTACAGTCCTTGACTCTGCAGCAAAAGCTTTAGCCCCTCCTTAATTTTACCAAGTAAGGATGTGCCAACTACATAACACAGGTTGTTGATGAGTCTTCCTCCAATCCTGATGACTCATTCCTCCTCCTAAATTCCAGCCTCCTGAATGATAAGTTCTGCACACAGATTGAAAAGGAATTGAAACAGGATGCATCCCTGATATATTCTCGTAATTTTGAACTATGAATTGACTCCTTGCTCCGTTATGATGACTGCCTGCTGGTCTAAGTATAGGTTTCACATGAGCACTATTAGGGGTTCTGGGATTCCCATTCTTTTCAAGGTTAGACTCAAATGTTTTGATCCACTGAGTCAAATGTCTTTGTGTACTTAATGGAACACAGGCAAACAAACATTCTTCTGGTACTCTCTACTTTCAGTCAATTTCCATCTTACATTGGTGATAATGTCTCTAGCACCACGGCCCGTTCTGAGCCCTACTAGTATTTTTCGTGGTTCTCTATCAGTGTACTATTTCAATTGCTTTTGAATAATCTTCAGCAGGATTTTGGTTGTGTATGGTATTAGTGATATCTGATCATTTCCATACTCTGTCAGATGAGATGGACTGGCATGAGGCATTGTAAGTCGGATGACCATATGATATATTACTCTGGAGATGAAAAGGTAAGAAAAAATGAAGTTGCTTTCATAGTTAAGAAAGTCATTGATAGATCCATCATGAAATACAATATTGTGAGTGACAGGATAATATTCATACACATACACAGAAGTCCAGGAAATACTACTATCATTCAGATATATGCACCAACAACCAGAGCCAAGGAAGAGGAAATAGAAGATTTTTACCAACTTTTTACAATCAGAGATTAATCAAACATAAAATCAAGATGCATTGATAATAATGGGTGCCTGGAATGCAAAAGTTGGGAACAGAGAAGATTCAGTAGTTGGAAAACATGGACTCAGTGACAAAAATGGAGCTGGAGAGAGAATGATTGAATTTTACACAATGACTTTTCACCTGTCTGATTATCTGTTTTGTGTTTTTTGTTTTGTTTTTTAAAATGGGAATAAATATCAATCTCTTCTAGCGAGGTGGTTGCCCTCCAGGTTTCTTGGTACAGCCTGGTAAACATGTCCAGGGCTACATCTGTTTGTTAAAATATAACAATAGATATTCAATCAATTCCTTATGCTTAACCAATTCCTTCAGAGTAACTTGAACTTCCTCCTTTATCACCATTGTCTCTTGAACATAAATTGTTTCATGAAATTCTTTGTCATACAATTATTTTTGGCAGTGATTCTTCACACTCCTATATTCTTTCTCAGTAGCCATAGTATCTTTAAGTATTGAGAGATTGAGATTGTTCACAGCTTTAGTTTCCTTGGCTCCATAGTGAACACTCTTGTCACCAGTAGCCAGGAAATTAAAAGATGTATTGCGAAGGGAAAGTCTGCTGTTAGAGACCTCTCCAAAATACTGAAGAGGAATGGTGTCTCTCTGGAGATTAATGTGCATCTGATACAGGCCCTGGTCTTTGCTGTCACTTGTTATGCATCAGAGAGTTGGACAATGACTAAGGAGGATAAAAGGAGAATTGATGCCTTTGAGCTGTGGTGCTGGAGAAGAGTGTTGAGGGTACCATGGACTTCTAGGAAAACAGAGAGATTCATCCTGGAAAGGGTTAAACTGGGCTGCTTCTGGGAGGCAAGGATTCCGAGGCTCCGTCTAACATACTTTGGACATGTAAGGACAGACAGGTCCTTGGAGAGGGACATCATGCTTGGGAGGGTGGAGGGATGGCACAAGAGGGAAAGACCCTCTATGAGGTGGATTGATCTAGTGACTGGGGTAATCAGGATCAGTATGTCAGAGGTAGTGCGATTGGCACAGGACAGAACAGAGTTTAGGGCTATTGTATATAGGGTTCTATGAGTTGAAAGCGACTCGACGGCACATAACAACAACAAAAAACATCTTTAAGTATTGCAACTCAAGACTTGAATTTTTTCTTCAGTTTCTTCAGCTTAAGAAATACTAAGCAAATTCAGCCCTTTTGATTTTCTGACTCAAGTTCTTTGCACATTTTTTCTAATAATTTATCTTTTTTCTTCCTAAGCTGCCCTTTTAGATCTTCTGTTCTGCTCCTTGACTTCCTGGTTTCCTATGTTTGACTACTAAGCAATATAGTGCAATACTAAGAATCTCTTCTGACATCCATCGCTGTCTTTTTTTCCTCCTCTGTCTTTGTAATGAATGATCTTTTTCATTCTCCATGTATAAAACAATTGATATCCTCCCACAGTTCATATGACTTTCTCTCACTAGTTGCTAGAGTCTCAAACCCGTTCTTGCATTTTTTTTTAAATTGTGGACTTAAATTAATTTTCTTTAGCTTCAGTTTTAATTTGTATATGAGTCTTTGGTGGTCCGCTGCACAATCAGCATCTGACCTAGTTTCCACAGCAGATATTGCATTTCTCTAATGATTCTTTTCACAGTAGTCTAATTCCTGTGCAGACCGTCAAGTGACGTCCATTTGTATAGTCACTGATTATGTTTCTTATAAAAGGTATTTGTAATGAATTGTAATTGATTGTAATGAATAAATCTGAACAAAATTCTATCATTTTATCACCAACTTCATTTCTGTCACCAGCTCATGTTTTCTGACTACTGATCCTTCTCCATTCCCAACTTTTACATTGCAGTCACCTATTATTATTAGTGTACCCTGGTGTGTGAACTGTTCAAAGGAGCATAATATTCTAAATAAAACTGCCTTATTAGTTGCTCAGAACATTATATGAATAAATTTTTACTTTCAAGACCCAAACTTCAATAGGATACCCCAGGCCAATGATTTATGAAAGTTAAATTAACTTCCATGAAAGTTCTGATGGCCAAGTAGTAGGAAGCTTCACTGAAACCCCAAAGGCACACTGCTTGAATACACCAGATACTGTACAGGAGAAGGATAGACAATCTCCTTCAGTGGCATTCACTGTCTCTGAAAACCCAATGGAGGATAAGCTATGAGTCACTTCTGACTCAACAACAAACAACAATAGCTTTTATGAAAGTCAAAACTTTTGATTCTAGGAAAATGATTTTATCATTCTAAAATCAATCTTCTAGCATTTAATATAAGCAACAAAAACATAGAGAGAGCTCAGTTGGCCTAGTGGAAATAAATTGATGCTACCAAGCCAAAGGTGGGTGATTTTAGTCTGCAGCCCTCAGCTCTGGTTTTAGTTGTTTTGGGTCAAACATTCTTCTAAGTGGTATAGCGCTGGTACGTCCATTTGCTGTACAGAGGTAATTCATGGTTGCTGTGATGCTAAACACTGTGACACTGATGTGTCAAATGTGATTATGGTTATCCATGGTTGGCAGTGTTTGGTGGAGTCTTCTGTTTATAACAAGCTTGGAAGCAGGAGTGGCATCCACTTCTGAAGTAGCTTGCCTCCGAAAACTCTATGAACTGGGAGAAACTATGAAAGTTATAAAAGTGCTCAAGTCTCTCATTCATAGAGTCCATAGGAGTCGTCTACAACTGGATGGCAACATCCTGAAACTGGAGCTTTTGTTTCCAAAAAGGAACTGAATTCTTCAAAAGAGAGCATCTTATAAAGAAAAATAATCTTTCCTAATTAGCTAAACTGGTTGATCTAAAGGTGACTTTTAGAAGATCAGTCTACTTAAGACTTAAGATATAATGCATCACTTTTAGGGCAATGACCCATCTAGATCACCTCAACTCCATGACCACTGTGGATTTTGAAATCAGAAGAATTAAAAATGATTTCTCAGGTGTGAAATGGGTGTTGAGAGCAATTGATTAACTTTTTTACAGAAGATAAATCTGAAAATGTACTGAGAATGAAACCCATCTACATAACTTACAGGTTACATGAACATAACTTTATTATGCTACTGTATTCATTAACATAATTTTATCTCGCTAAAAATAGTATGTAAAAAATGATGAAAGTGGAAATTTCTTCAAGAACTTTTTGAAAGATGCGTCAGCAACTCAATAAATAGCCTAAACAAAAGTTAAGGCTTATTTTTAATATTTTGTTTCCAAATCTTTTCCTTGCCTTTTGCATCAGTTGTAAAAGATATGATCTTTTACAGTACTATATTCTATTGTGTTAATATTGTAAACTGTCAGATCAGAACCTATCATACATTACTACAGTGTTAGCTTAAAATATAGGGTTTTTTTCCAGCCATTATCTTAGCTTCCTCTGGCATCCAGCTACCTTAATTGCAAACACATGATCTTGTAAATCTTCAATAGCTGTTGGTCTAGGATAAAAGAGTGAGTGATTCCCACACTGGAGAGCAAAACTTTAGGAAGACTGAAGCAAGACCCTGGTGACAACGAGATCCTGGTGGTGAGATCCTAGTGATGGTTGTGGACAGACTGTGGCATTGAGGTGGACAAACTGTGGCAAAATATAACCAGAGGAGTCCTGACTTAAAGTCCACAGTTAAAGTTTGGAGGGTTTTATGTTTGTTAGTTTGTGGGGTGTTTTTTTTTGTTTGTTTTGTTTTTTGGTGTTTTTTTCCTTGCATGATCATTGAAGAAAGTGATGCTACCTGACTTATAACTGCAAATCTTAATCGATAATTGAGGAAATCAGAGGCTTAGTGATTTTGTGTTGCTAAAATTAAACTGGAACCTGAACTAACTGAAAATTATGCCTTGGAACTGATGGACTAAAACCTGGATTTGTATTGGGTGACATTCTTTGCCTCTCCTTTTCTCCAACTTACTTCCCCTAATAAACCCTATTCTTGGTACCACAACTTTTGAGTAAAGTCTGTGATTCAACAATGAATAAACACATCTTTTGCTGTTTGTGTGGCTCTACAGATATCATGGGGTTGGACAATGGACGCTTTACCTGCTTTCTTCTCTGGGGCAAGGAGGTGCTGTGCTATTCTCACTCCCTCTGGCCCTTTCAGAAAGACACTCATGGCCCCGTAGAATTATGGCTATGTCTTGAAACTCCTTATCATTAAAACACCAAATGTTAAAACTTTCCTATGTTCTCTTTAGCTCTACACTATTTATTCTTTCAGTGACCCACCTCAAATAAAATTTAAAAACCTTAATAAATACTTATCCCAAATCACACTGAGACATTTCAGTAGTAATAATTTTCTACGGGGACACAATATGCACACTTTCAGTTTGTTTATATATTTGCATATATACATATGCAGTTAGGACTTTCTCAAAAAGAAAATGCAAATATAGAAAATTTTTTAAAGTGCCACTATATATATTTCAATTTATAACAAAAACAAAAACCCTTTAGCATTTTCAAAATCTTCACAGAAGCAAATTTCTACATTTTTCTCCCGTGAAGCTACTAAATTGTTCAAACTTCCAACCATTTATTTGAGAGAGAGGGATTTTAACCACTACATTATGATGTTTCCTTGGTAAAATAAAAACCATTTTGAAAGAAGCTCAGTGCCATTCATTTACATTGTAAGGGATTATGAGAACCTAGTAGACTTCTCTTTTCTTCCAAAGAGAATGTTTACTAACCAGAGTGAAACATAAGCTCTTTTTACTCATACTCCTTTCATAAAGCATGAGAGAAAGCATAAATGTACCAGTTCCTATATAAACTACCAATTTTCATGGATGTTAATTTATCTTTAATATACATTCATTTGATATTAACCATATTGTCCTATGGGGAAATGAGATATAGAGAGACAGAAAATAAATAAATGACATAAATAAATAATGAGTTTGATTTTGTTTCCAATCAGCATGATCAGACTGACATGCCTTTCTAGGAAACAAACAAAAAGTCAAAATGTATATAGTTTTGTCCTGTTGTTATTGTTGTTATGTGCCATTGATTCACCTGTGACTCTTAGAGACCCTGTGTACAACAGCTCTAAAAACACTGCTCTATCCCTTGCCAATCTTATTGTCTGTGACGTGCCCGTTCTCATTACTCTAGTGACTGAATCAATCCATCTCATCGAGGGTCTTCCTCTCCCGCGCTGTCCCTCCAACTTCCCAAGCATGAAATACCTCACCAAGGACTAATCCTGCCTTGCAACATTTCCAAAGTATGTCAGACGGAGCTTCAGAATCCTTGCTTCCAAGGACCAGCCTGGCTTTACCCTCTCCAGAACAAACCTGTTTATTTTCTAAGCAATCTATGGTATATTCAATACTCTTCTCCAAAACCATAGCTTAAAGGCATCAATTCTCCTTCTATAATCTCTAGTCTATAATTTCTGATGCATCGTGAGTAATTGCAAATATCATGGCCTGTATCAGATGCACCTTAGCCTCCAGACTGGCATAGTTGCTCTTCAGTACTTTGGAGAGGTCTCTGACAACAGGCATTTCCAATGCAATTTGTCTTTTAATTTCCTGGCTGCTGGTACCAAGAATGTTGACTGTAGAGCCAAGCAAACTGAAGCTGTTTAGAATCTCAGTCTCTTCATCATCCATCATGATGCTGCCAATCTGCCCAGTGGTGAGAATCTTTGTTTTCTTGAAGTTGAGCTCCAATCCATATTGAAGGCTACAGTCATTGACCTTCTGTAGCAAGTGTTTCAGGTCCTCCTCAGTTTTAGCAAGCAGGGTTGTGTCATCTGCATAATGCAGATTGTTTATGAGTCTACCTCCAATTTTGATGCCACACTTCTCCTCATAGAGTCCAGCCTCCCGAATAATATGTTCCACATATCGATGCACACCCTTCCCAATTTTGAACTATGTAATGCTTCCTTGCTCTGCTCTGATGACTGTCTCTTGGTCCAGCTATAGGTTTCCCTTAAGTACAATCAAGTGTTCTGGGATTCCCATTCTTCTCAGAGTCAGCCACATTTTTTTGTGATCCACACAGTCAAACGTCTCTTCATAGTCAATGAAATATAGATAGACATTCCTCTGGTACTCTCCACTTTCAGCCAAGATACTTCTGATGTTAGCTGTAATATCTCTAGTGCCACAGCCTCTCCTAAATCCAGCCTGCACTTTAGGCAGTGCTCTGTTGATGTGCTGTTCCAGTCATTTTTGGATCATCTTCAGCAGTATCATGTGATATCAATAATACTGTTTGATAAGGAGAGGTAAAAAAGTATGCATGATTAAAAGATATTTATCTAACTACACTTATGTAAAATAGAAACATTAGACTATATATTTGTGTGATAAATCAATCCTTTGTAGTCCAATAAATCATTAATCTACAGTTAGTTTATTTTCTATGACTATAAACCTTCTTTTGAGACAACTTTATTGTTTCTGACACACCTATACCCATTACCCTAGTCACTGAGCCAATCCATCTCATTCAGGGTCTTCTTCTCTTGTACTGTCCCTCCACCCTCCCAGGCATGATATCCCTCTACAAGGACTGGTCCCTCCTGGAAACATGCCCAAAGTATGTCAGATTGAGCTTCAGAATCCTTGCCTTTAAGGAGCAACCTGGTATCACCCTCTCCAGGATTAACTTGTTATCCTAGCAGTCCATGGTATATTCAATATTCTTCTCCATCGCCACAGCTCAAAGGCATCAATTCTCCTTCTATCATCTCTACTCATTGTCCACCTTTCTGATGCATAGTAAGTAATTGCGAAGACAGTGGCTTGGATCAGATGCATCTTAGTCTCCAGACTGACATTGTTGCTCTTCAGTACCCTGGAGAGATCCCTGACAGCAGACTTTCCCAACTAGTATTATTTCTCTCCCAGCAAAATGTTTTATTTTCTTCTTTAACTTAAAAATTTAAATAAGAATAGTGAAGGTTCAGAAAATGTTATAAACCTTTCTTTATACCTCTATCCTACTCCTATTTCTTTACAAAAATAAAAAAACAATAAACAAAATAAGCATAGCAATCAATTTTTGCAAATTGATGTCTGAAGGATTAGCTATTCTATCTCTTAAGAGTTCAGGAAAAAACAAAATTCAAACTCACTGTTGTGGGATTGATTCTGACTCAAGATAATTGTTCATGTGCTTTTCGAGATCATAATATTTATGAGAAGACACTATTGTATTTTTTTTCTGTAGAGAGAATGGTTGATATAATTGCTGAACTTTCAGTTTTCAGTACAGAATCAGTTAAAAATGGTCATAGGTGACTAGAGAATTATCTAATTCAATATTACTGCACTGCCATGAGAGAGAAAAAAAAAACCCAAAAACAACAGTCATAAATGAAAGAATGCCATGTTAAAATACATCTATAAAACAATCCAAACCAAGGAATGTCTAGGGTAGCAGAGGCTGGAAAGAGTGAAATGAATCTTTTCCTAGAACCATAAAAAAACAAAAGAACAAAAAAACAATCCAAAAACCACATGGCACTGAGAACTCATTGAATTTAGGCTAATCACTATAGAACAATACCTATCTATTATTTGAAGATATTTTAAAGAATGTTTTTAAAGAAAACCTAAGAAACAAATGCGTATGAATATTTCTACTCCTGTGTTGGATTCTCCAACAGTTATTCTATCTTAACTACTTACTCTGCTGTCTATCCTCTCAAAACTGTACCTCAGTTACTGACTCAGTGTAATGTTTAAATGCTATGGTAAAATGTAACGAAACACTTAAGAATCTCTTTCATATTCTATCATCCCTCTTTGAAATCAGATATAATTTATAGTGTTTATATTTACTTAATTTTAAAATATACATTACTTCCCAAATAATAGTATAGCTAAAAATCACTTAAAAATGTGTTACATTGTAGATTCTGGATCTATAAAACTGGAACATGGTTTGAGTGTCTGTGGCAAAGGAGTTGTACTGCTAATCCAAAGGGTCCCACTTCAAATCCAGCAGCTACTCTGTGGAAGAAAGATGGACAATACCCTATCTGGTGATTTATAGTTTGTGAAAATCCACTGGAGAAACAATTACGAGATAGTCCTAACTTGATGGCATATAACAATGAAAATTTCTAACAAACTCCCAGAAAATAGAGCAAGAGCCTGTTGTTATTTTGTGATGTTGAGTCACTTGGGACTCATAGCTAACTTATGTGTAATAGCCCTGAAACCAGCTTTATCCTGAGCCAATCTTATTGACTCTGATACACCTACCCTTAATACCCCAGTCACTGAATCAATCAATCTCAGTGAGAATCTTCTTCTAATGAGCTGTCCCTCTACCCTTTCAAGTATAGTTTCCATTTCCAAGTTCTGATCCTTCCTAGAAACACGCCAAAACTATGTCAGACAGAGTGTCAGAATCTGTGCCTCCGAAGAGCAGCCTGGTTTAACCCTCTTTATGAAAAACCTGTTTATTCCCCTGGCAGTCCATGGTATATACTCTTCTCCAGCACCACAACTCGAGGCATCAATTTTCTTTCTATCATTTCTAGTCATTGTCCAGCTTCTGATGCATAGCCAACAACTGTGAAGACTACAATCTGAATCAAGAGTATCTTAGTCTCTCAACTGATGACATTGCTCTGCAATACTCTGAAGAGGTCCCTGAAAGCAAACTTTTGCAACGCAATATGTCTTTTTATTTCCTGGCTGCTGATACCAAGAGTGTTGATTGTGGAGCCAGCAAATTAAAGCTGTTAACAATCTCAATCTCTTCACCATTTATCATAATGCTGCATATTGGCCAAAGGGTGAGAATCTTTGTTTTCTTAATATTGAGCTTCAGTCCCTACTAAAGGCTGCAGTCTTTGACCTGCTGCAGCAAACCACAGTTTATACATTGTTTCATGAAATGCCTTTAAATTCTTCTGTGTCAGCCAATTCCTTTTGGTGCAGTGACTCTTTATACTCCTCACATCTTCTTTTAATGCTTCCTGGATCATTTAATATTCTGCCCAAAGCATCTTTAAGTAATACCACCAATGGATTGAATTTGTTCTTCAATTCCTTCAGATTATGAAATGCTGAGCTAGTTTGGCCCTTTTGATTTTGTTTCCAGCTCTTTGCACATTTCATGAACTTTTAATACTTTACTTGGTCTTCCCATGCTGCCTTTGAAATCTTCTGTTCAACTCCTTAATTTCTTGATTAATTTCCTTTGCTTTTGTTTTTCTGCCATCTACTGCATTATTCAGAGTCTCATCTGACATCCATCTTGGTCTTTTCTTTCTCTTCTGACTTTGCAATGACCTTGTGCATTCTTCATGGATGATATTCTTGATACTTTCCCACAGCCCTCTGTCATTGCTTATTGGTGTTCAAGGCCTCAAACATGTTCCTGAGATGGTTTTGAAATATCAATAAAAGAGTTTGCAAAAATCACTTGAATATAAGGAAGAATGTAGAGCTATTCTAAGTATAGAATAAACTACAGAGAAATCATGGGTTATGAATATCAGAATTATGGACAATTTACATTTGCTTTTAACCAACTGGCAACATCATGATAGGTGATAAAGATATTGAGATTGTTAACAGCTTCAGCTTGCTTGGATCATCAGTCAAAACTGTTGGTAACAGAAGCCAGAAAATCAAAATACGAATTTCAGTGGGAAAATCTGCTATCAGGGACACCTCCAGGGTGCTGAACAGCAATGATGTCAGTCTAGAGACTAAGTTTGTGCCTGGTCCAGGCCACAGTATTCACAATTATTTGGTATCCATCACACAGCTACACAAAGATTAAGGATGATGTGGTGCTGGAGAAGTGTATTGAATATACCATGGACTGCTAAGAGAAGAAACAGGCCCATCTTGGAGAGAGTGTAAACAGGGTGCTCCTTGGATGCAAGGATTTTGATGCTCCATCTGACATAGTTCAGCCATGTTTCCAGGAAGAACAGGTCTGTGGAGAGGGACACCATACTTGGAAGGGTGAAGGAACAGTGGAAGAAAAACAGACCCAGGATGAGATAGATTGATTCAGTGACTAGGGTAATTGGGGTAGGTGTGTCAAGACAATGAAATTGGCTCAAGATAAAACAGGGTTCAGGGATGTTTTATATATGGTCACTATGAGTCAGAGTTGACTCAGTGGACAACATAAAACAATAATAACAAACATAATAAATGAAAATTAATTATTATATAAAATTACCTTCACCTTGAACTTATTCAATCAACTCCTTCTAGGTAAAAATTCATCACAACCACCTTCACTTCCTGAATAAGAAGAGTTTTAAATCAACAAAAGACTTGGAATCTTTTTTAGCACATGCCAAAACCCAAACCAAACCTGGCTGCCATCCAGTCAATTCCCACTCTTAAATATTCTAGATTCAAACCAAATACCTTGTCATGAAATTAATTTTGATTCTTCCAAACTCTCCACTGAGTTTCTGAGCCAGTAAATCTTGATGCGAATAAATTGTCCATCCTGCTTCTGCAAAGTATCTGGTGAATTCTATTCCATGTCCTTTCAGTTAACAGTGCAACAGGTAGTAGTGCACTATTCCTGCTCTTAAAGCTCCTTGTAAGGAATCATTTAGTCAAGTATGACAGAAAGTAATCCTATGAACAAAAGACCATTACCTTGTCCTATCTTGTGCCATCTTTACTATACCTCACTCATTTGATCTCATTGCTACAGTCACATCTCATCAACCAATAGCTTTCAATGAACCCAATTAGTCACATCTCATTCTGATTCTCCACTGTTCCAAGTAGTGTAATGTCCCTTTCCAATAAAGAGCCACACTGACTAACAAGTCGAAGTATGAGAGATGAAGCTTCATCATTTTTTGCCTCCAAGGAGAAATACTGCTGCACCTTTTCCAAGACAAATCTGTTTGTTCTTTTGGCAATCCATGGGATATTGGGTTAATCTCCAATCTCACAATTTACAGGTATCAATTCTTGTTCTGTAATTCTTATTCGCTGTCCAGCACTCAGATGCATAAAAAGCACTTTAAAAGACCATGGCCTGAATTAGATGCATCTTAGTCTTCAAACCAATGTAATTCTACTTGAGAACTTTGCAGAGGTTCTGGAAAGAAGAATTTCCTAGTGCTATCCATCTCCTGATCCGAGTGCTGAACCTCAAATAGAAAATGTCAGATCCCTTTCCCCCATTTCTATTCCCTGTATTATATAATTTGCTTCTTCTCTTGGTGTTTACCTATCCATTTATTCTTTCTATTTTCTTTTACATAACCATCTCAGGAAAGGTTTGAGACCTTGAACACTAGTAAGCTAAGACCAGATGAGTTGTGGGAGGATAACAAGGGTGGCATCCAGGAAGAGTGCAAATGTTCATTACAAAGACAGACGAGGAAGAAAAGACCAAAACGGATGTCAAAAGAAACTATGAGTATTGCATTGGAATACAGAGACATCAATGCACAAGGAAAAAATTCAAGATACTAAAGAGTTGAACAGAAGATTTCAAAAGACACCTTGGGATGACAAAGTAAAATATTACGAGGAAATGTGAAAGGAGCTGGAGTCAACAAAACAAAAGGGCCAAACTCGTTCAGCATTTCCTAAGCTCAAGGAACTAAAGAACAAATTCAAACCTCAAGTTGCTATAATCCAGGATGCTTTAGGAAGAATATGAAATGATCCAGGAAGTACTAAAATAAGATAGAAAGAATATACTGTGTCACTGTATCGAAAGGAATTGGAAGACACAGAAGAATTTCATGAAACAACATATGATCAAGAGCCTATGGTGATGAAGGAAGAAGTTCGGGCAGCTTTGAAGGAAATAGCAAAAAATAAGGCTCCAGGAATAGATGGTATACTAATCGACATATTTCAGCTAACAGATGCTGCCCTGGAAGTGCTCACCAAGTTGTGTCAATAAATATGGAGAACAACCACTTGGCCAACTGACTGGAAGAGATCTCTATTTGTTTCCATTCCAAAGAAAGGTGACCCAACTGAGTGTGGAACCTACAGAACAATATAATTGATTACACATGTAAGCAAGATTCTACTGAAGATTATCCAAAAACGACTGGAACAGCACATCAGCAGAGAACTGCCAGAAGTCTAGGCTGGGTTTAGAAGGGGTTGTGGAACTAGGGATATTGTAGCTAATGTTAGAAGGGTCTTGGCTGAAAGCAGGGAATACCAGAGGAATGTCTATCTGTGTTTCATTGATTATGCAAAGGCATTTGACTGTGTCATAACAAACTTTGGCTGACTCTGAGAAGAATGGGAATCCCAGAACACTTGATGGTGCTAATGAGAAACCTATACTTAGACCAAGACGCAGTAGTCAGAACAGAGCAAGGAAACACTGCATGGCTCAAAATTGAGAAGGGTATAAGCCAGGGCTGTGTCCTGTCTCAATGCCTTTTCAACGTGTAGGCAGAACAGATCATTCGGGAGGCTGGACCCTATGAGGACAAATGTAGCACCAGGATTGGTGGAAGATCTATCAACAAATCTGTGCTATGCAGATGACACAACACTACTTGCTGAAACTGAGGAGGACCTGCTGCGCTTGCTGCAGAGGGTCAAGGACTGAAGCCTTCAATATGGATTGAGGCTCAATATCAAGAAGACAAAGATTCAAACCACTGGACTAATTGGCAGCATCAGGATGGATGGTGAAGAGATTGAGATTGTACATAGCTTTAGTTTGCTTGGCTCCACAGTCACCAGCAGCCAGGAAATTAAATGACATAATGCGATGGGAAAGTCTGCTGTTAGGGTCCTCTCCAAAGTACTGAAGAGCAATGGTGACTCTTGGACACAATATAATTAACATCACATGCAAGCAAGATTCTGCTGAAAATTATAAAAAAAAAATACTGAAATAGAAAAACAGAGAACTGCCAGATGTGCAGGCTGGGTTTAAAAGAGGCTGTAGTACTAAGGATATTATATCTAATATTCTATGGATCTTGGCTGAAAGTAAAAAGTACCAGAGGAAAGTCTACTTGCATTTAATTGACTATGCAAAGGCATTTTACTGTGTAAATCACAACAAACTGTGGCTGTCTCTGAGAAGAATGGGGATCCTAGAACACTTGATAGTGCTTATGTGAAACTATGCTTGGACTAGGAGGCAATGATCAGAACAGAGCAAGTAAACACTGCATGGTTCAAAATTGGGAAGAGTGTAGACCAGTGATGTGTCCTATCTCTATACCTTTAAATCTGTATACACAACAGATCATCTGGAAGGCTGGGCTCCATGAGGAAGAGTGTGCCATCAGGACTGGAGGAAGCCTTATCAACTACCTGCATTATTCAGATGACATAATTCTGCTTGTTGAAACTGAGAAGAATTTGAGGCATTTGCTGTAAAGAGACAAGGACTGAACCCTTAAATGTGGATTGAAGCTCAACACGAAGGAAACAAAGAATCTCAGTGCTGGACTAATTGACAGCACCAAGATATACAGTGAAGAAACTGGAATTGTTGACAACTTCAGTTTTGCTCCAAAATCAGCACTTTTGGTCCAGCCAGGAAATAAAAAGATGAATTGCATTGGGGAAAGTCTGGTGTCAGGGACCTTTCCAGAGTACTGAAGATCAACAATGTCAGTCTGGAGACTAAGGTGTGCCTGATTCAGGCAATGGTCTTTGCAATTATTTGCCATGCTTCAGAAAGCTGGTTAATGACAAATGATAGAAAGAAAATTGATGCCTTTGAGCTGTGGTGCTGGAGAAGAGAACTGGATATACCGTGGACTGCTAGGGGAACAAACAGGTTCATCCTAGACAGGATGAAACCAGGTTGCTCCTTGGAGGCAAGAATTCTGAAGCTTCATCTGACGTAACCTGGGCAGATTGCAAGGAGGGACCAGTCCTTGGAAAGGTACATCATGCTTGGGAGGATGAAGGGACAGCACAGGAGTGGAAGACCCACAATCAGATGGATTGATCCAGTCACTGAAAAAAGCAGTAACGGTGTCAGAGATAATAATGTTGGCACAGGATAGAGCAGGGTTTAAAGCTGTTTTTCATAGGATTTCTATGAGGCACAGGCAACTCCACGGCACATAACAACAACTATTAAATACTTTACCTGACACAATTTACCCTTTAATTTTTTTAAGAATATGTGTTTAAGGAAAGAAACTTATAGTATTGGTTGTTGAAAGATTAATACACTGTTTCCCTAAGGTTTTCTGGGGTTTTTTTGTTGTTGTTTTCTTAATAAAGCATTTCTTTTTATACTAGTTTACTTACAAAGCTTGTATACATTAATTTTCACACTGGCCTCCCTCCATCCATCAAACTGGGCAACCTTATTATCACCCATGCCCTGACTATTGTTACCCCTCTTCTACCCCTTCCTCCGCTGAATCCTCATACATCTTTCACTAGTTATCTTTCTAGTTCTATAATAATGGTCTTATACAGTATCTGTTCTTATGGGACCAAGTTAGTTCACTCAACATAAGGCTTTCCTTTTCCTCAAGTTAGATAGTGATTTACAAAATCATTTTTCTTTCATGCTGCATAACATTCCATCATGTGAATGTGCCATAATTTCTTAATCCATTCTACTCTGATTGGACATTTAGGCTGTTTTCATGATTTTGTAATGGTGAATAACACAACTTTGAACACTGGTGCATAAATCTTAATTTGTAACTCATTTCCTTTTTCTCAGAGTATATCAGCTTTTTTGAGGAAATGTCAAACTTCCATCCAAAGATGTACCTTTTTACAATCCCAACAACAATGTATAAAAGTTTCTACCTCTTCACATCCTCCCTAACATTTATTACTTGCTGTCCTATTAAACTTTGCAACTGCTACTGGGATGAGATGGTATCCTACTGTGGTTTTGATTTGTGTCTCTCTTATTGCTAGTCAATTTGAGGATTTCTTCATGCTTCTGTTCACCATCTGGACATCTTCCACTCTGAAAAGTCATTCTATAACTTTTGCCCATTTTATAATTGTGTTATCAGTCTTTTTCTTGTGGAGTCCCTGTTTTGACCTCTAACCCTTACTACAGAAGCTTATAGACTACAGCATTCAAGATGAATGTTGTCTTTAGGTTGGGATATGTCCTGGTTGTGTCCCAGAGAAAATCTACTGACTCTCCTCACTCAGGAGATGAACTGGATCTAAAGAGTGAGTTGACACGGCTCTATTAGGGCTGGGCATCCCCCGGGGCTCTACTGTACATGTATCTATCAGACTTGGAGGATTCAGGTCTGGTGATCCCAAAAAAGTTAACCACTAAACCCCTATGGAAGCCAATTCTGCTCAGATATAAGCAGAGCCCTTTCAGTTGGGGTTAGCTTCATGGCACCTGTGTCCTGGCTGCCTATGTGCCTGGACTTTGGATTTGGAGGAGGAATGGAAGAATGGACAGATGCGGGGTGTGAGGAGCAGGAGGCAAGTCAGGACTCCCAACTCTGGCCTGGGCAGAGGGGTGGTAGTTAGCTTCTAAGCAGTTACAGGTGTTCAGAGAGAGCGAGCTGAGTTGACTTACCACACTTTGGACGCACTGTGAGTGTGAAGTGACCACCAGACCCCTCTTCATCATCTCTGAAAAAGAAAAAAAATAATATGCATTGCATCTCAATATCAAGAAGCCACAAATGCTCACCACTGGACAGATAAATAACATTGTGATAAATAAATGGAGCGGGGGGAAGATTAAAATTGTCAATTATTTTATTTTACTTAGATCTGCAATCCATAGGCATGGTATCCACAGCCAGGAGATTAGGAGACATAGTGTGTGGGGAAAATCCATGTCAGGAGTCGTTATAAATTACTGAGGTTCAATGTTGTTAGTTTGAGGACTAAGGTGTGCCTGATTAAAGCTATAGTCTTTTCTTTTTTTTTTTCTTTTTTTTTTAGCTATAGTCTTTTCTATCACTAGCCATACATCTGAAAAATGAACAATGAACAAGGGTGACAGAAGAACTGATATTTCTGAGTTGTGATATTAGACGAGAGTCCCATAGACAGCTGAAAAGAACAAAGAAATAAGTCTTGAAGACATGACAACATTTTATCTCACATACTTTAGGCATATTTTGGGGATTAGCCATGGAACGGTGGAGGGTTAGTGAAAGAGAGCAAGACCATCAATCAGATGGATTGATACAGTGGCTGCAGAAATGGACATCATAAGATAATGGGGATGGTGCAGGATAAAACAAGGTTCAGACCTATTGTTTGGAGGGTCACTATGAACCATTCTCGACTTGATGGTACCTAAAAATAATATATTAAAATTAAATATTATGTCTTGGAATAAAAGGTATGTATTTAATAATCAACTCTGTCTCACCCAATTTCATCAATTAGGAATCAACTTAAAGCTGACATTTCAGCAGGTTTTTTGTGGAAAATTGCATGAATGCATGGGAGACAACTGCTCATCTTTCTATTGGTTGATTCCAACTAGCATAGCAGTGTGGCCTTTCAGTTAGCAGCCTAACTTTCTGCAGGTTCTCTCTCTCTCTCTCTCCTTTCTTTTCTCTCTCCCTCATTGCCATCTAGTTGGAACTGACTCATAACTGACCTGCCAGTGGTTTTTCAGAGGTTGTAAATCATAAAACAGGAAATTGCAGCTGATAGATTTGAATAGCCTGTCTTTGGCTTGGAAGAGCAGTGTCATACCTGTTATGTTATCATAACTTCTTTATAATTAATTATAGAAATTAAATAATTTTACAAGCTAGTTCATTGACTTTGCATTGTGGTGCTGGGGAAGTGTATTGAACACACTATGGACTGCCAAAAGAACAAAGAGTGTGTCTTGCAGAGGGTGAAATCAAGTTTCTCCTTGGAGGTAAGTATTGTAGTGCTCCTTCTCACATACTTTGGGAATGTGGCCAGGCGAGATTAGTCCCTGGAGAAGGACATCATGCTTAGAAGGCTGGAAATAAAGCACAGAGAGAAAGACTTCAGCTGAGATGGATTGACACAGTAACTGGGATAATGGGATCAGGCGTGTTTAGAATCAGTGAGACTGGCTAAGGGTAAAGCAGAGTTCAGAGCTATCGTACATAGGGTCACTATGAGTCGCAAGTGACTGATAACACAGAACACTAACTACAAGTTCAGAGTATTTATCATTAGAACTACATTTAATAGTATTTAAATTGAATTTATTTTCTGTACTTTTTTTAAGTATTCTACTTGCATTTACAATCTATTACTGTTATTTTTTTTAGAAAACCTAGTACTTTTTAGCTGTTAAAAATATATTGGTTCAAAAGGAAAAAAGGAAAAATATATTGACTCTACACATTCTTTTAAAAAAGTTGTATTCTGTTTTCAGTAACTATTATGAGTGTGATTACTGATATATACTTACCTTTCCAGTAGATGGTAGTACAGATGTTCATAAGAGAATGTTCAGTAATACACACTTAAAATAAAGTATTTTAAAACTTGTAAATAATATGTTATAAAAATCCATAATTTTAAATATCATATGAATTAAGAGGAATGAGGAAAATATAGGAACTGTTACAGTGGTAAGAATCTGAGCTACAATCCCAAAAGCAGGTGGTTTGAATCCATTAGCTGTTCAGTGGGAGAAGGATGAGAAATCTTCTTCAGTGTAATTTAATGCCTCTGAAAGCCCACTGCAGGGTCAGCTATGAGTTGATTCTGCCTCGACGACACACATCTACCAACTACTACTACTACTGTATTACATCTCAGAAGATAATTTTCTAGAAATGTTTATGTGTGTATGTGAGAGTATATGTGTTGTTTCCAAGTGAAACAAACAATAAAAAACAATGTACTTGTCATAGATTTAATTTTGCCACCTAAAAATAAATATATGTAATGATTTTTCTGATCATTTGCTGCTATGCAGCTGAGAGCTGGACAGTTAATAGGGATGACAGAAGAAGAATTGAGTGGTGGTGTTGGAGAAGAGCATGAACACCTCATGCACTGCCAAAAGAAGAAACAAATATAACTTGGAGTGAGTTCAGCCAGAATGCTCTTTAGAGACAAAGACGATGAGGTTGACTTTGTATACTTCAGTCATGTTGCTAAAAGGGGCCATTCTTCGGAGAAGGACATGATACTAGGAAAGGTAGAGGGTCAATGAAGTACAGGAAGATCCTCAACCTGATGGATTTAAGTGGTGACTGCCACAATGGGCTTTTGTGTGTCAGGAAGTGTGAAGATGGCACAGGACGGCATGCAGATCCACTGTTTGTGGAGTAGCTATGAGTCACACTCAACTACACAGCACACAACAACAACAATGTTATAAAGAGGAAAGGCTACATAATAACCTCTTTATTTCTCCCTAAGGGCTCAAGTGGGTCAGAGATGAATATGTAATAATCTCTCACTGTTATTGTTTGTGATATGTTGAGAAGGAACAGTAAATGACACTGAAGGACATTATCCATCCTTCTCCCTCAGAGCAGCTGGTGAATTTGAACCACATGTCTTTGTCATCACAGTGT
>NW_006399873.1:1516648-1517890 GCF_000299155.1 Elephantulus edwardii
AAATTGGGATGTTTCTCAAGAGTGTGACCTCTGCTACCTTTTATCTCTCTGGAGATAATAAAAAGAAGAAATAAGCCAAGAAGAGATATCTTAGTATCATCACCAGGAGTAGAGTATTTCCTTTTGGACCCACAGTCAGAAAATGAATGAGGGAGCTTTTTGACACACAAGAAGGCCAAGACATATGGAAAGTTGAGAAAACACTGTGTCACGGGTGCTAAGGGAGACTAGAACCTTCTACCAGAACCAACACAGAGAAAGAGGAATTTCTCTTAGAGTAGGCACCATGAATTTGGACATTTGGTTTCTTAAATCGGATAGAATAAATTTCTATTTGCTAAATACATTTTACATGTGGTATTTGTAATAGTAGTGCTAGATCACCAAGACAGTACTAGTTGATAGGACACCATTTATTAATACATACATGTATGTATCACTATAAATCAAACACTGTTTTGTTCAAAAGGAACTTTTGATTTAACGTTTCATGCTCAATAAAATGTAAAAAATATTACCATAACTTTTTTAATAATCATAACAGAAAGAAGAGCTCTTAAGATTTCCCAGAGTAAATATTTCTCTTTAGTTTTACAACTGTTACCATTTTCTCTTGGCTTTAAAAATTATTTTAATTTTAATATATTCCAAAAATCAATTCTACATCAAAGAAAGATAAAAAGAAGCCATCAAGAGTAAAATCGGGAAAAAAGAAGCAATGATAATAAGAATTGATAAAAGCTTAATGCCAACCGAAAGTTAGATTGAGAAGATTATAGAAAAGAGACATAATTTCTAATGTATTAGGCAAAGTAGAGAAAATTACAACTAAAGCTCATTTCCACTGACTCATAGCTGACCATCCAGTGGGTTTTTAAAATTTTTAAATACCAGAAAAGTAGACTTCCCATCATTCTTCCTGAGCAGCTAATATATCAGAAAGACACAGCCTTGGGTTAGGAGCACAGGACCCTATGATTACGCCACCACAACTCTCTGGAGATGTCTTTAGGTTGTGGTTCCCATGTATGCACACATAGTTTATTTAGCACTTCCATGCACACTAGTTTAACTGTGTTTCTCACTATAGTATAGGGCTTTATAGACCTTTGTTTTTAATTAGGCCCCAGTAGATCAAGTTAAAAAAAAAAAAACCCAAACAAAAAAACAAAAGACACCTTTAAAAAACTACTTTGATTCCGTTCTGTACTCTGACATAAGCCCATGTACCCTGGAGTAATT
>NW_006399873.1:1518770-1524561 GCF_000299155.1 Elephantulus edwardii
AACACAAAAAAAGTAATATGGAATAAATGAAATTTCACTCTGATACATAGTCTCTAAGAAAACATATTTACTAACTCAAAGAACACATCTCTCTGGTAGTTCAAATTCACCAGTAGCTCTGCTGGAAAAAGATTAGCAATGTTTTACCATGTGATTTACAATTCTGATATCTGCTAGAAAGTCAGTTGTGAGTCAATTTTTATTCAAATTTCTTCTCTCATATGTGTATTCATTTAGAATCAAAAATACTTTGATTGAATCTTACCAAATTTGACCAAGAATCCATTCTCTTATGGTTTTAAAACTAATCCACAGTACACAGTGATACAGTGATAACAAATGAACATATTTAAACATTCATTTGAGCAAGACATATGGTGATGAAGGAGGAAGTTCAAATTGCTCTGAAGGTATTGGCAAAAATCAAGGCACCAGGAGTTGACAGCATACCAATTGACATATTTAAACAAACAGACATTGCCCTGGATGTGCTCACTTCACTAAGTTGTGCCAAGACATTTGGAGGATAGCCAGCTGGCCGACTGACTGGAAAAGACTGACATTTGTTCCCATTCCAAAGAAAGGTGACCCAACAGAGTGCAGAAATTATCGAACAATATCCTTAATATAACACGCAAGCAAGAGTCTGCTGAAAATTATCCAAAAACATTTGGAACAATGTCAACAGAGAACTGTCAAATGTGCAGGCTGAATTTAGAAGAGGTCATGGTACTAGGGATATTATAGCTAATGTTAGCTGGATCTTGGCAGAAGGCAAAGAATACCAGAAGAATGTCTATTTGTGCTTCATTGACTATGCAAAGGCTTTTGACTGTGTGGATCACAACAAGCTGTGGCCGACTCTGAGGAGAATGGGAATCCCAGAACACTTGATTGTGCTAATGTGAAATCTATACTTGGACCAAGAGGCAATCATCAGAAAAGAGCAAGGAGACACTAGTTGGTTCAAAATCAAGAAGAGGGTCAGTCAGGGAAGTAGTTTGTCTCCATACCTTTTTAATCTGTATGCAGAACAGATTATCTGAGATGCTGGGATGTACGAGGAGGCATCAGGATTGGTGGAAGAGTCATCAACATGCGGCATTATGAAGATGACACAACCCTGCTTGCTGAAACTGAGGAGGACCTTAAGCTTGCTGCAAAAGGTCAAGGACTATAGCCTCTTATATGGATTGAAGCTCAACATCAAGAAAACAAAGATTCTCACCATTGGACCAATTGGCAGCATCAGTATGGATGGTTAAGAAGAGACTGAGATAGTTAACAGTTTTAATTTACTTGGCTCCACAGTCAACATTCTTGGTAACAACAGCCAGGAAATCAAGAAATGAATTGCATTGGGAAAGTCAGCTGTGAGGGACCTCTCAAGAGTACTGAAGGGCAATGACATCAGGCTGGAGGCTAAGATGTGCCTGCTCCGGACTATATTCTTCACAATTAAATGTTATGCATCAGAGTTGGACAGTGAATAGGGATGATAGAAAGAGAATTGATGCCTTTGAGCTGTGGTGCTAGAGAAGAGTCTTATATATACCATGGACTGCTAGGAGAACAAGCAGATTTGTCGTGGAGAAGGGGAAGCTGGAATGCTCCTTGGAGTCAAGGATTCTGAAGCTTCATCTGACATACTTTGGACATGTTGCAAGGAGGGACTGGTCCTTGGAAAGGGACATCATGTTTGGCAGGGTGGAGGGGTGGCGAAGGAGAGGAAGACCTTCAATGATATGGATCGATTCTGTGACTGGAGAAGTGTGAATGAGTGCATTTGAGATGGCTAGGTTGGCACAGGATAGAACAGAGTTTAGAGCTCTTGTACATAGGGTCGCTCTGAGTTGCAAGCGACCCAATGACACATAACAGCAACAACAACAAATTTAGATATACACACATATTTAAAATTGCAATGTATTTCATAAAATAGAATAAGATCCTAGGATAAGATAAGCTATTTTTGCTTACATTTATAAAGATCTACTTTTATTGTCATATTTTATTCTGATATCTCACTGTAGACCCCTTTTTAGGTTTCATTTTTTTCTTGTTATTTGCATGATAGAGATACTTGCTTTATTGTAGGTTGCTACGTTCTATGCAATCAACAGGGAATTTATAAGAAAGTATTGCTGCAGTTTGCAAATTGGTATTTTTTTTCCTATTTCCCTAGTTGCTTTCCAAATGTGTTTTGGATATTTCTGTTATATATGAGTATATAAGAGCAGCTGTAAAGATGGATTTCACCTGATGGTATGCATAAGAATCAGATCAATTGTATCTCTGGAGAGAACCACTGGAGAAGCTCAATATCGGCTCTGAAAACAAGGCCAGGTGCTGATTGTGGAACAGATCACCAACTACTCATATGCAAATTCAAGCTGAAGTCAAGGAAAATTAAGTCAAGTCCACAGAAACCAAAATTAGACCAGGAATCTATCCCATCTGAATGTCAAAACCATCTCAGGAACAGGATTGAGTCTTTGAACACTAATGAGTGGAAACCAGATGACCTGTGGGAGGATATCAAGAATATCATGCAGGAAGAATGTAAAAGGTAATTGCAAAGACATAGAATGAAGAAAAGACCAAGATAGATGTCAGAAGAAACTATGAATATTTCACTAGAGTGGTAAGAAGTCAAAACAAAAGGAAGAAATCAAGACATTAAGGAGATAAACAGAAGATTCAAAGGGCAGCACGGGAAGACAAAGAAAAGTAATTACAATGAAATGTACAAGGAGCTGGAGTCAGAAAATCAAAAAGGCCAAACTTGCACAGCATTTCTTAGGCTGAAGGAACTGAAGAACAAATCCAAGCCACGAGTTTAAATACTTAAGGATGCTTTAGGCAGAACATTAAATGAACCAGGATGCATTAAAAGAAGACACAAAGAGTATACAGAGCCATTGTACCAAAGGAAATGGCAGACAAAGAAGAATTTCATGAAACACATATGAGTAAGAGCCTCTAGTGATAAAGGAAGAAGTTCAAGCTGTTCTGAAAGAATTGGCTAAAAACAAGGCCCCAAGAATTGATGACATACCAATTAACATATTTCAATCAACAGACACTGCCCTGGATGTGATCACCAAGTTGCAGCAAAAAAATCTGGAAAACAATCTCACCTGGCCAACTGACTGGAAGAGTTAAATATTTGTTCCCATTCCAAAGAAAGGTGATCTGCCCAACTGCAGAAATTATCAAACAGTATCCCTTAAATTACTTGCAAGCAAAATTTTGTTAAAGATTATCCAAAAATTATTGGACCAGCACATCAACAGAGAACTTCCTGAAGTGCAGGCTGGGTTTAGAAGAAGCCTGTGGTACTGGCTATATTATAGCTAATGTCAGATGGATATTTGCTGAAAGCAGAGAGTCCTGGAGGAATGTCTATTTGTGTTTCATTTACTATATAAAGGTATTTCACTGTGTAGAACATAAGAGATTGTGACTGACTGTGAGAAGAATGGGACTCCAGAACACTTTGTTGTACTTATGCAAAAATGACACTTAGGCCAGGCAGCAGTTGTAGGAACAGAACAAGGGAAAACTGCATGGTTTAAAATTAGAAAGGGTATGTGCCAACAATATTTCCTATCTCTATGTATTTTCAGTCTATATGTGGTACAGATTATTTGAGAGGTTGGGCTCTATGAGGAAAAATGTGACATCAGGATTGGAGGTAGACTCATCAACAATATGCATTATGCAGATGACACAACCCTTCCTGCTGAAACTAAGGAGGATCTGAGGCTCTTGCTGAAGAGGGTCAAGATTGAAGCTCAACATCAAGAAAACAAAGATTCTCAACACTGGACCTATTTTTAGCATCATGATAGATGGTGAAGAGATTGAGATTGTTGACAGCTTCAGTTTGTTGCCTCTTTAATCAATACTCTTGGTACCAACAGCCAGGAAATTAAAAGAGGATTTGCATTGGGATAGTCTGCTATCAGAGAACTCTCCAAAGTACTGAGGTACAAAGATGTCAGTCTGGAGACAGAAAGCTGGACAATGATTAGGGATGATTGAAGGAGAATTAATGCCTTTGAGCTGTGGTGCTGTAGAACAGTATTGCATATACCATAGACTGCTAAGAGAACAAACAATTCATCCTGGAGAGGGTGAAGCCAGGCTCCTGCTTGGAGACAAGGATTCTGAAGCTTTGTCTGTCATACTTTGGACATGTTGCAAGGTGAGATGTTGCAGCCCTTGGAGAAGGACATCATCCTTGGGAGGGTAAGGGACAGTGAAAGAGTTGAAGACACTTGATGAGATGGATTAATTCAGTGACTAGGGTAAAGAGGGTATGTGTATCAGAGACAATAAGATTGGCACAGGACAGGGCAGAATTTAGGGCTGTTGTACTTATGGTTGCTATGAGTCACACAGGTAACTCAACAACATATAACAACAAAAACATGAATATATATAATTATTTTCATTGATGTCATGTGCAGTGTATTTAGGAAAGAAGTACTGAATATCAGAAAGCTGCTTATGCACATTTTATTGTCTGTGTAAAGACATTTGACTTCATGGATCATAACAAATTATAGCTGATATTGAAGAGATAGGGACTCTCATCACACTTGATTGTCCAAATGTGAAACCTATGCATGGACCAAGCAGGTGTACGAACAAAAGAAAGAATACTTTATGATTTAAAATAAGGAAAACTATGTGTTAAGGTTGTATCCTTTTTCCATAAATCTATATGATCAGCAACTCATCTGAGAAGTTGGATCATGTTAAGATCAATGTGGAATCAAGATTTGAGGAAGTCTCAACAATTGTGTTATGTACATGACACATCTGTGTTTGGAAAAAAAATGAAGAATACTAGAAGCACTTGGTGCAGAAGATCAAAGACTTCACTGTGGACTGCATCTCCACATCAATAAAAAAGAAACTTTCACCACTGGACCATTAGACAACATCATGATAGAGAAAAAGACTGAAGTTGTCAATGATTTAATTTTACTTGGATCCGCATTCAACACCTTTCGCAACAGTAGTCAAGAAACCAAAAGATGTATTTTATTATGAAAATATGCTGTGAAGAATCTCTCCAAAGTGCTACAAAGGAAATACCAGTTTAAAGAGTTAGTTATTCTTGATTCAAGCTATGAAATTTTCAATTGCTTCTATATATTTGAAAGTTGGGCAAGGAATATAGATGACTGAAGAATATTTGATGCCTTTGAAAAATAGTGTTGAAGAGAAATATTGTAATCTCTTATAAACTGCCAAAAGCACAAGTAATTCTTTCTTGAAGAAAGTGTGACCAGAGTGCTCATTAAAGGAAAGATGGTAAAACTTTCTCTCACATATTTTGGGCATGTTGTCAGAAGAAATCAATTTTTGGAACAAGACGTCATACTGGAAAAAGGTGAAAGGTCAGAGAATGAGAGCGCAATCTTCACCAAGACAGGAGTTTGAGCATATCAGAGCGAGTGAGAATCGTGCAAGATAAGCCAAAGTATGTTCTCAGAACATGGAGGCAGACAGACTAGCCGAACATGTACATGTATTCAAAATAATTTACTCAAACAAACAACATGCATATTTTTATTTTAGGAAACATATTCAGCAGAGTTGTGTCCTTTTACCTTACTATTCAATCAATATGGTAGGCATATAAATTAAATATAATTAATTAAGAGGAATGAATTAATTAATTAAGAGAAATAATATTAATTAAGAGGAATGTGATATCAATGAATATTCATTGAAACTATCAGGATGAGAAAAAATTACTGGATGACAATTATAA
>NW_006399873.1:1526522-1532972 GCF_000299155.1 Elephantulus edwardii
CAGGAGAGGAAGGCCCTCTATGAGGTGGATTGATTCAGTGACTGGGATAATCGGGATGGGAGTGTCAGAGACAGTGTGATTGGTACAGGACAGAGTAGAGTTTAGGGCTGTTGTACATAGGGTCTCTATGAGTCGCAGGCCACTCGACGGTACATAACAACAACAACAACAAGCTACCAGGGAACTATTCTAGAATAGTTCTAGGGAGTTGTGCTGCCAACTTAAAAGCAAACAGTTCAAATCCAAAAATGCTCTACACGATAAAGATTAGAAATCTTCTCTGGTACTGTTTACAGCCTCTGAAAATCTAGCTCAAGATTAGCCATGAGCTTGTTCTTACACACATCAACAATACCACCATTTTGATTACTGAAGTAAACCTGACTTAAGGAAGGTATTTTAAATTACCTCTGCTCATGTGTAAATGATAGACAATTAAGAAAGGGAATAGAATAATTGATATATTTTATTATAGGGGGTTTTGTTGTAATGGTTAGTAGATAGTTTGACTTCTAGGATGAAAGGTCACCCTTCTCTGGCCCACAAAATGGTCAATAACCTCTCATGCAATTTACAGCTTCAGAAAATATGAAGGAACAGCTTTTTTTTTTTAAAGGAACAGCTTTGATTAAATTCCTATTGCATGGCAATGAAAGAGGCATTAAAAATTTTATTAAATGTATTCTCATTGCCTTCAAATAGGAATACATTGATTGCTGACCCTCTAGAGGGTTTTCAGAGGTTGTAAATCACACAAGAGAATTCTTATACTTTTCCCACATAGCAGCTGGTGGATTTGAACCTTTTGCCATTGGGTTGGCAGTGAAACTTCTTAAGCACTCTAAAAAACATGCTGAAGTGTCAGCTATGAGTCAGATCTGACTCCAATGGCACATTAACAATAATCAATTCCTTCTTTGTTTTTTCTAATTCAAACTTGAAATCTACACAACCTTTCTACTAACTTTTGAGTCTTACCTCTTCTAATCTTTAAAAATCATTCTAAAGATCAATAAAGTTGTCTTTTTCATGTTAAAATTCCAAATCAAATATTGTACTATTTATTTTCCTGTGGCATTACTCACGTTGACTTTTCTGCTTGAGATTTTGAAACATCAATCTACATTTGTTAAAATCTAATTCATTATTTTATATATTACTGTCAAGGAATCCTTATATTCAAATCATTACTGATTAGCTCATGCTAAAGAATTTAAGACATTCAGCACCGCAATACTGAAGGTACGTGGTTCGAGGTCACCAGCTGTTCTGTGTGAGAAAGAGGACAATCTCCTCCTGTGCAATTGATTGCCTCTGAAAACCCTCTGGAGAATCAGCTATGGATCAGTTCTGATTCACTGGTACACAATAATAACAACCAAATAATAAAGAATATTATATTTTCATGTACAAGTATTTTATCTTACTGCACTTGTATCTCTAGAACTCTTGACTCAAGACTAATTATTTTGCAGTTGTGGATTACTTTCCCCTATGCTCCTGATTTTGCGGCCATGGGAGGGGTAATCTATCAAATGAATGTATAAATATAGTTACTGTTGTTTACCAGCAGGTTTTCAGAGGCAGTTAAGAGCATGAGAGGAGATTTCCCATCCTTCTCCTGCAGAGCAGCTGGCAGATTCGAACAGCATGCCTTAGGGATAGCATTGTAGTTTTCTTTCCTCTAGGCCACCAGAGCTCCGTAGAGTTATCAGCATCAGAAATTAAAGTAAGTTATTATTCCTGTTGGGTAGGTAACAGCACAGAAAAGTAAAATCAGTTTTTAAATGTTTTGACATCAATTTTTGAAAATAAAATTTCAATTATAAAAACATTTAGATAATGTCAAATATAAAAACATACATCTTCATAAAGTTTTACTTATTCTTTATATTATATGTACAATACAATAATGTGTTAGGGGACTCTGGTGGAATACTAACTAGAGAGTTAGACTATAAAAAAAGCGATGCCTTTCTAGTGATTTAATTAAACAAATGACTCACTCCTACAGAAAAATAAGGGCAATTTATTCTCAAATGGATTACAGTCCCAGATATTTAATGGAGGAGGATAAAATAGAAAAAAGTTCCAACTCAGTAACAAGAATATGTGAAAAATTAATGAGAATTTGTTTTTGTTATTGTTGTTATGTGCTATCAAAGAACCTGAAATTCATAGTAACCCTATATACAATAGCTCTGAACCCTGAGCCAGTCTCACTGATTCTGACACAACTACCCTCATTACCCCAGTTACTGTGTCAGTACATCTCATCTGGGGTCATCCTGTCCTGCACTGTCCCTCCAACCTTCCAAGAATAATGTCCTTCTTCAAGGACTGGTGCATGTGCCCAATGTACGTGAGACTGCTTCAAAATTTTGCCTCCAAGGAGAAGCTTGGTTTCACTTTCTCAAAGATAGATCTGTTTGTTCTTTAAGCAATTCATGGTACATATATTCAGTACTCTTCTCCAGCACCACAACTCAAAGACATGGATTCTTCTCCTATTATCATTAGCCCTGTCCAGCTCTCTGATACATAATGAGTAATTGAAAAGAACATAGACTGGATCAGGTACACCTTGGTTTCTAGACTGACATCCCTATTCTTTAGCACGTTGGAGAGGTCTCTGACTACACACCTTCCCAGTGAAATTTCTTTTGATTTTCTGACTGATGGTGCCAAGGTCAATGAAACACAGATAGAGACTCCACTGGTACTTTTTGCTTTCATTCAAGATCCATATGATATTGGTTAAAATGTCACTAGTGCCACATATTCTTCTAATCCTGGCCTGTATTTCTGGTAGTTCTCTGTTCCTGCCGTTTTTGGATAATCTTCAGCAGGAGTTTGCGCGTGTGACATTAATAATATTGTTGGTAATGTACACAATCTGTAGGGTCAGGATTTTTTGTTTGTGTGTTTTAATGAGAGTAAATATGGATCTCTTCCAATCAGTAGACCAGATAGTTTTCCTTAAGTTTCCGAGCATAACCACCTGGTGAGTACATTCAGGGCTGCATCTGTTTATTGTAATAGTTGGTATTCCATCCACTCCTGGGCTGTTGTTTTTGCCAATTCCTTCAAAGAATCTTATACTTCCTCTTTCATCACCATTGCCTCTTGGTCATATATTATTTCATGAAACTCCACTGTGTAAGTTAATTATTTTTGACAGCAACTTAGTATACTCCTTTCGTATTATTTTAATGCTTCCTAGATCATTCAATATTTTGCTCTTAGCATTCTTAAGTATTAAAACTCAAGTCTTAAATTTATTCTTCAGTTCCTTCAGCTTGTATCAAATAATTTAAACATTTTTAATCAGCTGTTTATGATGGTGGAAACACTCTGTAGCATTTTTACATCTTGTTGTTTTTGTTAGATGCCATCAATTTACCTGCAACTCATAGTGACCTTATGTACGACGGCTCTGAACACTGTCCTATTATGAGTCAATTTCACTGACTTTGACACACCTATTCCCATTAACCCAGTCACTGTGTCAATTCATCTCCTCCAGGGTCATCCTCTCTTGCATTATCCCTTCATGGTTTCAAGTATTATATCCTTCTCCAAGGCCTGATCTTGGCCACGTACCCAAAGTATGTGAGATGTAGCTTAAAAATTCTTGTCTTTGAGGAGAAACTTGATTTCACCATCCTAACAGAGACTTGTTTGTTTTCTTAGCCACCCATGCTATGTTCAATACTCTTCTCCAGCACCACAACTCAAAGACATAATGTTGTTGTAATTGTTAGGTGTCATCAAGTAGTATATGACTCATAGTGACCCTATGAACAACCGATCTGAACTCTGTCTTATTCTGTGTCATCTTCATACTTACAGACACACTAGAACCCATTACAACAGTCACTATTTCAATCCACTTGGTTGAAGATCTTCCTCTCCTTTGCTCTACTCTTCCAAGCATCATGTCCTTCTCCAAGGAGTAACCTTAGCAATATGTCCAAAGAATGTGAGGCAAAACCTCATCATTCTTGCTTCCAAAGAGCATTCTGGCTGCCTCCTCTCCAAGACATATTTGTTCTTTTAGCCATCCATGAGACGTTTAGTGTTCTTCTTCAAAACCACATCTCAAAGACATCATTTTTTTCTTCTGTCATCCTTATTCATTGTCTGCTCTCAGATGCATAGCAAGTAATCAGAAAGACCATAGCCTGAATCAGTCACACCTTAGTCCTCAAACTGACATCATTATACTTTAATAATTTGTAGAGGTCTCTAACTGCAGACTTTTCCAGTGCAATGTGTCCCCTTATTTCCTAACTGTTGGTACTAAGGGTGTTAATTGTGGATACAAGAAAAAGTGAAGTTTTTGACAGTTTCAGTCTATTCTCTATTCATCATGATGTTGCCTATTAGTCCTGTGGTAAGAATTTTTATTTTCTTGACATTGAGATGTGATCTATATTGAAGGCTGAAAGATTTGATCCACTGCAGCAAATGTATCAAGTCCTTCTCACTTTCAACAAGCAAGGTTGTGTCATCTGCATAATGCAGGTTATTGATTAATCTCCTTCCAATCCTGTTGCCATTTCTCTTCATAGTGTCCAGCTTTTCAAATAATTTGCTCAGCATACAGATTTAATTGGTATGGAGAAAGAATACAACCCTGATACACTCTCTTCTTAATTTTAAATCATTTAGTGTTCCGCTCTGTTTGCACAACAACCTTTTGGTCTAAGTATAGGTTTCGTATAAGTGCAATTAAGTACTCAGGTAAAACTTATTATGATCCACACCATCAAAAACCTTTGCATAGTCAATGAATCACAAATATACATTCTTCAGATATTCTTTACTTTCAGCCAGGATCCATCTGGCATCAGCAATGGTATTCTTGGTGCCACAGCCTCTTTTAAGTCTTGCTTGAACTGTTGACAGTCTTCTATCTATGTACTGTTCCAGCCATGTTTTAATGATCTTCAACAACACTTTGCTTGCACGTGCCACTAATGATATAGTACTATAGTTTTCACATTATATTGAATCACCTTTCTTCAGAGTGGGAACAGATATGGACCTCTTCCAATCGTTAGCTAGACAACTGTCCTCCAAATTTCCTGGCATAGACTTGTGAGCTCATCCAAGGCTTCATTTGTTAATTGAAACAAGTCAATTGATATCTCATTGATTCCTGAGGCCTTATTTTTTCCAATGTGTTCAATAAAATTTGCACTTCCTCCTTCATTACCATTGGCTCCTATCCATATATTACTTGCTGAGATTTTTCAGTGTCAATCAAGACTTTTTGGTACAGTGTGTCTGTCTATTCTCTCCATCTTCTTTTGGTTCTTCATGGGTAATTCAATATATTGAAAATAGTGTATTTCAATATTGTAACTTGAGGTTTAAATTTGTGTTTCAGTTTTCTCAGCTTGAGAAATGCAGAGAGTTATTTCCTTGGGCCTGTATGAAGACTAATTTGCTATTAGAGTTACACATTAAATTGGCAGTTTGTTGTGTTTGGGGGAAATATTGTTCTAAGTGATAAGCTACTGTCTGTCAGTTTGCTGTACTGAGATAATCTGTGGATTACTAAGATACTGAAACCATGCCAATGGTGTGTCAAATGCCATAAGGGTTACCCGTGATGGACAGGTTTCAGTAGAGCTCCTATATTAAGATAAACTAGGAAGAAGGATTGGCCATCTACTTCTTAAATAGCAGGCCTTTGAAAACCCTAGGGACGTTAGAGGAATGTGGATAATAGTAGTGGATAGTATAGTACTAATATAATTTATTATAATTAGTATAGTATAATAATGTGGATAGTAGTGTAGTAATAGAGCCCATATTGTAAGTCAGTTCAAATGAGGAACGACAAAGACAAACATTGTGCAATAATTGGAACATGAAATGTAAGTAGCTGGAATGTTTGAAAACTAGACATGAAAACTTAAATAGAACTGATGAACATTGACATACTACGCATTAGTCAGATGAGATGGACCAGCTTTGGCCACTTTAAATCAGATAATCATATAGTATACTATGCTGATAATGAAAAAGAAAAGAATGGTGTTACATTTGTATTAAATAAGTCCATTTCAAGTACTATCCCGAAATACAATGTTGTGAGTCGTAGGATAGTATCCATACACATGAAAGGAAGACTTATTAACAGGACTGTTAATTTAATTAAAGGCTTTACAGCAAAAACAAACACAGACAAATGTTTTTGGTTTTGTTGTATGTACCATCAAGATTAGTATGACTCCAAGCAACCCCTGAAAAGCAGATGTGTATTGATTTTTATCTTCTCCAGTCCTCATCATTTGTGACATATTTGAGTCCATTCCTGCAGTCACAGCATCAATCCATCTCATTGAAGATCATCCTCTCTTTTACCTTTTCAAGCATACTGTCCCTTTCTAAGGAATTGCCTCTCCTATCAACAAAGTATATGAGATAAAGCTTTGT
>NW_006399873.1:1537420-1538346 GCF_000299155.1 Elephantulus edwardii
TCTGCACCTGTGTTTCTTCATTTTGTTCCAGACAAAGTTGACCTATAAATATATTTAGTGTTTTACCACAGGGGGAAAATAAAAAGAAAAATCTTCACCAGTGGACCAATAGAGAGCTTAATGATTGATGGACAAATCACAGTTGTTAACAATTTCATCTTGCTTTTTTCCACATTCAACACTACTTGTACCAGCAGTTAGCAAATCAAAAGACAAGTAACACTGGGAAAATCTGCTGTGAAGAACCTTTCAGATGTGCTAAAGAGCAACAATGTCAACCTAAAGACTAAGGTGTGCCTGAACCTAGCCATGGTCTTCTTAGTTGCTTGCTATGCATCTGATAGCTTGGCAATGGTTAAGGTTGACAGAAGAAGCATCAATTACTTTGAGTTGTAGTTCTGGAAAAGACAACTGACATGACAACAAACAGATCTACCCTGGAGAAGATGAGACCGGTATAGTCCTGAATGGGCAGGTTTTTGAAACCACATCTTACAGATTTTGGACATGTTAGAAGGACATCATGCTTGGAAGGGTAGAGGGTCAGCACGGGAGAAGAATATCCTTGATGAAATGGATATTTCATTCACAGTGACTGTGGCAATGTGGTCAGGTATGTTAGAGATCATGAATTTGGCTCTGCCTGGTTCAGAGCTGTTGTTCTTAGGATCACTATGAATTATAGTTAACATGACAGCATGTAAAAACAACAAAGCCTTGAGTGCAGTTGCCTGCAAAATCTGTGTAATACTCCTATATAGCCTGAATAAAAGGTCAATAGCTTGTGGAGGTTAACTGTAGACTAGCAAGACATAAATAAATGAGTGTGTCACCTGTGGCTTTAGCAGTCCCAGACAAGATATCAGAGGTGCAAAATAAAGAGCAGACTACGGAATGACAAAGCAAAATACTACAGTGAAATGTGC
>NW_006399873.1:1539571-1564185 GCF_000299155.1 Elephantulus edwardii
TTAGGGACCTCTCTAAAGTTCTCAAGAGCAACGGTGTCTCTCTGGAGACTAAGGTCTGCCTGATACAGGCCCTGGTTTTTGCAATCACTTGTTATGCATCAGAGAGTTGGACAATGACTAGGGAGGATAGAAGGTGAATTGATTCCTTTGAGCTGTGGTGCTGGAGAAGAGTATTGACTGTACCATGGACTGCCAAGAAAACAAACAGATTCACCGTAGAGAGGGTTAAACCAGGCTGCTCCTTGGAGGCAAGGATTCTGGAGCTTCATCTGACATACTTTGGACATGTTGTAAGGAGAAACAGGTCTTTAGAGAGAGACATCATGCTGGGTAGAGTAGAGGGACAGTGCAGGAGGGGAAGAACCTCTATGAGGTGGACTGATTCAGTGACTGGGGTAATCGGGATGGATGTGTCAGGGGCAATGAGATTGGCACAGGATAGAGCATGGTTTAAGGCTGTTTTACATAGGGTCGCTATGAGTCGCAAACGACTTGATGGCACATAACAATAACAACAACAACATAGGAGACTACTCAGTGATAAAAATTTTTTTTTTGTTTTCCTCCATTCCAATCTCAGAAAAGAGTCAGCCACAGTTTGCTTTCACATAGGAAGGCTCTCAATTTACTTTTACTGTCTTACCACAGATGTTTTGCATTCCTCAACCTACTGTCATGACCTGATTAGAAGAGACTTGAGTTTGTTCCAGATATCATTGATAGTATCCTGCCTATATCAAACACTGAAAAACAGGCTAGAGATTATTTGAAAACAGCAGTTCCTTATATGGCCAACAGCAATAATAACAAACTAAAAACAAACAAACAAACAAAAATATTGACCAAATAACAAAATTAAAATTAAAATTAAAGTAGGAGCCACCTATTACATTCCACAGGCAAACAAATTGCTGTCACTAGCTAATTCTGAGACTAAGTAAAAGGCCTAAGTTTTGTCTATTTGGATTTTCAAAGAATCATACCCTTCATCTTTAGAATATTATTATCTTTCTTCTATAAAATTTCGTGAAAGAAAATGATGTTTGAATTGGGACTTGGACATCAGCAAGCGATGGCTGATACAGAAAGCAGTCTCTCCTTACCCATAAACCCTTATTAGCCATATTCAGACATTATTCTTGAGGAATTTGTTATATGTGCTTTTGTAGAAGTCTTCCCTTTAACAGTCATTAGGGTTCTAGAAAATAATGGCAATGCTTCATGATACATGTCATCTGAAAGACTTGTGGAAATTGGGCATTTGTGGAAACTGCTTCAATGACAAAAGAACATAAGATTATGGCTTTCTACTGTGGACAGAGAGTGAGGTGGAGTTCCCTAGTTAAAACAGCTTGGAAGGAGGAGTGGCATCCACTTCCGTACTAGCTTGCCTCCAGAAACCCTATGAACTTGGAGAGAGGATGAAAGGCACCCAAGCATCAAGGACTCTCCTTCATAGGGTCGCTATGAGTCGCCTGCGACTCGACGGCACTTAACAACAACACAACAAGATACCCATTGTGTGATGGGTGATGTTGGAGAAACCCTCTATTAAATAAGATAATACCCCAAACAGTTCTGTAATAAAATGGACAAAAGATCTGGAAGGTAGCTAACTAGCCAGCTAAAGGGAAGCATATTCATAATTTATTCTGCTAAGATTTGTAATGGACAAATGATATGAAGTATCAAGCCAATATGGTCCCAAATGTTTGATTTAGCACAATGTTAGATTCCATTTTTGCATGACCCATCTATTCAATAGTTTACCCTTAACTATTACTTCTCCTTCTTTGCATTTGTCATTTATTTTTACCTACATTTTTCCACCTTGGGGAAGGAATTCAGGATCAGCTACCATCCAAGTCCAAGTCACAGGTAGCAAGATAGGTCTGACAAGAGTTTGCCCTTTAGTATATTTCCATTCAACTTGTGTAGGGTAACAGGTTCAATACCCGTGGACTGCCCATGCTAATAAATAGACAATAGTTGTTGTTATTGCCAAGTGCCAGCGAGTCTTAGACAACTCATACCAATCATATGAAGGAAAGACCTGAACAATTGTATACCTTCCATTGTTTCTCTTAAGTTCATAGAGTTTCTGGAGGCAAGCTATTTTGGCAGTGGATGCCATTCCTGCTTCCAAGCCTGTTTTATGCTGGGAGCTCCACCAAACACTGTCCACCATGGGTAACCATTATAACATTTGACACATCAGTGTCACAGTATTTAGCATCACAGCAACCATGAGTTACTTCTGCACAGCAAATGAGTAGACCAGTGCTATACCACTTAGAAGAATGACCAAAACCAATTAAAATCAGGCCTGAGAACTGCAGATTAAAATCACCCACCTTTGGCTTAGTAGCATAACTTTCTATCCACTCGTCAAATGTTCAAGTCTTTCATTCATTTGGTTGCTATGAGTTGTCTACCACTCAGTGACACTTCACAACAACAAACAACAGTTACGTTTATAATCCTTGGGAAATGACATCATGCAGAGAGAAGTGGATGGTTAGAGAAGAAAAGGAGATCCATAATAAGACGGATTAATATGGTGACTGTAACAATGGGCTTGAGCATGTCTTGGATTGTGAGGATGGTATAAGATAGGGAAAGGGTTGGATCTGTTGTTCATAGAAATACTGTGAGTCATAGAGAACTCTGTTGGCCTAGTCGATAGAAAGACAATATGCCCTGCTAATCCTACTTTGCAAAATGGAGTAAAGTTATAATCCACCCCATCAGAACCTTGGGAGTTCTTGCATATAAGTTTAAGTGTGTTGTTATAGATGTTTTCTCAAGAATCACTCCTACTTCTAGTATTCACAGCTGCATTCCTGTATCTGGAACTGCAGCATCTGGCAAGAAAACAATTTCAAGTAATGTGGGGAAAATTGTCTGGTAGCACCAGCAACTTCCTCTATGCATTCTTCTCCAGATATCCCTGAGAAATAAACAAATATGTTCAGGTTTTTTTTGTTCTCACATTTAACGTGATCACACACTCTTGAAGACATGTGAGGTAGGCCTTCATACTCTTATTCCCTTCATTTTAGAAAACAAATGCTTCAATTGTCCATTCCAATTCTCTATCAGACCATTATTCTGAGGATGTTAGGCAACATGTGTGTCCATTTAATATGACATTTCTTGGCCCATTGCTGCATTCGGTAGGATGTAAAGTCTGTTTCATGGGCTGAAGAAATACAACAAGGACGCCCAAACAGGAACACTAAATTTTCCTTCAATATATGAATGCTATCTAAAGAACAAATTCAAACCTAGAGTTGCTATAATCAAGGATGCTTTAGGCAGAATATCCAGGAGGTATTAAAAGAAGATGGAAGGAATATACTGAGTCATTGTATCGAAAGGAATTGGCAGATACAGAAGAATTTAATGAAATAAGGTTTGAGCAAGAGCCTATGGTGATGAAGGAAGAAGTTCAAGCAGCTTTGAAGGAAATACCAAAAATAATGCTCCAGGAATAGATGTATACCAATTGACATATTCTAGCTAACAGATGCTTCCCTGGATGTGCTCACCAAGTTGAGCCAAGAAATCTAGAGAACAACCACTTGGCCAACTGACTGGAAGAGGTCTATATTTGTTCCCATTCCAAAGAAGGGTGACCCAACTGAGTGAGGAAACTACAGAACAATATCACTGATTTCACATGCAAGCAAGATTCTACTGAAGATTATCCAAAAATGACTGGAACAGTATATCAGCAGAGAACTCCCGGAAGACCAGGCTGTGTTTAGACGGGGTGGTGATACTGGGGATATTGTAGCTGATGTTAGATGGATCTAAGCTGAAAGCAGGGAATACCAGAAGAATGTTTATATGTATTTCATTGATTATGCAAAGGTGTTTGACTATGTGGATCATAACAAACTGTGGCTGACTCTGAGATGAATGGGAATCCCAGAACATTTAATCATGCTAATGCAAAACCTATACTTGGACCAAGAGGCAGTCATCAGAACAAAGCAGGGTAAAACCGGATGGTTCAAAATTGGGAAGGGTGTACACGAGGGATGTGTCCTATCTCAATACCTTTTCAACCTGTATGCAGAGCACATTATCGGAGAGGCTGGGCTCTATGAGGAGAAGTATGGCGTCAGGATTGGTGGGAGATCTATTAAAAATCTGCATTATGCAAATGACACAACCCTGCTTGCCAAAACTGAGGAGGACCTCATGCACTTGCTGCAGAGGGTCAAGGACTGCAGCCTTCAGTATGGACTGAGGCTCAATGTCAAGAAGACAAAGATTCTCACCACTAGACCAATTGGTAGCATCATGATGGATGGCAAAGAGACTGAGATTGTTCACAGCTTCAGTTTGCTTGGCTCCACAGTCAACACTCTTGGCACCAGCAGCCAGGAAATCAAAAAACGTATCGCGATGGGAAAGTCTGCTGTTAGGGACCTCTCTAAAGTACTCAAGAGCAATGGTGTCTCTCTGGGGACTAAGGTGTGCCTGATACAGGCAATGGTCTTTGCAATCACTTGTTATGCATCAGAGAGTTGTACAATACTAGGGAGTATAGAAGGAGAATTGTTACCTTTGAGCTGTGGTGCTGGAGAAGAGCATTGAATGTACCATTGACTACCAAGAAAAAAAAACAGATTCATCCTGGAGAGGGTTAAACCAGGCTACTCCTTGGAGGCAAGGATTCTGGGGCTTTGTCTGACATACTTTGGACATGTTGCAAGGAGAGACAGGTCCTTGGAGAGGGACATAATGCTTGGTGGAGTGGTGGGACAGCACAGGAGGGGAAGACCCTCTATGAGGTGGATTGATTCAGTGACTGGGGTAATCGACATGAGTGTGTCAGAGGCAATGCGATTGGCACAGGATAGAGAAGGGTTTAGGGCTGTTGTACATAGGGTTGCTATGAGTTGCAAACGATTTGACAGCACATAACAACAACAACAACAATATTTGGTATGTACATCAGTTACAGGATATGTAAAGCCCAGTCTGGAGTAAGGATCTGCTCCTGTGTGGTCCCATTTATAACTACCTGCTTCTACTGGCACCACTGGTCTGATATAATCTACTTTTAATCTATGTTCAGATCCTTCCTCATTGATAATCTGTACCACAGTTATCTGCCATCATTTCTTCTCTCACTGGCAAGCAGAACAATCTTTATTGGTGTTTTTATTTGGCCTTAGATGCAGAAAGAAGAATATGTCTAGTTTCAGTACATCTCTGCATTGCTGTAGCACCCCCATGTCCACTCATTTCATGCATCCAGTTTCACCATAAGGGATGCACCAACATGTCTATGTGCTGATTACAATCACCCTATGATCTTTGCAAGGGATTTTTTTTGTCATTAGCAAATCCACCTCTAATGCACTTCCTGAATTTCTAAAGTGTATTCCATAGCTCCGTGCTTCACCCTGATGTCCTTTTAATAGTATAGTTTCCAATGGCATATTGTCCTAACCATAAACCAAAGCCATTAGCCACTACCCATGTATCTGTAAAAATCAAACTCTAAACATAAGAGCATTCACTGTTGCCAATTCCTGAGTCATTGCTAGGAAGACAGCATGCAGTTCAGCCAGTGTGCAGTTCTGTTACTGCCTTCCTCAATCAGAGTTTTGTCATATGCTGGTTTGTCATATGCTGGAAGATGGTTGCTGCAGCTTTCCACATCAAATGTTGTTCATGTGCCCTGGAACTGCCATCTTTGAACCAAGCAGCCCTTTGTGTAACAGTAGAAAGATGTTCATGGGCACTGTCCATGTGGCAATGGGCTCTGGTAGTCTTTCAAAAGGTTTTACTGTACAGTTAAAGGGAAAAGAATCTATTTGCCCATGGGTATGGTGGGTGCCTCTTTGAATTACCCTAGTAGTTCATTACTGAATGAATCATTTCTAACTTATTAAAGAACACTTTCAGGAACCATCTTCTTTATTAAAGTATTTCTCTGGTATCACCCATAATATTACAGGTATTTCAGGTCTCATAATAAACTGTGTCCTTCTGTCATTGACATAGTCTCAACCAATGCCAATAGCAGACAAGTAATTGTTTTTCAAGTGATGTGTATCATGCAGCAGAATTTATATTCTAAACTCTAATATACAAAAGCAAGGTGGCAGACAACTTGAGTGTCATATCTGAATGTGGATCATAATAGCCTAGAAGCAAGGAAAGTGAGGCTGTTTCCTGTATTTCAGCCATAGCCTGATTTTCCTTAGTTCCCTATTCAAACACAGTTTTCCTTCAAGTAACTTTATGGGTAGGAGCAAACAATATTCCAAGATGCGGGATTTGAGTCCACTAAAATATAGAGACCAATCAACTGTTGAGCCTTGGGAATAGGAAGCGATAGCAGCTTGCTTTAAGTTGCCTTTGAAATGCCAAGGTGGCTCTGTTTCTTAAGGTATTACCCAAAATTCTATTGTTTTGTTCAGGGGCCTTGATTTTTGCTGAATTTATCAACCAACCTCTATTGTTCATGTGAGCAGTTACTGTTTTCAAATCATCCCTAGCTTGTTCTTCGGTGTCTGATATTAACAATGTATCATCAAACTAATGTACATTACAACACTAATTACATTGGATATCTGAACCAAGTCCAAATTTCTTCTATCTAGACTATGGCAGTAGGCTAGAGTATTCAGATAACCCTATGGTAAAACTGTAAAGGCAATATGAGATTATTCTCATGTGAAAGCAAACTGTGGCTGGCTTTTTTCTGGGATTGGAATGAAGGAAAAAGAAAAAGAAAAAAATAAACAAAAACCAAATATATGGAAGATATATCACCAAGTACCAGTCTTTTTTGGTCTGCTATATTTTCTGCACTGTTGATACCATGTATGAGACTGTTGAAGCCAGAGGTGGCATTATTTAAGTTAGGCCTTAATAGTCTATAGTTGTTTTTATAATTTGTTATGCTAATATTAGTAGCAGACCAGTCCTAAGAAGTGTCAAGTCAATTTTGTCCCAAATGTGTGACTGGCCCTGTAAGTGTATGATCTCTGGAAACAACAACTTGTTCTTTGTTTAGTACCCGAGCTCCTCTATTTTCTTTGGGTTTGGTGGCTCACTGGAAGGTTTCCCAGAAACTCAGACCCTTCAGGGATATTACTCAGGTGACTGTAGTGATGCTTGTTGGTTTTACACAAACTAGTGAGCAATTGGCCTGTATCTTGTAGTCTCTCAGTTGTGGCTCAGATGGATGGTGACTATAGGTAATGCAGACTGGTGGTGAGGAGACTGGCGAAGCAATCTAGGCCGAGGATCCCGTAGACTGTCCCATATGGTACAGCTGGATGGTGACTTTGGGTGATGTATGTAGGAAATTGTGCCCTAGGCTACTGACCCACAAAAGAAAGACCTTAGTGCATGGATTGTACTCCCTCCTAATCTTATCTTCTTAATATAATACTCACTTCAGCACAAAATAAACATCTAATGATTGGCTAGAAAAGACATCTGAATAATAAACCTTAGACACTCAGAGACCACCCCCTTGATTTTCTAGCCTTCAATTTCATGCTTGAAGAATTATGTTTCCCCTTACAATAATAAGAATTGTATTCATGAAAGTGTACAAGCCAGCAACTTCATGCCACATGCCTTAATACCTCCCATTCTACATTTAATTTCTGATTTGCCCATTCATATCAAACCAATGATTTATTAATTTTTAATTTATTCATATTGTAATGATTTAATCATTGCAAATACCTTTTTAAAAAAGATACAGATGACAACATTACACATGGATCTCACTACTTTGGCTATATAGGAATCAAATTGACTGTATCTGTGGAGAACTTTGTTGGAGAAGCTCAATATCTGCAGTCAAAACTAGACCAGGGGCAGATTATGGGTCACACCATCAATTATTCATATATAAGTTCAAATTGAGGCTGAAGAAAATGAAAATAAGTTCACAGGAACCAAGATACGATCTTAACTCAATTACACGTGAATTTCAAGATCTTCTTAGAAGCTGACTAGCCCACCATGCACACCCACCTCCTGCTGTTAGTCCTTCTGCATGCCTGGAGGGCTCTGCTCCAGGCAGATGCAGACAGATGGGCATGCTGCTGCTGCAGACCCTAGGTATCCCTTGTCCCAGTTCCCACCCATATATATATATACTGAGGCTCTACCATGACCCAATACTCCAGAATGACTTCTTTCCCAGCCTGCAGGCCAAGATGTGGAGATGGAGGGGCAGAACTGGACCTTGGCTTTTTACTTTTACTTACTGAGTCAAGAAGAGGACCTCGAATGGGGCGAGCTCCAGCTGCAGCTGGCCGGCCCCTGTGCCTTCCCTTCGGGGCTCCTGTTCCACAGAGGTTTCCCACCAACCGAAGCTGGACACGGAGCAGAACCCAGCCGATTGCCAGGAGTGTCTTCAGATGAACCCGTTCACTGTCACTTCAACCTAGGTCACCTTCTCCTTGTGCAGCATGGTCCTGGAGGTCATCAGGCCACTTGTCAAGTGGCTGAAGCATCTCTGGGAGCTGCAGGAGTGGCTGTCCTGTCAGGCTGGAGGGTGTCATCACCAGCCACCCCAAACCACCAGTCACTGGTGAGCTGCTCATGCTCTACTCTAACCTGGCGAAGGAGCAGAAGTGGTTTGGTGGATCCACACTGTTGTGGGAGACTGAGAGCTCCTGGTAGGTCCAGGAAGGAAAGCTGGCCTGGCAGAGAAGATGGCAATACTATCGACAAAGACATAATGTGCTGGAAGGTCAAATTCCTGGTGAACTTCATCCCGATCAGATGAGGCTTCTGGATCATCTACCCCAAGTAGTACAGTGCCTACCACTGTGAGTCAAGTGCCCCAGACCTGTGAGGGAGGAGTATTTCCCAACCAATCATTCATACATTCAGAGTCTGCTGAAATATTACCTGCCCCACCGGGTCACCTCCCTATATTGTGCCCCCATGAAGACCAAGCCGTTGAGCAGACACCATGTAGAAATGGTTGAGGTCTTCTGTATCATCACTAAGGCAGGATAGTGGAAGAACACCACTCTCAAGGGGTGTGTTTCAGGGGTCTTGGAGGGGACGCTGCAGTTGCTTGTAGTCCTAGGACTGGAAAACTCCTGGGGAGCCATGATCCCCATCTGATCTATTGAGGAGAAAAACAGAGGGGGACACAGTGTCTCTGTTCCCCAGAACTGAAGAGGAAGGGCTGCCTACTCTGCAAATGGAGGGCTTTGTAGACCAAGCCCCACTGAGCCTTCCTCCTAGTCTCTTCACTGGAGTCAGGCTGCTGTCAGGAAGAGGTCAGAGGAAGCTAGCAAACAGGCTGCTGGGCTTTCTCTTTATTAAATACAGTAGCGAATGAAGGCATTAGTGGGAGAGCTCTCTCTGGATTTTTTTCTTTTTTTTTTTAATCTTCTTTAGGCTGCAGGTAAAATTTGGAGCACATGTGGTTTGTTTGTTTGTTTGTTTGTTTGTTTTTAAGGTGAGGTAAGGTATCTGGCTTTTAAAATATTCTTAAAGTGACAATTCTCCTCAAGCCTATCCCACCAAAAGAATTAAGTATCACTTTTAGCCAAGTCTGTCTGCTCTCATTTGGCCCAGGCTGGGCTGGGGAGCCCCTCCATCTTTCTTGCTGTCCAGTAGCAGTCTTACTGCCTGTCCAGAGAGGCTCCCTGGGCTGATTCTTTCTCTGCCATTGAGTTGCACAAACAATGAAGCCTTTGTAGGTTGCTGTGGAGCCAGTTTGTGCATTTGAAAGGAGAGAAGAGCTCAGAATTGGTCATGCTGGACTACAAAAGCTGGAGCCCTTTCATTACCACGGAGTCAGTCTTTTTTGGGCTGACAAGCTGAATCTATTAAAGTTAGTAATATTTTTTTTAAAAAATCATTTTAAGAGTAGGTTTGAGACATTGAACAACAATGATCAAAAGCCAGATTAATTGTCATCTATGAAGAGAGCAGACAGTCAATACAAAGACTGAAGAGAGAAAAAAAAAAGAAAAAGAAATAGATGTCAGAAAACACTGAAAATTGCATTACAGAATCAAGAAGCTAAAACAAAAGGAAGACATGATGATGTTTAAGATCTGAATAGATTTCAAAGGGCAGTTCGAGAGGACAAAGAAGAGTATTAGAATAGAATGTACAGAGAGCTGGATTTGGAGAATAAAAAGGGAGGAATTCATAATAAATTTCTCAAGCTGAAAGAACTCAAAACCAAATTTAAACCTTGAGTTGCCAATATTGAAAGATGTTATGGGCAATGCATTTAATAGATCAGAATACATCAAAAGAGAATGGAGGAAATACATAGAATCGCTGTACTAAAAGACATGATTTACACTGAAAAATTTCAAGAAGTACCATATGAATCAGACCTCCTAGAAAACTGAAGAGTAATGATAGCAGTCTGGGGACAAAGGTGCATCTAAACTAGGCAATGTTGTTGATTGCCTTCAAGTCGAGCACGACTCAGAGGGACTCTATGGAGAAAAGGCCTGAAACTCCTCTACAACTATCAACATTTGTAAAATTCATAGAGTATCCAGAGGCATGCTATTTAGGAAGTAGATGTCACTCTTGCTTCCAAAACTGTCATAGTATGTTATTGTTGTTATGTGCCATTGAGTCAGCTGAAATGTATAGTGACCCTTTGTACAGCATCTCTGAACCTTTCCCTGTCCTGAGCCAGTCTCACTAATTCTGAGTCACCAATTCCCATTGTCCCAGTTACTGTATCAATCCATCTCATCAGGGTCTTCCTCTCCTGTGCTATACATCCACCCTTCTGAGGATGATGTCCTTCTCCAAGGACTGATCTCTTCTAATCATGTACCCAAAGTAAGTGAGGTGGAGCTTCAAAATCCTAGCCTCAACAGAGAGATTGATTTCACCCTCTTCAAGAACCAGGCCATACTCTTTGCAATTGCTAAGTGTCAGGAAGCTAGACAATGACTAGGGATGATAGAAGAAGAATTGATGCCTTTCAGTTGTGTTCCTAGGGAAAAGTGTTGACCATAACATGGACTACTGCTGTTGTTGTGTATTGTGGAGTCACATCCAATCCATAGCTGACCCTCTGGCTGGTTTTCAGAGGCAGTTAATTGCACAGGAAGAGATTGCTCAACCACCTCCCGTGGAGCAGTTTGTGGCCTCAAACTGAATGCCTTAGGGATTTCTAGGAGAACAAATAGATCCCTCTCAGAGAGGTTTAAACCAGGCTGCTCCTTGGAGGCAAGGATTCTGAGGTTTGCTTTTGGCATGTTGCAAGAAGGGACCAGTCCTTGGAAAGGGACATCATGAGATGCATTAATTCAATCACTTGGGTGATGGGGAAGGTGTGTCAGAGACAATAAAATTGGCACAGGATAGACCTGGGTTTAGGGCTTTTACACATAGGGTCACTATGAATATCAAGCAACTCAACTGCACACAATAACAACAACAACATTAGCAAGAGTCAATAGTAATGAAGAAGGAAGTGGAAGCTGCACTGAAGGCATTGGCAAAAATATAAGGCCTCAAGAATGAATATCAGTGACTTGTTTCAATTAACTGATGCAACCTTGAATATGACATCAGCCTATGCCAGAAAATTTGGAGAACAACTGTCTGGCCAAAGGACTGGAAGAGATCTATATTTGTTCCTATTCTCAATAAAGGTAATAAAAAATTTTGGGAATTATAGAACAATATTATAATATTAAATGAAAACAAAATACTGCTGAAGATCACTCAAAAATGACTAGAACAGTACAATGATAAGGAATTGTCAGAAGTACAAGGAGCATTTAGAAGAGATTGTGGCACTAGGAATATCATTACTAAAGTTGGATGGATCCTGGCTGAAAGTAGAGAATACCAGAAGAATGTCTATTTGTGTTTTATTTATTGACTATGCAAAGACTTTTGACTGTGAAGATAATAAGAAGTTGCGGCTGACATTGAAAAGAATAGGAGTCCTAGAGAATTGTGTTCATAATTGTGTGCATGTGAAACCTATGCCTGGACCAGGAGGCTGCTGTGCCGGTGAACACTGCATGATTTAAAATTAAGGAGGAGAGTGTTAGGGTTGTATTCTCTTTCCATACCTACTCAATGAGTATCCTGAGAAGATTATTCAAGAAGCTGGGATCTATCAAGAGGAACGTGACATCAGGATAGGAGGGAAATTCATCAACAATATATATTATGCAGATGATACAACCTTGCTTGCTGAAAGTGAGGAGGACTTGAAACACTTGTAGAATATCAAAAAAATGCAACCTTTAGTATGGATTGTATCTCAATGTCAAGAAAACAAAGATTCTGCTATTGGACCCATAGACAGGCAACATCATCATAGATGGAGAAGATATTGAAACTGTCAACAACTTCATCTTGTTTGGATCCACAATTAACATTCTTGGTACCAGTAGTCAGGAAATTCGGACACATAGTGCAACGGGAAAGTCTGTATTTAGGGACCTTTCCAAGTTATTGAGGTGTAATTATGTCAATTTGAGGACTAAGGTTTTCTGATTCAGGCCATGGTTTGTTCAATCGCTTGCTATGTATCTGAGAACTGGACAATAAATAGGGATCACAGAAGAAAAAGTGTTGTTTTTGAGCTGTGGTGTTGGGAAGGACCACTGAACATCCCATGGATTGCCAAAAGAACAATCAAGTATGTCTTTGAGAGGGTGCAGCTAACGTGAATCATGATATTATGTATTGGTCCAGAGTGTTCTTTGAAGCCAAGCATGATGAGGCTTTGCCTTACATATTGCAGGCATGCTGCTAGAAGGGGTTATGCCTTGGAGAGTGTCATGATATTTGGAAGTTTGGAGGATAAGCAAAGGAGAGGAAGACCCTCAACCAGGTTGATTGACATGGTGATTGCAACAGTGGGAATTAGTGTTTTAGGAATTGTGAAGATGGCACAGGATAGAACAAGATTCAGATCCATTGTTCATAGGGTTGCTATGTGTCATACTTGACTCAAAGGCACCTTACAACAACACCAAACCAGCACTTTGAATAAGAAAGCTTGTTCCTTTCTCTGAAGAATTTTCTTCAGAGATATATAGTATATACATAAGTAAAGTCCAATCAAGAACACATCATCAGGTTGCAGCAATCAGTAATAGCTCATAGCATGACATATCTCATCTTCAAGTGCTTGGATTATGGTCAACTCATCTTTAATGATAGACTTGATGGCACATAACAACAACAATGTCTCTAATCATAAGTTACTAGGTCCAGATGAGCATCACCTGTGAACTCAGAAACCCTGTGTTTCAGACTAACTGGCTTATTCACTCAGTTTTAGCTCCAACATGGGGATAAATAAACAAGATGAGGGTCTGCATGACTCCCTGCTTTTCAAGCCAGCAACCTTTTTGCAGTTATCCATGTATCTGTGGATGTTATGTGAAGGTGTTGATGATACATGTCCAAATTCAGCCTATACTATTTGAGTCCAAATGTAAATTTCTTCAATCAAGTCTAAAGTAAATCTGTTAATCACTCAATTACAAAATCTCCTCACAGGACAGGATAAGTTTTATATTCCTCCAGGCAAAGGTCTATGCCCTCTAATTCTACTGATTTCAACAAACACTTCTTCAAGGCAAACTTTGCCCTTTTAGTATTTCAAATCAGAACTACTAAGCTTGTATTCATTTTTACAATATATCTTAACTTTACAATATAGAAGAAATACTATTTTTCATCAAAATAGTTAACATAATATTTAACAAATTTCATCTTAAATCATTTAATGTATCTTATCTTCACTTTTCTGATATATAGAGTTTAGCTGGAGTCAAGTACTAGGTCTCTCCAAAGGTATTAAAATAACGTTAGATTTATCTTACCACCTGATCCATTCCTTCGATTCTTTAACCTCAACTATTATTTTTCCTCCCTACTATTTGTCATTTACAGTAACACAAACTTTTCCAATTTAGTAAGGGAATTCAGGATCAGCTACTGTACCAGTCCAAATTACAAGTAGCAAGACTAGTCTGGCATGTTCTTACTATTTAGTCTATAATCATTTATATTAAGTAGGTTAACATAGGTACAATACCAGGGGACAATCCATGCCACTTGGCAGGACAGTAGTATTCATTGTTAACTCCACTTTTGCAAGATAGGGTGAAGGTACAATTCACCCCACCAAAACCTTGGGAATTCTTGAATACAAGTATAAGGGTATTGTTATAGTTGTTTGCTCAGGAATCACTCCTGCTTCTAGTACTTGTAGTAGCATCCTTGTACCTGGGACTACAACTTCTTGCAAGAAGAAAACAATTTCAAGTGTTGTGGGATGATTTGTATAGTAACATGAGCATCGTTTACTCCTTCTTCTCCAGATATCCTTAAGAAATACAGAAGCCTCTTCATTCTTGCCTCCAAAGAACACTCCAGCTTCACTCTGTCCAAGACATATCTGTTTGTCCTCTTAATCATCCATGGTTTGTTCAGTGCTCTTCTCCTTAGTTCAAAGGTGTCTATCTATTTTTCCTTCATTCTTATTCATTGCCCTGCTCTCAGATGGATAGCAAAGTGATCAGAAACACCACGGCTTGAATCAAACACCCCTTATTCCTCAAGCAGACATCATTGCTCCTCAATAATGGAAAGTTTAATGCCATAAATATTTCCATTTAGTCTCCTTCTGCTTGCCTACAAATCACATTGACCTTCCTAATATCTTTAAAGCCCATAAAGGGAAGCCTTTTAGTAGACCTGACACAGCTTCCTGAACATTTGTCTTTTTTTTCCAGTAGCAAACTACTTATGATTGCCATGTTGGAGGAATCCTAGTAGTTATCATGTCTGCCATAGCCTCTGTATGTGGTATATTCATTACATGAATGTCTTCAGTGTCATAAAGATATTTCAGCAAGGCTTGAATATGTACAATATCAACTACTTCCTCTAGCATTTCCCAGTTGTTACTTAGATGAGGAGAGAGGTAGTATCAATTAAAGGGAAAACCAAATACATATATATACACATATATACATATATACATATATATACATATATATATACATACATACATACATACATACATACATACATATATATCATATATAATCCTCTCTATCAAGATAAACAGGAGTGGCATCCAGGCATCCACTTCCTAAACAACTTACCTCCAGAAACTGTATGAACTTTGGTTAATGTAGATAGTTGTAGAGGGACTTCAGGCCTTTTGTTCATAGGATCGCTATGAGTCTTGCTCAGCTCGAAGGCAATCAACAACAACAACAACAGCAAATCAAGATAATCATTCCCTTTAGGATAACCTGTTATGCTGACTGTATCTTGAAATGCCATTCCTCTGTGTTGTATAAAGAATTGTGGGTCTAATATTAACTCAAATATGTGCCTCCATTCTTCAGAATTCAAAACCACAGATGCTTCCCCTAAGTTTGTCACTCTTCAGTAATTGTTCTTAGGTAGCTGGTCCTAACAATGTACAAACTAATGTATATCCTCTATGCCATACCTCCTGATTAAATTAGCTTCTTGTTCCTGCCTATATGCTTCAGGGATTACTTTTTGTAATCACAGTTTAGAGAGGTATTTTTTGTTGTTTCCACTTGGTTGGCTTTTTTTTTTAATCCACTCCCTAACACTGAGTACAGCCTAAGATTGAGGGGTGTAACTCTGTCCTAGTTGAACTTTCTTCATTTTTTATTCCAGTTATCTCAATTCTTACATTCTTTTCCTTTGCATCCTTTGCATATGCTGCCAGTACTGATAACAAAACCCAGGAAATTGTAAGTTTTGCTTTTTTCCTTATCTTTCTCTATTTCTGGATATAACCAATCAACTAGCTCTCAGGAGTTTGGGACACTAACCTCCACAAATAAGTTTTACCTTCGGTATATGTTTGCAACCTGATAGTTGGATTATTCCATAGATATTTCTTAATTCTCCCAGAGTCCAAAGGTTTATTTTGCTGTTGTTGTTTACCTCTTTTTCTCCAAAGACACAAGTTACAGAGTCTGAACCTTTGTAGCTAATCCCACTAGCCTGACTCCAATAAATTGTTATTAAAATTCATTCTGGTAAGATTAGTAGCACACCAGTTGTAAAAAGTGTTGAGTCAATATTATCCCAAATGCTTGACCTGTCTTGTACATCCATTATTTCTGACATCAACAGCTCCTCTTTTGTTCAGTTCCCTAGCTCCTCTATATCTCTTGGGTCTGTGGTTCACTAGGAGATCTCCTAGAGACTTAGACTTATCAGAGGAATGACTCATGTGACTATAGGTATTCAGGTTGGTTTTGCATAAACTGGCAAGTGATGGACCCGGACGGTGCCAAGACTGTCAGTTTTGGCATGGCTGGATGGCAAATATGGTGATGCATTGGTGATGTGGAGCCAAATAGGCAGTGGGTCAGGATTCTGAAGATTACCAGTTGTAGGGCAGCTGGATGGCAACTAGGGGTGATGTAGTCTGGATACTGTGCCACAAATTAGCTTTCCACAAGAGAAAGCACCTAGAGCTGAGGTCCAAGCAGCTTATATAATACTCTGCTCAGGTGGGGCTTGTATTCCATCCCAATACTCTCTCTTTAACATGATAATTACTTCAGCACAAAATAAATAGTTATTCCCTAGAAAATACACATGAATTATAAAGCTTAGAAACACAGAACAGTTAAGCTCTTTGGGCCATTTATCTTTTCTTTTTTTTTTTTTTTTTTCATTTATCTTTTCTACAGGCCATACCGGGTTGTTAAAAAGAGAAGTTGTTGGCACCAACACTCAAACTTTTAACAAGCCTTTAACCAAGGCAGTTATTTTCTTTTGTCCACCATGGATCCTATAATACTATAAGTTAACAATGTGAATGGTCTCAGCTAATTCTAATGGATCCCATTTAGCATGCCCAATCAACACTGGCCTCATGGCAGAATTACAAACTCTCAATTTTACAATATTCACTAGGGGGAGTTTGCCCTAATTAAACATACTATCTATACAAATAATGCATTCAGAAAAGAGATGAGACTACTCCATACAATACCTTTTGATATTTTAAAATTCTCATTCAGACTTTAATTTTAGTCCAAATATTTACTGTTTTCCAATATCCTCTTAATCTCTTCAAGATTTTATGAATAGATTTGAGAATTACAGTACACTGGGCTTCTTCTGTATCCAGAAGGCCAAAAATACTGCTTCTTCACCCTCCAGCTATTTTACCCCTACATGTGCTTATGGCCTTAGGTTGCTAAGGGTTGGACCGGAAGACCGTGGTCTTCCAGTAAATCCATATCTTGAACTTTGGTTTCAAGTGATTCAGAGGGAATTCCCTCATTATTAATTACCAAATGATTGGAATGTGTAGAATAGACTGGTTTAGGCCTTCTTGATATTGGGAAAGAAAGGGAGACTTCATTGGTCCACTCATCCTCTTTAGTAGTACTGTAGACTCTTTCTCTCAACTTTATGAATGTCAGTAATATTCATCCCATTCTTGAGTAACTAACTAAACATCTCCACTTTGGTAGGGTACATATTTTCTTCATAGTCACCTCCAATTTGACTACAAATTGCCCTGATGCCACTTATATGCTTAAAGCTCATAAGGAAAAGTATTTACAATAGAGCTCACATAACTTCTTCAATTGCTGCCTTGTTCTCTAGCAATAAAGCTACATGAAGTGCCCAGATTTAAGAAGCACCTATGATTATCGTCTCTGACATGGCCTCTGTGATGGGCATATTCATTGCATCAATGTCCTAAGGGTCATAAAACCATTTTAAATTGGCTTACATAAAACATCAACTACTTCTTGAGTGTTCCATTTTTACTTAGACAATGACAGACAGTTTCCCTTGGAGGCATAAACAAATCTAATTGCATATCAAATCCACTCTATCAAGCTAATCATCCTTTCTGGATTAATCTGTTGTGTGACTTTATATTGTAGTGTTATTCCTGACTATTGTATAGATAATTGTGGGTCCTTTATTGGCACAAACATACTCTTCCATTTTGCAGCATTCAGAACCACAAATGCTGCCCTTAAATTCATTACTAGCAATCCTTTGTAGTAATGGTTTCTCAGAAGGCCGCTTATAACAATCTACAAACTCATGCATTTCCTCTATGTCATCTCTCCTAGTTACAGTAGTTTCTTGATTCTATTCTTCTACCTTCCAGACAACCATTTTTATGATCACAGGTCCAAGAGGTGTTTCCAGCTGCTCTCACATGTTATCTTTTCCCCACATAGAACCTGAGTTAAGAGGCATAACTTTGCACTGTAGAATTTTGTTCATTTCTAATTTCAGCCATATTATTATTACTGTTGTTGTTATGTGCTGCCCAATCCTTGCACCTCATACAGACTCTATTAATAATATCTTGAAAGCTTCCATACTATAAATCAATCTCATTCTTTCAGACACATGTACAACATTAACCCAGTTACTGTGTCAGTCTATCACATCTAAGGTCTCCCTCTTCTGTCTCTTCACCCTTCCAAGAATGACGTCCTTCTCCAAAGACTAGTCCCACCTGAGCACATGATCAAAGTTTGTGAGATAGAGTTTCAAAACCCTTGACTCTAAGGTGAAACGGGGTTTCACCTTCTAAAGGAAAGTCCTGTTTATTCTCTTGAGAGTCCATGGAGTGTTCAATACTATTCTTCAGAATCACAAAACAAAGACAATTATTATTCTTCTGTCATTGTCCAGCTATCTGATGCATTGAAAGTAACTGGGAAGACTAGAGCTAAGCTCAGGTTCACCTTAGTCTCTAGACTGATATTGTTCTTCTTTAGTGTTCTGGAGAGGTCTCTGACAATTGTTGTTGTTATTGCTGTTGTTGTTGATTGTCATTGAGTCAAGCACGACTCATAGAGATCCTATGAACAAAAGACCTAATGTCTTTTCATAATGACTGTCAGTTACCAGTTTATAGAGTTTCCAGAGGCATGTGGTTTAGGAAGAGGATGCTACTCCTGCTTTCAAACATGTTTTACACGTGGGAGCTCCAACAAACACTTTCCACATTGGGAAACCATTCTGGTATTTGATACTCCAATGGTGCAAGGTTCAGCACCACAGCAACTCAGGTTACTTCATACTGCATATTGACAAAAAGTGATGTACAAAGTGGAAGAGTGTTCCTCCAGATAAACAGAATTAGTTGCAATTATCGGTGGTTAAATGTCGTCAAGTCAGATACAACGAGAGTAACTTTTGCACCAAAGGCCTGAACTCTGTTCTATAACTAACATCATTTCTGAACATTTATAGACTTTTGAGAGTTTGTAGTATTTCCAGTTTGTGGTGTTGCTGTGATGCTGCACATTGTTCCATAGTTTTGTCAAACATCACAATGATCTCTGACAGTAGATTTTTTTATTTCATGAATGCTAATGCCAAGGTCTATTGTGGAACCAAGCAAGCTAAAATTGTTAACAAGCTCAGTCTCTTCTCCATTTATCATGGTGCTGCCAATTGGCCCAGTGATGAGAATCTTCGTATTCTGATGTTGAACTTCAATGCATTTTAAAGACTACAGTTCTTGACCTTTTGCAATAAATGCTTCAGATATTCTTCAGTTTCAGCAAGCAGGATTGTGTTATCTAAATGATACAGATTGTTGATGAATATACCTTCAATCCTGATTCCATACTTCTCCTCATAGAGCCCAGCTTCCTGGATAATTTGTTCCACATATAGATTGAAATAACTTGGAGATGGGACACATCCTTGATGCATACCTTTCCCAATTTTGAACCATGTAGTATTTCCTTACTCTATTCGGACTGCCTCCTGATCCAAGTATAAATTTTGCATACGCACAACCAAGTGTTCTGGGATTCCCATTTTTCTCAGAATTAGCCACAGTTTGTTGTTATCTACACAGTCAAATGCTTCTGTATAGTCAATGAAACACTGATAGATCTGGTACTCTCTTGCTTTCAGCCAAGATCCATCTGGCATTAGTTATAATATCCGTATTGCCACAGCCTCTTCTACAGCCAGCCTGCACTTCAGGCAGTTCTCAGTTCCAGTCATTTTTGGAAAATCTTCAGCAGAATCTTGCTTGCATGTGACATCTTGTTGTTGTTGTTGTTGTTAAGTGCCTTTGAGTCGCAGACAACTAACTCATAGCGACCCTATGAAGGAGAGTCCTCGATGCCTGGGTGCCTTTCTTCCTCTCTCCAGGTTCATAGGGTTTCCGGAGACAAGCTATTATGGAAGTGGATGCCACTCCTCTTTCCAAGCTTGTTTTCATCGGGGAGCTCCACCCCACTCTCTGTCAGCATTGGGTAACCAGCCATTAACTCATTTGACACATCAATGTCACAGTGTTCAGCCTCACAACAACCACAAGTGACTGCGAGATCTTAGAGAGGGTGAAATTAATATGCTCTTTGGAAGCAACCATTCTGAGGCTTCATTTGACATACTTTGGGCATATTGCAAGGAGGTTCCAGTCCTTGGAGAGGGACATTATGCTCTGAAAGGTGGAGGGACAGCACAAGAGAAGACCCTTGATGTGATAGACTGATTCAGTGACTGGAATAATTAGAGTTGGTGTCTCAGAGACCATAAGGTTGGCACAAGATAAAGTAGGTTTCACGGCTATTTACATAGGGTCACTATGAGTCACAAGTGACTCGATGACACATACCAACAACATATGGTTTTCAGTGGGGGTAGAGTTTACAGAGCTTTATGGTGGTACACAGCTTCTGATGGATTTATTGTGGCCCTTACAGTCTACTCTATCGCAATTCCCCTTTTTAGATGAGTCTATATTCTTTGAGTTTTATTGCCACCATTTCACAGTACTGTCCACAACACTTTCTGATTTATCTACTTTGTTAGTGTTTCTTTCTCTATTCCCTATCAGGTCTGTCAGAGACAGTGAAATGGTTGAAGATACGGTAGGATTCAGGGTTATTTTACATATAAGGTTACTATGAGTTGCGGGAAACTCCAAGGAGCATAACAACAAAAATGCATACCAAATATTTGATGATAGAATTTCAATATTTTATAAGATTATTAAATTAAGACTATGAAGAACTTCAAGAGAATTTAAGGTAGAATAAAATTTTATAAACTTTTTCTGTGAGCTTAGCCTTCAAACATGGTTGATGCAATTTCTGTGGTTGAAGTTTAGGAGAGGCAAACGTTAGATAATGTTGATTGAAGGTAATTGCTTTAATTTAAAGACTAAATGCATACTTTCAAAATAGATTTTTCTCAACACACTACTTCTTCAAAATAGATCAACTAGTAATTTGACATTGTTATAGACTAACATATTTATATTCAATCACGTTCTTGGGAAAAATACAGTATCGGAAATGTAGATGTAACATTCAGTGTGAATTCTAGAAAACGTTTGATTTGTTGGTCTCAATTCTGTTTCAGGCTGACCTATTTAAAAGAAAGTTAATCACCTCCAGGGAATATTTCCTTATGTAAGCTGGCTGACAAAAGAATTAGGGAGGAACACACAACCATTATTTGAGACAGTGAAAGGCTCATTTAAAAAGATCAATCAGGAAATAATTAGCCTCAGGAAATTTTAAAGTGAAATAGCCACTTTAAGACTAGAAGTAAGAGATTTTATTTATTTCTTTATTTTTAAATATGTGGGTGAGGTTGGAGGGGGAAGAATAGTTAAAGTTCCTTATAATGATAATTATCATTATATCTCTATCAGTCCTGTCTTTCTGTCCTAGAATTAGGATTGTTTATAATTTTCATTTTTAAAAAATTTTTGTCAGATACAAAATTCTATTTTTCTTTCCTTTTGTTATAGAATCAAGTATGTGCTTTTTTGTTACTTGACCCATGTCAATAAAATGACAGTACATTTCTCAATTATAAAGCCTATTATTTTGCATGTGGAATGAAGTTCATAAATCACAATAAAAGAATATTAACATTTTAAGTGTTATATGACACTTGAAAAAGGAAAGTAAAATTGTTAAAGAAATTATTTTAATCTAAGCTTCATCTGACTTACTTTGAACATGTTGCAAGGAGGCACCAGTCCTTGAAGGGTGATGTCATGCTTGGGAGGGTGGAGGGACAGCGCAGGAGAGGAATACCCTCTATGAGATGAATTGATTGAGTGAGTGGGTAATGGGGGTGGGTGTGTCAGAGAAAGTTAGACTGGCATAGGAGAGAACAGGATTTAGGGTTGTTGTACCTAGGGTTGCTGTGAGTTGCAGGTGACTCAATGACGCATAACTACAACAACAACAACAACAAAAAACAACAACAAACAATAGCAGTTAATGACAAATGTCTAAAAAAGACAATCTGAATGAAGTTGAATGGGTGTCTCTAAACTCAAACCACAAATGTGTTCAGAGCTTCCAGAACTTTTCAAGGGTCATATTCCAAAGACTTTAGTAAGCCAGTTGGCAATTTACAGCTGATGGTCTCTCAAAAACAATCAAAACAACTTTCCTTTTTATTTCTTTTCTTCCATGTTCATTCTTCTTTCTATTTTTCTCTCCAATACTTCTTTATTTACCAACTGCAATGCTAACTTCAATTTAAATACATATCACAGTAAGTTTCTTTTAATACACTGATAATTTTATGTGTTTACTTGACGAAGTTCTCTTTATACTGTACTGTTCTTAACTCTTTCAAGACATAGTTTCATTAGATGAAGGACAAATGACAGAACTGATATATATAGATATAGAGATACAGATAGAGATGATAGAAATACATACACATATATATATAACATTTAACATATTGTTATTGCTGTCTAGTCAGAACCTACTCTTGTTGACCCTTCAGTGAGTTTTCAGAGATAATAAGTCTACTTGGTAGGAAACTGTCCATTTTTCTTCTGCTAAGCAGTTGCTTAATTTTAACTACCTGCTTTGGGACAAATCTTTATGCATTTTTTTTATTAAGTGCTCTCTATACAACTAAAACTTATAAAATGTTTATGAACAATGTATTTGAACTTTGTCCTATTATGTGATATGTATCCTCGCCATCTCTGATACAGGTTTGCTCATTGATAGAGTCACTTTGTCAACTCATCTTGTCAAGGGAATGATATAAATTACATTTTAAATTTAAGTTATTAAATTCATTTACGAAGTTATTTATTATAAAATAATATATTATGCATATATAGTTAATCAATAATATAGAATTAATAAATGAAATTAAATTTAAAATTACATTTTACAAAGGAATATATGTCGACAAAGGAATATATGATTATGCATTATCCATATGACAACAAATAGGAAAAGTGGATGCATTGTTGAGTGGACTGGGAGAAGGGAGAAAAGAAGGGGAAGAAAATGTGAAACAAAAGAAAAAAAATTAAAAAATAAAATGTTCTCAGACAATCCTACTCAGAAGTTAGGAGGCTTTGGCTTTATTGTTTCTAGAAGTAGTTTTAATATGCTCCCTCAGAGGCACTAGGTTTAGCCTGAATCCCATGTCTGTAAGTTATAAAACATCAGGCTGTCTCCAACCTTCTAGAATCTGAGAAGATCAACAGCTTTCATTTTTATGTCAGTCTTAGGCCTTATCACAATTAATTACTATGTGCTTCAATGCTTTGCTCTTTCACACTTGTAACAGCATATTATTTATTGTGATAAATTTCTGTTTCCTGAGTGATACATTAAGTGTGCAAAATAAAAATGCTATTTTTATAATAATCTTGGTACTTAGAAATACTGTCTCATAATGAGTGCAATTTGAATCTATCAGTTGTTCTGTGCAAAAAGAATAGGCAATTTCTTCTTAGGGATTATTTGCTTCTGAAAACTTGCTGGAGGGTCAACTACAGGTCGATTCCCTCTTGATGATACTCAAAAATCACAACTAGAAATCTGTTTTCTTTCCCCTGTCTTGTAATGTTAATGTCAATGCTAATTCTTGTCATTAGTTGTTTTTGGTGTGGTTTTTTTTTAAATTTTAACTTCAGAAATTACACATGAATTTTAGAACTGGAATGTGTATTACATGAGCCCTTCCTTTTTTCTGAGGTTATTTACATTTTGTAATGTAAGTGTGTCTTAACAAATATTTCCTGAAATATAACCTACCTCACACTCCATAAAGAAGCTTAATTGATACATTATGTAGAAAGTTGGGCTACAAAAACAAAATCTATGCTTCTCTGGCAGCTGAAATTCATGGGAAATATGTGCACAATCACTTCCCCTGGCATTTATATCATCAGAATCCCAAAGGATATAGTTATAAGGTAGAACCAATTTGTGGGCCATAAGTTTGTGCTACAAATGCAAACGTCTTTCGTCCCATCAGTCAAGAGGATATTATAGCCAGAATCTGAGCAACAAAATCACTTTACTAAGAATATTTTCTCAAATTTTATTATAATAAAATATGAAAATTATTATTTTTATGAATTCCATTAATAATAAATGTCACAATGGTTACAGGTATTTTTACTTGCTTGAATTTTAAATTGCATTTATTCTTTTAATTAATTTTAATGCCTCTTCCTTTCCTCACATGAAAAAAATCTGAAAAACTGCCTTTTTTTTTTTTTAAAGTTGGTATTTATTTTATTTTCTCCTAAGCTCAGTTTCTTTTTTTTTAATTATAATTATATTTTA
>NW_006399873.1:1565060-1567078 GCF_000299155.1 Elephantulus edwardii
TGCAATAAACATGGGTGTGCATATATCTGCTTGTGAAGTGAATTGGGGAAGGAAGAAGAGGGAAAATGTGCATAAACAAAAGATGAAAACCAAACATTCTGTAAACTTTCATTAAAAACACAATAAAATAAAATTAAAGAATATAAAAAATAAAGGAAAAACATTACTATCCATTTCATTCCAACTGATGGTAACCATCTCCTGTGTTCTAGATTAGAAGAAAGTTCTTTGGAATTTTCTTGGTTAAAATCCTTAGAGAAGCAAATTGTCAGCTATATCTTATAGGTTCATCTTTAGGCATGACTGTAAAAACAGCAAGGACTAATTAATGAATGACTGAAATTATTGTTTGTAATTTAGATAATGAGAAGTAGTAAAGACTATGACTAAAATTTCTGACTACTTTTACCAACGGTGTTGAGTCTTTTTCTTCGGCATATCCCTTGAGTATTCTATAAACATTTGTTGTAAGGCCTTTCTCTGAGATGGTATTGCCAAATGTTTTTTTCCCAGTCAGTAAGTTTTCTTTTCATTCTGTTGGAAAACATGGTTGATGCGCAAAATGATTTAATCTTGAGAAAACCCCATTCATCAATTTTATCCTCTCCAGATTGTACATTTTAGGCTCTATTGTCAGCCTCTTTATATAATAAACTAGACCTTCTAATCTTAGTCTCAGTTTGTCTCCTATGAACTTTATGGTTTGGGGCTTTATTCTCAGGTTTCTGTTCCACATTGAGTTGATTCTTGAGTTTGGTGTGAAACGTGGATCCTGCTTCAGCTTTTTACAGGTAGCAGTCCAGTTTTGCCAGAACCATTTGTTAAAGAACCTACCATCTTCCCATTTTATAGGTTTCCTTGTCAAATATCAGTCAATCATAGATAAGGAGGTCCATTGCTGGATTCTCGATTCTGTTCCATTGGTCTATGTGCCAGTCATTGTACCAGTAACATTCTGTTTCGGTTACTACCATTGTGTAGTAGGATTTGAAGTCAAAGAGCCCTATGCTTCCCACTTCATTTTTGTTTTTCAGAAGTTCTTTGTTTTTTTCAGGGTCCTTTTTTTTTTCTAGATAAACTTGAGAATTTCCCTTTCTATCTCCTTAAAAATCAATTTGTTACATGCATTGGGTTCCATTGAACAAGTAGATTGCTTTCGGTAGGATTATCATTTTCACAATATTTAGTCTTCCTACCCATGAACAGGGCACATTTTTCCCATTTCTTTAGGTCTTTTATTGTGTCTTGCAGAAACATTCTGCAGTATTATTTGTTCATTCCCAAGCATTTCAATTTTTGGTTGTCTATTGTAAATGGTATTGTTTTCTTGGTTTTCTTCTCTGAGTTCTCTTTGTTACTGCAGAAGAATCCGATTGACTTTTGGATATTGATCTTGTATCCTGCCACCCTACCAAATTGGTCCAGTATCTCTAACAGGTTTGTTTTGTGTTCTGTTGGGTTTTATTGGTGGTTTTTTGTTCATTTGCTTGCTTTTTATTTTTGTTGTTGTTATTATTGTTGTTTCTGAGTCCTTGGTGTTTTAATTGCACAGTATTATTTGGTCTGCATATAGCAATAGTTTAACCACCACTTTATCATTCTGGATACCTTTTATTTCCTCTTGTCCTATTGCCCTATGAAGTATGTCCAATACACTATTGAATAGAAGTGATGAAAATGAGCATTTTTGTCTGGTTCCTGATAGCAAGGAAAATGCCTTTACTCTTTGACAATGAAAACGAAGTTTGTTCTTGGTTTTGCATATATACTTTTCACTATACTATGGGAATTCCCTTCTATTCCAATTTTGCTGAGTGTCTTTACTAAGAACAAGTGTTGACAATGCCACCTAAACATAATAAAGCAGGTCAGAATTGCTTGCACTGTAGAAAGCTGGGCCACTTCAGTAGACAGTGTCACAGATGAGAGCCACAGGTAGGCAAGGGAGTAAAGAGGAAGCTCCCACTCACTTGCTTTAAGTGTGGCTCTGAAGGACACTTGGCCAAGGTGGCCCACAT
>NW_006399873.1:1568070-1576180 GCF_000299155.1 Elephantulus edwardii
GAATAAAATTTCATAATAATTAAAAAAAAAGAACGAGTGTTGAGTCTTGTCAAATGCCTTTTAACATTAATACTAGGACCATGTGATTCTTGCTATTTTTTTTTTATTCCAGCTTTTATTCTTATAATTTATATTCTTCTAGAAGCTGTGGGGTTTTGTTATTGTTCTTTTCTACTTGATGAATGTGCTGAGTTAGATCATTTATTTTGCTTCTTTTTAAATTTTTTTATGTATTTGCTTATTGGTATGGATAGTCCCCTGAGGACTGCCTTAGCTATATCCCAGAGGTTTTTTTATGTTGTATTTCCATTATAATTTGTTCCAAGGAACTTTTAAAATTTATTCTCTGTTCCTTCTATAATTCTGCATGTTCTAGCAGCGTTTTATTTAGCTTCCACATTGGTGTTTTTATAAGCTTTATCCTCTTGTAATTAAATCCTAGTTTTATGTAATTTTAGTCTAAGAAGGCATGTTGTATAATTTTTCTTTTAATTTCTTGAGGCTTCCTTTGTGTCCTAATATGTGCTCAATTCTGGAGAATGTACCATGAGCACTTTGAGAAGAAAGTGAATTTAGTTTTAGTTGAGTGCAGTACTCGGAATTCATCCACAAAGTAGAGTTACCTAAATATATAGATTAGATCTCCTGAATCTTTGTTATATTTCTTTTGAGTTGACCTTTCCTTTCATTTGCGTGGCATGTTAAAGTCCCCTATCATTATTGTGGTGCTGTCCATTTCTATCCTCGATTCTGGTAACCATTGTTTTATGTATTTTAGTGGTCTATCATTTGGTGCATAGATGTTGACCTAGGTTATGTCTTCTTGTTATACTGTATATTTAATCATTATAAAGTTCCCTTCCTAATCTTTTATGGTGGGTTTTATCCTGGATTCCATTTTATCAGAGATCAATATTGCCACTCCTGCTTTTTTTTGGGTGTCATTTACTTGGTGTATTTCGCCCCCCCCCTTTAATTTTGAGTTTATCCCATGTCTTCTTGCTCACATGGTTTTTGTTGAACCATCAAAACTTAATCCAATTGCTTTTCTTTTATTGGTGACTCTTTGTAGTTTTGTGCATGTGTGTGCTGCTCTTTATATTCTATTCTTATCTTCATTTTGGAGAATTTGACTATGACATGTACTGGTGTTTTTCTTTTGGGGTCTAGTTTATTAGTTTTTCGCAGAACTTCTTCATTGTGATTTTTTCATTGTTCATAATACCTGGGAAATTTTCTTCTAATATGTCTACCACAATTTTCTCAGTAATTTCTTTCAATGTCATCACACATAATTTTAATGATTATTTTATTTTGGGGGAAACTGAGCACTGGGTGTGAGAGAATTCATCTCTTATTTTTATTCTAGTATGTTTCTATTAAGGTTTTTGTTTTCCTGATACTGATTCTCTGCTCCATCTCTTCAGTTCCAGCATGCTTCAGTATGTTGGTCACTTGCACCACTTCAGTTTTAATATTCTGTATTGCCTTTTCATACATTTCTGTTATTTCCAGTACTGTGCTGGCTATACTCTCTCTGCCTTGTGATACTTTTCTAAGTTCTTGTACCTATTTATCTATAGTTTAAATTATTTCTTCTATAATTTCATCCTTCTTCCACAGCTGTTCAAATAATTCCTCATTAATAGATTTCTTCTTGTTCTTTACCTCTACAGGGTTCAGTTTATGTGTATCTTCCATTATTTCTTCCATCATTTTTAATTTATTTTGTAGGTGTTCAAATGCCTTCATATTAACATATATCATTTGCTTCTTGATTTTGGTGTATTCATTGAGTCTACAACATTCTCTGCTTTTTTTTTTTTAAGAAGCGTTAATTGTTCTGGGTTGTTTTGTTTTGTTATGTTTTTACAGTGTTTCATGCTGCCTGCTGCTCTCTTGTCATCATGTGAAGTTTTTCTTGATATGTTTTAGGCCATTTCTGTTGTTTATTTTGAAGTTTTGGTAGTTGTTATCTTTATGATGTTATTGATTAGTTGTCAGCTTAAAATGTTCCATCTAAGGGGTAAGCTACTCATTCCATTTAAAGTCCTATCTGGGAAAATGTGCCTTTTCTGAAGTCTTTCAGTTTCTCTCTGTTCTATAGTGCATCACTGTAGGCACCTCACCTTAATGTAATCCTCTCTCTCTTTCATCTATGGAGTGATTGAGTGGTGTCAGACCAAGTGCTCCACTTAAGCAGTTTCTGTCTAAGGAATTTCAAGTCAGTTCCCTTTCTCATAGCTTGATGTACCAGTTGAAAAAGCTGAAAAAGTGTTCCCTGATTGTAGCTCTCTGTCCCAAACTCTCTTGTCACGTTTAACATTTGGAAGGACATTTCCCCAGGGAAGTTTCAGTCTCTTTTCCTACAAACACCTGAAACCTGAAAGTGCTGGCTCTGAGGAAGAGTGTCTCACCTGATTGCATCTTCTTTCCTGAAGTTAATGTCTTCCTTTGTCTCTGTAGTGGCATGAGATCAGGGCTGCCAACTTAAGCAGTTTGAATGAAGGGAAGACTCAAGTCAGCCCTCCATCTTGCAGAAAACTGAGAAAGTCATTTGCTTGCTTGTAGCTCTGTGGCCCACAATTTCTTGTCCTTTTTGGCCGTTGGATGGTCAAACAGTCATAGAGGCAAGGATCTCCAGATGAAGGGACCTCCCCCCAGGGAAGTCTGAGTCCCGTTTCTCCCTACATGCACCTGAATGTTCTGGCTATTGAGAATAGTGTCTCATCTGAGTGTGTCTTTTCTCCTGAAGCTTATTGTCCTTTGTCCCTGGAGTGGTGCAGTATCAGGGGTACCAAAGTAAGCAGTTTGTGTACAAGGGCTTATCAAGTCAGCCCTCCCTCTCACAGAAAGCTAAGAAAGTCTTTCCCCAGATTTCAGCTCTCTTTCCCACAGGCATGTGTTCTGTTTGGCCAACACCTAATGTTAAGATGATTTTGAAATTCAAGTCGAATAGACTCAAGATCACATTTTGGTTCTTATGGACTTATTTTAATTTTTTATTTACCTCAATTTGAACTTGCACATGAGTAATTACCAGTCTGACCCACAGTCCATCTGTGACCTAGTTTTGAGCTTCTCCAATGATTCTTTCCACAGATGTAGTCAATCTGCTTCAGGTGAGGTCCATGTATCAAGTCACTGTTTGAGGTTTTTGTCTTTTTTTTTATATATAAAAGTAGCTTCCATCTACAAACCCTATGAACCTGGAGAAAGGATGAAAGTCATACAAGTGTTGAGGACTTTTGTTCATAGGGTCACTATGAGTCACCTATGACTCGACAACACTTAAAAACAGCAACAACAACATAGAGATCACTTGGCCTAGTAGATAGAAAGTGATGCTACTAAGCCAAAGGTGGGTAATCCTAATCCATAGCCATAAGACCTGTTTTTAATTGTTTTCGGTCAAATATTCTTCTAGGTTGTATAGCCCTGGTGTGTCCACTTGCCGTACAGAGGTAACTTGTGGTTGCTGTGAAGCTGAATACTGTGACACTGATGTGTCAAATGAGTTAATGGTTACCCATGGTAAACAGTGTTTGGTGGAGCTTCCTGATTAAAACAAAATGGAAGCAGGAGTGACATCCACATCCATAATAGCTTACCTCCAGAAACCCTATGAACCTGGAGAAAGGATGAAAGTCATGCAAGTGTTAAGGACTTTCCTTTATAGGGTCACAATGAATCATCTACAACTCAACAGCATTTAACAACAACAGTTGCAAAGAATAAATAATTGAGTATACAAATTTGATCATGCTTTGGAGGGTGGAGGGACGGCGCAGGACGGTAAGGCCCTTTATGAGGTGGATTGATTCAGTGACTGGGATAATAGGGATGGGAGTGTCAGACAGTGAGATTGGCACAGGACAGAGCAGAGTATAGGGCTGTTGTACATAGGGTCGCTGTGAGTCGCAAGCGACTCGATGGCACATAACAACAACAACATACAAATTTGATAATTCTCATTTCAGTTACCAAGTCCATGTTTTCTATCATTCCTTCTTCATTTATAATATTTGCATTCCAGTCATCAGTTAACATTAGTGCATCTTGATTGCGTGTTTAGTCAATTTCAGACTATAAAATTTGTTAAAACATTTAAATTTCCTCCACTTTGAATTTAACTGGGAACGTTTGCATCAGGGATCCCTCCAAATCATTGAGGAGCAATAATGTTAGTTTGAGGACTAACATGTGTCTGATTCAGGCTATTTTCTTTCTGATCATTTACTATGTATCTGAGATTTGGACAGTGAATAAGGATGACAGAAGAAGAGTTGATGGCTTTGAGCTTTGGTGTTAAAGTACTGAATATTCCATGGACTGCCAAAAGAGGGGGGGGGGGAAATCCAAGTTCAGCCCAAGAGCTCCTTTGAAGTAAATTAGACAACACTTCATTGCATATATTTTGGGCATGCTGCTAGGACAGGCTGTTTTTTGGAGAGGGATATCATGCTTAGAAAGGCAAAGGGTCAGAAAAAGAGAGGAAGATGCTCAACCTGGTGAATTAACACAGTAACTGTTACAATGGGTTCTAATTAGTCAGAAAGTGTTAGGATGGCACAGGATAGGATAGAGTTCATAGGGTTGTGATGGGTCATACTTGACCTGACAAACCCTAACAACAAGAACATTACTAAAATGTGATAAAAATATTTCATAATTTGCACCCAAGTTTGTACGATAACTTTATTGATCATATCATTTATTTTTCATTTATTTATTTTGTTGTTGTTACTTAGCTTGAAGATCTCAGGAGCACAGACTGTTTTTGTCTAAGAACAGAGAAGACATTTACCATCACTATCATGTTTCCTCTCCTTTTCTCTGAGTAAATATTTCCAAATTTTATATCTACTTTATATTGTTGTCATACTTTCTAAAAATTTTGTAATAAATTTATTATTGAAAAAGCAACATTTTCAATTTCCTTAAGTTAAAAACTTTCTGATAGTATTAAAATATTCCCACAAACTAATACATCTTTTCAATCAAATATAAAATATCAGAGTAAATATATTTCTAGTATTGCAAAAAATGTATGAACTATACATATAATATAATACTACACTGTAAATATAGCCAACATATTATAAGCTAAAATTTGGCAACTCTTAGTGTGAAACAGAATAAAGGAGGATCATTTTATTGAAGACATCCTTATGTCATTTCTAATAAAATTCATTTAAATGTAATTGCTTTGAGCAGTTTTTCCTAGTATATTTCCTGGAACTAAATCTCTTACGCATTGGACACATTCCAAGCCTTTTTTTATTATATGTAATAAAATAATAGAAATGCCCTACACTAGCACTTTTGAATTAGGCTTTATTTTCTTTCCTTGAGCTTTCCAGTTGTGCTTTTTAAAGGCTTTTGACTGCTGAAAGGAATAAAGTCAATGACAAAAATTACTACAGAATAGTAGTATCTCCTTTATTTTTTCAAGAGAACAAATCTAATACTTATAAAATAGATACAATTTAAATTCTAAATAGTGAGTATTAATAAAACTTAAATATTTGTTCATTTAAATATATTGAAATATCAAATGTGTATATGTATCAGAAAAGTTACAAAAATACATTCTAAAATAAATATATACGACTGAGAGCTAATTTTAATGGATTCATTTACTCATAATCTATGTTATTGAAGCGACCCAAAGCTCATAACAAAATTGATGATATATAATTTTCTAAGTATCATATCTAACACTTTCAATACAATATTGAATATGAAAGGTGATCGTGGGCATCCTTGCCTGCTTCCTGTTCTCAAAGGGAGTACCTTTAAGATCTTTCCATTGAGAAAAATATTAGCTCTTGGTTTGCATATACACTTTTTACTCTCCTGAGGGAATTTCCTTTTAATCCTATTTTGTCACTGTTTTAATCAGGAAAGGGTTTTGGATCTTGTCAAAGGCCTTTTATTAATCGATCAAGTCGTTCTTGTTTTTTTGCTTTATTAATGTTATGAATTACACGGATTGTTTTTCTTATGTTGAACCACCCTACATACCTGTTATGAATCCCACTTGATCATGGTGAATTTTTTTTATTTTTTTTATGTATCATTGGATTCTATTGGCCAGGATTTTATTCAGGATTTTTGCATCAATGTTCATGAGAGATATTGGCCTATAACTTTCTGTTTAGGTGGTGTCTTTACCTGGCTTTGATATCAAGGATATGTTTGCATGACAAAATGAGTCTGGGAGAATTCCATCTTTTTCTATTTTCTGAAATAGTTTATGGAGAATTGATAAGAGTTATTCACTGAATGTTTGATAAAATTCACTTGTAAAAACATCTTGGCCAAGGCTTTTCTTGACAGAAGGTGTTTTACTACTTTGTCAATTTCTTCTTTTGTGATGGGTCTGTTTAGGTGTTCAGTTTTGGTTGGTGTCAGTTTAAGCAGGTTGTGAATTTCTAAGTATTCGTCCATTTTCTCTAGGTTTTCACAATTATTTGAGTATAGTTTTTCATAGTATTCCAATGTTAACCTTTTTATTTTAGTTGGTTCTGTTGTGACTTTGCCCTAAGGATGCCTACTATCACATGTCTTATTAAATACTGTATTGGAAGACTGAACGATAGCAATAAGACAAGAGAAGGAAATAAGAGGTATCCAAATTGGCAAAGATGAAGTAAAATTTTCTCTTTATGCAAATGATGTAATAGTATACTTAGAAAACTCTATACACTCAGCAAGAAAAGTATTGGACATGTTGTTGTTGTTGTTATGTGCCATCGAGTCATTTCCAACTCATAGCGACCCTATGCACAACAGCCCTAAACCCTGCTCTATCCTGTGCCAACCGCACCGCCTCTGACACACCCAGTTCAGCAAAATAGCAAGGTGCAAGATCATCATACAAAAATGAGTTGGATTTCTACACAGAAACCAAGTGAATATAGTGCTGGAGCTAAGAAAACAAAATACCGATTGAAATATCTCAGTCACGAAAGGACAAATACTGCATAGTGCTACTGTTGTAAAATGGGACTGACATCGGTGTTGGGGGGAAAGTGATAAAGATGGGATAAATAACGTATATTGCATTGACACAAATGAGGGAGAAAACTGTTTAAAAGGGATATGTGATTAGGTATTATTGTCATGACAAGTCCAGAATGAAGGCTGCATAGTGAAGTGGACTTGGGAAGAGAAATTGTATAACAATGAAACAATTTTTCCTTTAGTTTTCAAAGAGGAGGGAACTGAAGGTGGGGGGAAAGGGGCAGGAAGAAAAGTGCAACAATGACTGAATGAATAGGAATGCAAAGTCTCTGTAATTTTTCATTAAAATTAATAATACTAAAAAAGGGAGGAAAAAGAAAATAAACAAAAATGGGAAAAAAGAAAAAAGAAATGTCAATTATATTTTTTGTTTGGTTTTTTTTGGGTTTTTAAATTTTTTTTCATTTATATTTTTAAAAAAAAATTTATGCTTGCTGGTAACCATTAATATTATTTTTCTTCGATTTTTTTTTCCTTATAAAATTTCCAACTGCAATACTTGTGCTTGTATTGCTATCAAACTTTAGAAATGCAAACATTTAATATAGATTTAACAGGTTTATAAATGAAGAAAAATTTTGTCCAAGGATCAAATATACCTAATATTTTACTCATGTGATTTAGAATAAAAATATTTCTTAAGCTCAAGGAACTGAATACCAAATTCAGAACTCGAGTTGCTATAATCAAGGATTCTTTAGGCAGAATGTTAAAAGATCCAGGAGGTATCAAAAGAAGATGCAAGGAATATACTGAGTTATTGTACAGAAAGGAAATGGCAGATACAGAAAAATTTAATGAAATAGCATTTGAGCCAGAGCCTATGGTGATGAACGCAGAAGTTCAAGATGCTTTGAAGGAAATAGAAAAAAATAGGGCCCCCGGAATAGATGGTATACCAATTGACATATTTCAGCTAACAGATACTGCCATGGATGTGCTCACCAAGTTGTGCCAAGAAATCTACAGAACAACCACTTGTCCAACTGACTGGAAGAGGTCTATATTTGTTCCTATCCCAAAGAAGGGCGACCCAACTGAGTGTGGAACCTACAGAACAATATCATTGATTTCACATGCA
>NW_006399873.1:1577332-1631269 GCF_000299155.1 Elephantulus edwardii
GTGTCAGAGGCAATGAGATTGACACAGGATAGAGCAGGGTTTAGGGCTGTTGTACATAGGGTCGCTATGAGTCATAATCGACTCAACGGCACATAACAACAACAAACAACTTGGAGTTAAATTAAGACTTTTGGTATGATGAAATTGTTGTTCTCACTGTACTGTTCTAGACATTTTTGGATGATTTTCAACTGTATTTTGCTTGCATGTGATCATTAGAAGTACTGTATTGGGAAAATCTGCAGTCAAGGACCTCTCCAATTTACTAAAGAGCAATGATTTCACTTTGAAGACTAAGGGATGCTTGATCCAAGCCATAATTTTTTCAACCACTAACCAAGCATATGAGAGCCAGTCAATGAATAAGGATGATAGAAAAAGAATTCGTGCTTTTAGCTTTAATAGTAGAGGACAGTACTGAACATCCTATGGAGTGCCAAAAGAACAATCAGAAATATCTTGTAGAAAGTGTAGCCTGAGTGCTTCTTACAGGCAAACAGTACAAAGCTTCATCTCTGACACTGGACATGTTAAAAATTATTAAAATGGTACAAGATTTGTTGTTCATAGGGTCATTGAGTCATATTCACCCTAACAACAATAACCATCTCTAAGGAACATTCTGATTGCGTTTATTCCAAGATAGATTGTTCTTTTGACAGTCCATGGCATATTGAATAATCTTCAACAACACCACAATTAAATTCTTTAATGTTTATTATTCATTCTCTAATTTACACTTGAATACAAAACAGTTGCAAACACTATGGCTTAATCCAGGTGCATCTTAATCTTGAAATGAATATCCATGCTCCATAGTACATTAAAGAGGTCCTTTACATAGAGTAGCTCACGTGGTATTTTTCTTTTTTTATTCCTATTAGTATTTCTTAACTGCTGGTACTATGGATGGTTGTTGATTGTGCTTAAAATTAAAATGTTATCATTGGACATTCCAATATTTTCTCTAATAATTGCAAGCAATTTTATTGTCTTGATGTTCCTATTTATTCATGTTAAAGGTATCGTCCTACCTCCAGAAAGTGCTTTAAGTCTTTTCCATTCTCTGCAAATAAGACTGTGTCACCTAAATAATGCAGATTGCTAATGAATTTTTTCCAATCTTGATACTAGATTCCTCTTTATATAATTCAGCTTCTCAAATATTTTGCTGAGTTTACAGCTTAATTGTTATTAGGTGCCACTGAGTTGAGTATGACTCACAGTAACCCTATGAACAACAAATCTGAATTCTGTCCAATCCTACACCATATTCATAATTTCTCACACATTTGAGTCCATTGCTGATGTCAATGAGTCAATTCATCTAGTTGAGGGACTTCTTCTCTTACAGTGACCCTCCAGCTTTCCAAGCATTACTTTCCAGGAATATTCTTTCCTCACAACATGCCCAAAGTATGTGAGGTGAAACTTTGTAATCTTTGCTTCCAAAGAACACTCCAGCTTCACTTTCTCCAAAACTTATCTCTTTGGTTTTCTTTGAAAGTCCATAGTATATTCAGTTCTCTCTTCCAATGCCACAGTTCAAAGATATCAATTCTTCTGTCACCATTATTCATTGTCCATCTCTCAGATGGATAGCAAGTTATAGAAAAGACCATGGACTGAATCAGGTATATTTTAGTCTTCAAATTGACATCATTGCCCTTAGATATTTGAACAGTCCTTGATAACTGACCAGACCAATGCAATGTTGTTATTTGCCATCGAGTTCACTGTAACTTACAGTGATTCTATATTCAATAACAATGAAACCTGCCCTATCCTGAGACAGTATCACTGACTCGGACACATCCACTTTCATTGTCCCAGTTATAGTATCAATCCATCTAATCCTAGGTATTCCTTTCTCCTGTGCTGTCCCTCTAGCCTTCATAGAATGAGATCTTTCTCCAAGGACTGGTTGTTCCTGGTCATGAGTCCAAAGTGTGTGAGATGGAACTTCAAAATCCTAGCCTCCACGGAAAATTTTATTTCATCCTCTACAAGACAGACTTATTTGTCTCCTTGGTGGTCAAGACTCTTCTTCAACACTATGACTCAAAGGCATTGATTCGTTTTGTATCCTCTTTAGTCATTGTCCAGATCTCTGATATACAACAAGTAATTGTGAAGACCATCGCCTGGGTGAGGCACACATTAGTTTCTAGACTGACATCATTTCTTCTCAGTATTCTGGAAAGTTTCCTGACATTAGATTTTTCCAGTGCAATTTTTATTTTGATTTCCTGACTGCTGATGCTAAGAGTCTTGGTTGTGGAGTTGAGCAAGCTGAAAATGTTAACAACCTCAATCTCTTCTCCCTTTAACATGGTGCTGCCAATTAGCCCAGTGGTGAGAATCTTTGTCTTCATGATGTTGAACTTCGATACATATTGAAGACTACAGTCCTTGACCTTCTCCAGCTAGTGCTTTAGGTTCTCCTCAGTTTCAGCAAGCAAGGTTGTGTCATCTGTATAACGTAAGATGCTGATGATTCTTCCTCCAATCCTAATGTCACATTCTTATTCATAAATTCCAACTTTCTGGATGACCTATTCTGCATACATATTGTCAATGTATGCAGACAGAATGTGTCTCTGATGCACTCCTTTCCTGATTTTGAACCAGTAATATTTCCTTGCTCTGTGCTGAGGACTGCTTCCTGGTCCAAGTATAGGTTCTGCATGAGTACAATCAAGTGTTCTGGGATTCCTATTTTCCTCAAGGTTCACCACAAATTATTGTGATTCACACAGTTAAGTGGTTTTTCATAGTCAGTGAAACACAAAAAAAACTTCCTCTGGTATTCTGCTTTCTGTCAAAATCCATCTCACTTTGATGATAATGTGTCTAGTGCCACAACCTCTTCTAAATGTTCCTTAATTTCGTGACTACTGGTATTAATGGTGTTGATTGTGGATTCAAGTCAGATCAAATTATTAACAATTTCAATCTTTTCTCTATTTCTGTATGAAGAAAAAAAATATAATCCTTGTAGACACTTTTCCTGATTTTAAACTATATAATGTCTCCTTCTTCTGTTCAAACAACTATTTCATATTCTATACATGTAGCTGGAAGCATCATTAGCAATTATAATGTGCAACATATGAAATATAAATCTAGAAATATTAGAATTTGTAAAATATTAAATGGAATCCATGAAAGTCACTGTACATATGGGTATCACCTGATAGATCACTTCACACAGAAATTATACTGACTACCTCTGTGGAGAAATTACTAGAGAAAAGTTCATTATCAAGAGTCCAATCAAGGGCAGAGTTCAACTCTGAATAACATCATAAATTGCTTATATGCAAAGTCACATTATAGCTGAAGAAAACTAAAACAAGACTATGAGAATAAAAAAGAATGGGACCTTATGTCTACTTCACTTGACCTTAAAAACCATTTCTTTAGTATATTTGATGTATTGGCTAATAATTAAACAAAGATCAAGTGCAAACATCACAGGTGCAGGAAACAAAAGATTTATTAAGTAGACATGAATTAACGAAATTAATTGGTGACAGAATTCTGAAATTTGCTTTTGAAGATAGACAAGTTAAAGTTAAATGGTGAAATAAAGAAATAAATGTGCCTACTTGAAATTTTCAATAAAACTGCGGAAGAAGAAGACAATAATATAAAGGAATGTGCAATTACATGCAGTTAGAAAAACCTGAAAAGCAGAACGTACTGAATTTTTTTTTAGTATTAAGAACTGAAGAATAAATTGAAGCTTCAAGTTTGAAAACTGGAGAATTCTGTGGACAAAATATTTCAGGATGCAGCAAACAACAAAAGAAAATGGAAGGAATACAAAGTACTGTAAAAAAAGATTTGGTTGAAAAAGAGCCATTTCAGGAAACAGAATGTATAAAGTTAGTTACCAGGACTAAAGAATGATTTGTAATCTGGACTCATGGCATTAGCAAAGAAGGTTACAAGAATTAATGAAATATCAATTGAGGACAGCGTTTACAGAGAGTTTAAAGAGATCCATATTTGTGCCCATTCCACACTAAAGAATGACTTAACAGAATGTGGCAATTATCAAACATTGTGGAATATACTCACAAACAGTCAAACACCTCTCTACCCACCTTAGCCCCACTCAGACTACTCCTTGGAGATAAGGATTTTGAAGCTTCATCTAACATACTTTGGTCATGTTGCAAGAAGGAACCAGTCTTTGGATAAGGACATCATTCTTGGAAGGGTAGAAGAGTAGTGTAACAATAAGACCTCAGGAATTGATGGGATACCAGTTGACATGTTTCAACATACAGGTGCTGCCCTACACATGTTTACTTATGTATATGAAAACAAAACATATGGTAGGCTAGAAGAGAAACATATTTGATGCCATTTCCAAGGGACATGATCCAACAGATTGTAGAAATTATTGAAATCATTAATATTACATGCTAGTAAAATCTTTCAGTTTTTTTTTCTGGAGACTAAGGTGCGTCTGATACAGGCCATAGTCTTCGCAATCACCTGTTATGCATCAGAGAGATGGACAATTACCAAGGAGGATAGAAGGAGAACTGATGCCTTTGAGCTGTGGTGCTGGAGAAGAGTACTGAGAATACCATGGACTGCTAGGAAAACAAATAGATTTGTCCTGGAGAGGGTTAAACCGGGTGGCTCCTTGGAGGCAAGGATTCTGAGGCTCCGTCTAACTTACTTCGGACATGTAGTGAGGAGAGACCGGTCCTTGGAGAGGGACATCATGCTTGGGAGGGTAGAGGGACGGCGCAGGAGAGGAAGGCCCTCTATGAGGCGGATTGATTCAGTGACTGGGATAATTGGGATGGGAGTATCAGAGACAGTGTGATTGGCGCAGGACAGAGCGGAGTTTTGGGCTGTTGTACATAGGGTCGCTATGAGTCGCAGGCGACTCAATGGCACATAACAACAACAACAACAGCAGCAGTAAAATCTTACTGAATATTATTAACAAATAATTAACAAAGTATATTGAAAGAGAATCACCAGAAAGTCAAGCTGAGAAGCTCAGGAAGACAAAGCGAATATTATAATGAAAAGGATTGACTCATGGTCTAGGGTAATGGGGTAGGTGTATTAGAGACAATGAGGTTGGCTTTCATTGACAAAGATAAAGTTGACTTCAGAGATGTCACACATAGGTTTACTATGAGTCACAAGTGACTTGACAGCACATTACAACAACAACAACAACAAAATATTGCTGATGATTATGAAAAGTAGTTAGGCATATATATTAATAGGAAACTTCCAGAAATTCTTACTAGGTAAAAATGAGGGCATGGAATTAGTGATAAAAGTGATGGTGCTTGTATTATATTAAGTATACAAAAAACATTGAACTGTGCTAAATGATGAATGCCTACAGAGATAATGAGAATCAATGTTGTTGTTGTTATGTGCCGTTGAGTCACCTGCGACTCATAGCAACCCTATGTACAACAGCCCTGAACTCTGTCCTATCTTGTGCCAATCTCACTATCTCCGACAAACCTTCTACCATTATTCCAGTCACTGAGTCAATCCACTTCATAGAGTGTATTCCTTTTCTGTGCTGTCCCTCTACCCTCCCAAACATGACGTTTGTCTCCAAGGGATGGTCCCACCTTGTAACATGTCCAAAGTATGTCAGATGAAGCTTCAGAATCTTTGCCTCCAAGAAGCAGCCTGGCTTCACCCTATCCTGGACAAACCTGTTCATTTTCTTAGCAGTCCATGGTATATTCAATACTCCCTAGTCATTGTTCAGCTCTGATGCATAGCAAGTGATTACACAGACCATGACATGTATTGGGTGCACCTTAGTCTCCAGACTGACATCTTTGCATTTCAGCACTTTACAGAGGTCTGTAACAGCAGACTTCCCATCACAATACGACTTTTAATTTCCTGGATGCTGGTGCTAAGAACGTTGACTGTGGAGCCAAGCAAACCAGAACTGTGAACAATCTCAATCTCTTCACCATCCATTATGACTCTGCCAATATGCCCATTGGTGAGAATCTTTGTTTTCTTGATATTGAGCCTCAAACCATACTGAAAACTGCAGTTGCTGACCTTCCACAGCAAGTGCTTCCGATCCTTCTCAGTTTCAGCAAGTAAGGTAGTGTCATCTGCATAATGAGGATTATTGATGATTCTCCCTCCAATCTTGATGCCACATTTCTCTTCAGAAAGTCCAGCCTCCTGGACAATATGTTCTGCATAAAGATTGAAAGGTATGGGGACAGGATGCAGCCCTGGCACACACCCTTCCCAATTTTGAACCATACAGTGTTTCCCTGCTCTGTTCTGATAACTGCCTCCTGGTCTAAGATAGGTTCCACATTAACACAATTAAGTGTTCTGAGATTCCCATTATTCTCAGAGTCAGCCATGGTTTTTTATGATCCACATGGTCAAATGCCTTTGTATAATCAATGAAACAAAGATAGACATTCTTCTGGTACTCCTTGCTTTCAGCCAAGATCCATTTAACATTAGCTACCATATCCCTAGTACCCCATCTAAACCCAGCCCGCACTTCTGGTAGTTCTCTGTTGATGTGCTATTCCAGTTGTTTGTGGAAAATCTTCAGCAGAATCTTGCTTGCATGTGATATTAATGATATTTTTTGATAATTTCCACACTCTGTGGGAATCATCTTTCTTTGGAATGGGAACAAGTATATATCTTTTCCAGTCAGTTGGCCAAGTGGTTGTTCTCCAGATTTCTTGGCACAACTTGGTGAGCAAATCTAGGGCAGGATCTGTTAGTACATAGGGTTTTCGAAGGCCTGCTATTTCAGAAGTGGATGGCCAATCCTTCTTCCTAGTCTGTCTTAATCTGAGTGCTAGTAATTTTAGTTTGTGCCTGCCCTTGACCCAAGAGCCTGGACCCACCCCTTTCCCTGCTCCACCAGTATTCCCTTCTATTTCCACTTACTCCCTTCAACACTATCTCCACCTATACACCCCTTGATCTGATAGCTTATATCTCAAGTTTTGTGGGTTTCTGTGATGCCAAATTCTTCAAGATGCTGCCTATTTCTTATGCTGTGATCAGTTTAGGGGCCTGTAAGATCAAATATAAAGCTCTAATGTGAGGAAAGCCTTCTTATTTCAGATGGTTCTGAAGAAAAGTACTTTCCCTTTAATTTCTGCTCCAGATTTAACTTTTTGTGGCTTGAGCATCTTCCCTTCCATTTACAGCACACTGTGGTCACAATATTTCAGAAGGAAAGGTAATCTGTCCAGTAGATATGATATGTAGTGTATTTTTTCTGGCCTGAGGGCTGCAGGCCCAAGGGCTCCAAGCATTCCAGCTGCCATCTTGTTCCGACCAAGTACTCCTGAGGCAGGCTGCCTGTTTGGATGGTGGGGGGATGAATCATAGAACTCTTAATTTTGCTTATTTTGAAAATATACATATTAAAAAAATTATTTGAACAGAACAAGGGCATACTGATTGGTTTCAAATCAAGATAAGTGTGTGTCTATGTGATATCCTTTCAACTTACCTGTTCAATTTTACGATGATAAAATAATTCAAGAGGCTGGAAAATGAAGAAGAATGTAGCATCAGGATTGGAGAAAGACTCATAAACGACCTACATTCTGCAAATGACACAGCCTTGCTTGCAGAAAGTAAAAAAGGACTTTAAGAACTTGCTACAGAAAACCAAAGACTGTAGCCTTTAATATGGATTAAAATTCAACATCAAGAAGGCAAATATTCTCACAACTGAAGCAATAAGCAGTATAATAATAATTGGAGAAAGGATTAATTTTACTTACATCTGCTGTAAACACCATGGAAGTAGCAGGAAATAAATTTATTTGCTTTATTAGCTAAATATGCTGTCAATGACATTTCACTTATTTTTATTTACTTATATATGTATATATGAATGTGCATAGGTTGTGTTCAATACAATTGAAGCTCAACATCAAGAAAACAAAGATTCTCACCACTGGACCAATTAGCAGCATCAGTACGCATGATGAAGAGATTGAGATAGTTAAGAGTTTTAGTTTGCTTGGCTCTACAGTCAACACTCTTGGTACCAGTATCCAGGAAATCAAGAGACGAATTGCATTGGGAAAGTCAGCTGTGAGGGATCTCTCAAAGGTACTTAAGAGCAACGATGTCAGGATGGAGACTAAGGTATGCCTGATATAGGCTATAGTCTTTACAATTACATGCTATGCATCAGAGAGTAGGACAGTGACAAGGGGCGATAGAAAAAGAATTGGTGCTTTTGAGCTGTGGTGCTGGAGAAGAGTGTTGAAATTACCATGACTGCTAGGAGAACAAACAGGTTTATCCTGGAGAGGGTGAAGCTGGAATGCTTCTTGGAGACAAGGATTCTGAAGCTTTGTCTGACATACTTTGGGCATGTTGCAAGGAGAGACTGGTCCTTTGAGAAGAACATCGTGTTTGGGAGAGTGGAGGGATGGTGCATGAGAGGAGAGGAAGACCCTCAATGAGATGGATCAATTTTCTGATTGGGATGGTGTGAGTGAGTGTTTCGGAAACAGTGAAGTTGGCACAGGATGGAGAAGGGTTTAGGGGTCTTGTACACAGAGTCGCTATGAGTCGCAAATGAATAGCTGGCACATAACGACAACATATGTATGTGTGTACGTATGTATGTATGTATCGATCTATTTTTAATGGTACAGTGATAAACACATAGATCAAAGGAATAGAATTGAGAACCCAGAAATCAGCTCACCTACCTACAGTCAACTAATTTTGGTAAGGAGACAAAATCAGTCAAATGGGGAAATGACAACCTCTCCAATATATATATAATTTGGCATAATTGGAAAACTCTCTGCAGAAAACTCAATATGCCCATGCAATGTCAAAACAATAAACAAATTTTTGCTGGAAGAAGTGTAACCAAAGTGCTCCTTAGACTAAGAGTCGGTTATTGTTGAGACTCTCAATGTAACAAATGGACATTATTGAAGCACTTAACTTTAGCATTGTAGAGATTATGAAGTTGGCCCAAGACTGGTCCATTTCCCATCATTGTTATGAAACAGGTGATTTGAAGGTATCTAGTAATAACAACAACATATAATGTTAATGGAGCAAAACTCTTGTTGGATGAGTTTTGAATCAAAGACTTAAGAAAAGCATGAAGTCACTACCTTCTTGTGTCAAAGCTTTCATCTTTAATTATGTATTTAATAATAGCATCCAAGTCATAAAATATATATTTAAAATATTATTTATTTTATTTAAAAAAGAGTTTCTCTGTATTTAAAAAAATAAATATTAATACCTAGTGACAGTATATTTGCAGGGTAATAGTTGTGAAATTAATTGGGTTTTTTATGTTTATTGACAATCAAAAGAATTTCTACCTTCATTTAGTGTAAACCACAAACTTTCAATTTCCTAGTTCAACGAAGATGCATTTATAGTATGTGTTCACTTCTGTACAGTATCTTCTCAGTTGAAGCCTCTACTTTCAGAGTAAAGTCTCAAGAAAGAATATTCTATTTTCTACTTGTTTTAACTTGCAATCTCTCCTACAAAGTAGAGATGAAAATAGATGTTTTGCTCCTTTTACAGAGTTTCGATAGCAAATGAAATTGTAGGAATGTAAGAATATAGTATACTCAATACATAGTTATAAAAATAAGGATACCTTGTATAGGACAAAGCCTATCTTCTACCTTGAATAGTGTTCCACAGCTTTCTATTTACAAAGCTATTTAATTTTTCTTAATATCCACTTAAAGCAAAAACAAATCGGTCCTATTGTTTTCAAGTTGATTATGACTCGTGTCAACCTAACACTGAGTTTCCGAAGTTATAAATCTTTACTGGAGGAGATTGCAACATCTTGCTCCCTTTGAGCATCTGATGCCTTCAAATTTCAGACTTTTTGGATAGCAGGCCAATAAATGATGCTCTGCACCACCACATCCTCCATTCTACTAATTTGGAAACTGTATCAATATACTATGACTTTTGTGCATAAACACACACTGAGAATAAATTTAATGTCCTTGTATTATCATACAAAAGGTTACTGGATGTACATTCCTATATTCATATATGTGTATTTCCTATTTGAATCATTTTTCCATAAAAACTAAAATAATACAAGATTACCAGATACATGTCCTAACTTAATTATTTTACTAGACAGGTTATAAGGCTTGGACAATTCCATGGTGTGAAATCCAGGTTAAACACCCAATTATTGAGTTTCTGTCATGAAAACTGTTTACATTGTAATATACTTATTGATTTAATATGAAATTTCAAGATGACTATCCTTTATAACACTTAGTGTATCACAAGTTTTACTGTCTCAATTTGCAAATATTCACTTTGCTCCCACTATAGCAATGCAAAAAGGTTAGTAGTTTTGGGAAATAAGAAATTGCTTAAACTTGTCTTTCAATGAACTGCTTCTTAAACATTTTTCCTGAAAGATTCCAAAATATTTTCTTTGAACGTCATGCTTTTTAAATTCTTGTGTTTCTAAGTATTAAAATACTTTTATAACTACTACTTTTGATTCTGTATTTTCTTCTACATCTGTGTCTGAAAAATATTGTTATTGTTGTTGTTGTTGTTGTTGTTGTTATGTGCCGTCGAGTCATTTGCGACTCATAGCGGCCCTATGTACAACATCCCTAAATGCTGCTCTATCCGGTGTCAATCACACTGCTTCTGACACACCCTATAACCCCAGTCACTGAATCAATCCACCTCATAGAGGGTCTTCCCCTCTTGCACTGTCCTTCCAGCCTCTGAAACATTATGTCCCTCTCTAAGGACGTGTCACTCCTTACAAAATGTCCAAAGTATGTGAGACGAAGCCCCAGAATCCTTGCCTCCAAGGAGCAGCCTGGTTTAACCCTCTTCAAGATGAATCTGTTTGTTTCCTTTGCAGTCCTTGATACACTCAATACTCTTCTCCAGCACCACAGCTCAAAGGCATCAATTCTCCTTTTATCCTCCCTAATCATTGTTCAACTGTCTGATGCATAACAAGTGATTACAAAGACCATAGCCCGTATCAGATGCACCTTAGTCTCAGGAGTGACACCATTGCTCTTCATTACCCTAAAATGGTCCCTAACAGCAGACTTTCCCATTGCAATACCTTTTATTTTATTTCCTGGCTACTGGTGCCAAGAGTGTTGACCATGAAGCCAAGCAGACTAAAGTTGTTAACAATCTCAATCTCTTCACCATCTATCCTGATGCTGCCAGTTGGTCCAGTGGTGAGAATCCTTGTCTTCTTGACACTGAGCTTCAATCCATACTGAAAGCTGCAGTCCTTGACCCTCTGCAGCAAACATTTAAGGTCCTCCTCAGTTTCAGCAAGCAGGGTTGTGTCATCTGCATAACACAGGTATGTGTCCGCCAGGGATGTGTCCTATCTCCTATTTCCTGAATGCAGAAAAATTTTAGAGATTATTAATAATTACTAGGTAACATTTCTAAAGTGGAATTATATACTTAAGGATTTGAGATAATATTTTGTACATTGTAAAACCAATTTCTGTAGATTGAAATTTAGGATAAGTAGAAAAAGAAGTACAAAATAAGGACAGTTCTTTTTAGAACATACTTAGAGAATTTAGTGTTTCAAAAGTGATTGTCAGCTAGTCAATGCATTAAGGGATTATCCCTCATGGGTAGTTACTTAAGCATTTTTTTCTAAATTTTAATTTGGTTTCACTCCTGAAAAAGATTATTTCCACATGAGATGTGCATATTTCATCCTCACCCTGCATGAAATTAGAACTAACATTAGAGATGGGTGAACTACTTTCAAGAAAATTAACTTAAAACTAAGCTTTCTTTCATAAGAAGCAATGAATTTTTAAATATTTAATGAAAGAAAAGAAAAACAAATTTAGATGAGAGATATTAATTTTTCTGTATATCTATTATACAAATTGGGCCAGAGAAAAGGATTGGTTTCATATGCTAAGTGAAAATAAGCGACATATCTTTCTTAAATATATGTGAAGGGAGTTTTGCATAGGGCTCCTTAATAGGTGGGAGGAACTCTGTTTTATATATTCTGGTTCGTAACTCTAAAAATCTGGTACTTTTTAATAATGGGTAACAATAGGTTTCTGAGGTAAAAAAGTCTGTAATTAAAAAACAGTCGAGCACTTTGAGAGTGAAAATCAGCATTATGGATGTTTTGCCGTGCAATTGTTCCCTAAATGCAAGTAAACATATATCTTGAAAATAAATATTTTCAAAAGGGTGGAGAGGTATTATGATAACATCAGTTTGAAAAATGAAGGCATTTTAATGGATTTTTAAAAGTTATTTTGTGATGTTGCAGTTCTGGGCAAAATTATAAGCTTTTACAGCTCCTTATATTAAATATAGTAATGTGTTCTTCGATCAAGAAGAAGACAAGAGGAAAGACATTTCTTCTCATTTTGTAAAAATGTTGATAAGCAAGGCACTATGAATCTAAAACTCAGCTAAACTATTGCCTAAAGTGAAATTCAGTTTGCAGTACCGTATCTGCTTTCAAGGTGACCCTTGAAGAATCTGAGCTGAACTAACAGGAATGTCTGCAGATTTTGTTCATGGTACACGGTATTGAAAAACGAAAGTCAACAGAAGTAGAAAAAGTGAGTCAAATGAAGTACTATGAACATGAAAAAGAATTCCTTGGGTCACAGCAGTATTACAGGAGGATGAGAAACAGTAAATTTCTAATATCAAGAATCATTTATTTGGGAACAAATGTTATAATACCTGAGTCTGTTACATTAATCTTTCATTCCTTATATTAGAAATGTAGCCATATATTCCTACAGACTCAACTATCTAAATTATCTTCCCTAATATTTCCAAATGACTTTGCTTTATGGATTATAAATTTGATGATTATCCTTCAAACTTATTCCTTACATGATATATACAGCAATTGTGTACTATAATCTTAGACAAATGCATTTAGAATTATTATACACTTAGTACAGATAAGTGTGTCAGTTTCTAACTAATTGAAGAGCTTTAAAAAAAACATACAGCACTTTCTGCAATACATTAGCCAAGATAATGCTAGATTCAATAACAAAGTCATAAATTTCAGTTGATTTATATTACTTATTTTTTGGTCATGTTATGTGTGACATTTATGGCAGGAATCTATATTTATGTTTTGAGTCAACGATTAAAGTTTGATAGTTGTAGGTTTTGTTTTGGGGTGTGTGTAAGTGTGTGTGTGTGTGTGTGTGTGTGTGTTAGGTTTTTCCAAACACTCTCTATTCAGAATTGAAATGGACAAAAAATAACAGAAAAGGCACACTTTTTCTTTTTTAAATACGAATTATTTTAATAATTTTTTATATTACTCTGTTTTATTTACAAATTTGAATACATTGTTGTTCACAAAAGACCCAGGCCATTTCCTTTATCCAACCACCCACTGAATTGTTCAACCATATGATTAACCATCTATCCTGCCATCCCCACCCCTTTATTTCCACCCTCATGCAAGCAAAATTCTACTGAAGATTATCCAAAAACGACTGGAACAGCAGCACATCAGCAGAGACTTGCCAGAAGTCCAGGCTGGGTTTAGAAGGGGTCGTGGTACTATGGATATTGTAGCTGATGTTAGATGGATCTTAGCTGAAAGCAGAGCATACCAGAGGAATGTCTATCTGTGTTTCATTGATTATGCAAAGGCATTTGACTGTGTGGATCATAACAAACTGTGGCTGACTCTGAGAAGAATGGGAATCCCAGAACACTTGATAGTTCTAATGCGAAACCTATACTTGGACCAGGAGGCAGTCGTCAGAACAGAGCAAGGGAACACTACATGGTTCAAAATTGGGAAGGGCGTACGCCAGGGATGCATCCTATCTCCATACCTTTTCAACCTATATGCAGAACAGATTATCCGGGAGGCTGAGCTCTATGAGGAGAAATGTGGGGTCAAGATTGGTGGACGACTTACCAATAATCTGCATAATGCAGGTGACACAACCCTGCTTGCTGAAAATGAAGAGGACTTGTAGCGCCTGCTGCAGAGGGTCAAGGACTGCAGCCTACAATATGGACTGAGGCTCAATGTCAAGAAGATAAAGATTCTCACCACTGGACCAATTGGCAGCATCAGGATGGATGGTGAAGAGATTGAGATTGTACACAGCTTTAGTTTGCTTGGCTCCACAGTCAACAGTCTTGGCACGAGCAGCCAGGAAACTAAAAGGCGCATTGCCATGGAAAGTCTCTGTTAGGGACCTCTCCAAAGTACTGAAGAGCAATGGTGTCTGCCTAGAGACTAAGGTGCGTCTGATACAGGCCATGGTCTTTGCAATCACTTGTGATGCATCAGAGAGTTGGACAATGACCAAGAAGGATAGAAGGAGAATTGATACCTTTGAGCTGTGGTGCTGGAGAAGAGTATTGAGAATACCATGGACTGCTGGGAAAACAAACAGATTCATATTGGAAAGGGTTAAACCGGGTGGCTCCTTGGAGGCAAGGATTCTGAGGCTCCGTCTAACATACTCTGGACATGTTCTGAGGAGAGACTGGTCCTTGGAGTGGGACATCATGCTTGGGATGGTGGAGTGACAGCTCAGGAGAGGAAGGCCCTCTATGAGGTGGATTGATTCAGTGACTGGGATAATTGGGATGGGAGTGTCAGAGACAGTGCGATTGGCACAGGACAGAGCAGAGTTTAGGGCTGTTGTACAGAGGGTCGCTATGAGTCGCTAAGTGCATTCACTCAGTATGATGATATCTAGACTCTCCATGTTATAGAATATTTTTTCTAAATACTTGATCCTGAGGGCTGCATAGTATTCCATTTTGTAAATGTACCACAATGTCTCAATCCATTCATTTGTTAGTGAATATTTGACCTGTTCCCATTTTCTTGTTATTGTGAACAAGATTGTCAGAATCTCCATTTATGTCTCAGTTCTATTTTCCTTTCCCTGTGGCAGCCAAACATCTCACCAGGAGCAGTCTCTTTCCTGAAAAGTGGCAAGTCCTTCACTCCTCAGCCTTACAATGTGTTGGTTATCCCATGTGATGTTTCCTTCTGATGTAGTCAGAGTCTCTTCACTTCCCAGCACCTCCTGAAATGTGTTTATTGTCCAGCAGCACATTTATTTCTTAGAGACAAAACTCTGTGCTGTAGACCAATTTAGTCACACTACTGATAACAACTAAACTCTTGAGATTTAAAGGAGTCAGACAAAATGCCTGGCAAGAGGGAGAAAAAATCCCGAAGTTGGTAGAAAAGATTACAAACGTTTGCTGATGAGTGGTGATCTTTGGCACAATAATAACATATTGTATAGATGAGACAACTCTGGTAAAGTAGTGGCAAGAAGCTGCAATTCCTAAGGTTTGTGGTTTAAATCCACCAATTTCCCTGTGGGAGATTGATAGATAATCTCTCTTGAAATTATTTGGCTCTGAAAACCTGCCAGAGGGTAAACTATGGGTTGGTTCCAACTTACAGTACAAACAACAAAAAAAGTATAGATGCCACTTTTATATATATTATTCCATTCTGATGGAATTTTGATGGGCTAGTCAATGGGGAGTTACTCTGCTAATCCAAAATGGTACCTCTCTGTTGATTTGACTCCAATGGCAACTCCGTGTAAGAAAGAAAGGCAATCTCCTCTCCAAAATTGCAGCCTCCCAACAACGTACTCGAGGGTTACCTATGAATCAGTTCTGACTCAATGACAATTTTTGTAGGAGATTTCACTCTAATATTTTAATAGGATTAAGGCATATGTTTTACAGAGGTAGAAATTTAGACATTGAATGTTGTTGTTGTCTGTACCATCTAATTGACTATAAATAACAATGACCTTATGACCAACAGATTGAAACCTGGCACTATCTTGTGTCATCTTCATTATCTCTGACATATTCAAACCCATTTTTTCAGTCAGTAAATCATTCCTTCTCATTGAAGATTTTCACTTTCACTAAACTTCTATGTTTTCAAGAATGATACACTTTCCCACAGACTGTTACCTCCTGAAAAAAAATGACAAAAGCATCTGAGAAGAAGTTTCCCAGTCCTTGCCTAAGATGAGCACCCTAGGTGTACTTCCTTCAGGGAACTATGTTTTTCTTGCAGTCCCAGTTATATAAAATACATTTAAGCAATACCACAATTCAAAGGCATGAATGCTTCTTTATTCTTCTTAATTCATAGTCTAACCATCATGTGCATATGTTGTTGCTGTCGAGTCACCTGCAATTTATAGTGACCCTATATAAAATAGCTCTGAACCCTGCACTATCATGAGCCAACCTCATTGTCTCTGGCACATTTACCCCTTTTATTCCAGTCACTGAGTCAATCGATCTCATCAAGTCTCTTCCCCTTCTGCACTGTACCTCCACCTTCCCAAACATAATGTCCCTCTCCAAGGACTGGTCTCTCCTTGCAACATGCCCAAAGTATGTCAGATGAAGATTCAGAATCCTTGCCTCTAAGAAGCAGCCTGATTTCAACCTTACTGAGATTAAACTGTCTGTTTTCCTAGCAGTTCATGGAATATTTAACTCTCTTCTTCAGTGCAACAGATCAAAGGCATCAATTCTCCTTGTATCATGCCTAGTCATTGTCCAACTTTCTGATGCTTAGCACGTAATTGCAATGACCATGGCCAGGATCAGGAGTACCTTAGTCATATGCATATGAAGCAATTGAAAAATACCATAACTTGGATCAAGCTCCAGGATGTCAACTAACATCTTTGCTCCATAGTAGTTTAAAGAGACCCAAGACAGAACATTTGTGCAAAGAAACACATCATATAATTTCTTGAACGCTGTTTACAATTAGTGTTGATTATTGTGGTTCTGTACCATCAAGTCAGAATTGACCTAAAGCTGACCCTCTGACAGCTTTTCAGAGGCAATTATCAAATGAAATAAGACTGCCCATCTTTCTCCAGGGGCATAACTGGTGGATTCAAATCACATGGCTTCGGGATTCCAGCACAGCTTCTTACAATTAACCGCCAGTGTTGCTTATGGATCTGAATGAAAGAAAATAATTATTAATTTCAACCTTTATCCATTTACCATGGTGTTTGTCAATTTTTCCAGTGGTAATTATTTTTTGAATCTTATTAAACTTTATGCTTTATTCTCTTGCTACACCTTGATTTTGTATATTGTGGAAAAATTATATTCTGAATAAATATATTTTGTGTGTTGTCGCATGTAAGTAAGAACTTTTTTGCTGTTATTTCTTTAAAAAACATAATCCATATATCAAAGTTTGCTGTCAGGGACTTCTCCAGAGTACTGAAGAGCAATAATGTCAGTCTGCAGACTAAGGTGAACTTGATCCAGGCCATAGTCTTTGTAATTATTTGCTATGCATCAGAAAGCTGGATAATGACTAGGAATGATAGAAGGAGAATTGAGGCCTTTGAGCTATGGTGCTGGAGAAGAGTATTGAATACACCATAGACTACTAGGAGAACAAACAGGTTCTCCCAAGAAAGGGTGAAACCAAGGCTGTTCCTTGGAGGCAAGGTTTCCGAAGCTTTATCTGACATGTTTTGGGCATTTTTCTAGGAGGGACCAGTCCTTGCAGAGGGACATCATGCTTGAGAGGGTGGAGGGACAGCACAAGAGAGGAAGACCTTTAATGAGATTGATTGTTTCAGTGACTAGATAATTGGAGTAGGTGTGTCAGAGACTATAAGGTTGGATAAGGATAGAGCAGGGGTTTAGAGATATTGTATATAGGGTCTCTATGAGTCGCAAGTGATGCGACAGCACATACTAACAACAAACAAAAATCCATATTGAAGTTTTTGACCTTTTTTTGTATAAAATTATACTCGATTGTTTTTTTACACAAGATATTTCGCATTTCCTTAACCCACCTTTCCCTCCACCCATCATAATGTGTGACTTTGCTATTACCCTCTCTCCTGCTCATCCTCACTTCTCTACTTCCACCCTCCCACCTTTAGATCCTTCTACACATTTTAATAGTCATTTATTTCTACAATAATTTATACCATATTTGTCCTTATGGAACTGAATTAGTTCACTTAGCACAATGCTATCCAGTCCGTCCCAAGTTAGGTAGTAATTTTCAAAATCATTGCTACCACATGCTGCATACTGTGAATGTATCATTGTGTGAATGTACCATAATTCCTTAACACATTTGATTGTGGTTGGAGAATATGCACAAAAATCAACTCAAGGTGGATCAGAGACCTGAGAGTAAAGCCCCAACCCATAAAGTTCATAAAAGGCAAACTGGGATCAAGTATAGATGTCCTAGTTTATGATATAAATAAACTGCTAAATATTGCCAGAAATGTATAAAATTGATTAATGGGACCTTCTAGAGATTAAATCCCTGTGCTCATAAAACCACTTTTCAACAGAGTTAAAATAAAACCTATTGACTAGGAACAAATATTTGGCAATACCACTTCAGACAAGAGTCTCATACCAAAAGTTTCCAGAAACCTACACAAGAAAAAGACAAAGAACACAATTAATATACAAAGACATTGAAAGACTTTTCACAGAGTTTTTGACCTTTTAAAGTGTTTCAAGTCTTCCCTATTTGAAAAAAAAATGTTGTATCATCTGCATAGTATAAGTTCCTTTTTTCTTTTTTCCCCCTAAATTTAAACAACATTTTATTTTGTACTGTTTTACTTACATACATGTTCTACAATAATGATCTTATACTGTATTTGTCTTTATGGAAATAAACTAGTTCACTTAGCATAATGCTCTACAAACCCTCCTAAGTTAGGTAGTGATTTTAAAAATTATTGATTCTGCATGCTGTGTAGTATTCCAATGTACCATAATTTCCCAATCCATTTGATTGCGGTTGGATATTTGGGTTGTTTCCATGTTCTTGTGATGGTGAATAATGCTGTTATGAACATTGGTGTAAAACTCTCTGTGCCTCAGTTCTATTTTGTTTTGTTGGGGTTTTTTGGGGGGTGGTGGGGGCATGGGAGGGGGGACGTATATTCCACACAGTGGAACAGCTGGAGTAGCAAATCTAAACCACAATGAGATACCATCTCACTCCAGTAGTAGTGGCAATGTTTAACACGACAGCAAGTAATAAATCCTCGAGAGCATGTGGTGAGACAGAACTCTTAAACATTGTTGGTTGGATTATATAATTAGCACAAAAACTCTGGAAGGCAGTTTGTCATTTCCTGTAAAAGCTGAATATAAAAATTCCATATAATATAGGTTCTTGATGAATCTTTGCAAATTTTGATGCTATAATATCTTCACATAATTAATTTTTCATTATTTTCTTGAATTATATGATATCATACAGATTGATGAAGTATACAGATATCTGAGTTAGAAAACCAAGTGGGAAGAGCAGACTCAACATTTCTCAAGCTGAAAGGACTAAAGAAAAAAATAATAATTCAAGCTGCAACTAAAAGATTCTAAGAGCATAATATTCAGTGCTGCAGGAAGGTTAAAGGAAAATGCAAAGAAATCACAGAGTCAATGTACCAAAAAGAATTAGTCGACAGTGAACTTTTCCAGGAAGTAACATACAGGAACATAACGACACTGAAAGAAGTTCAAGCTGCATTGAAGGTTTACACACACACACACACACACACACACATGCACACACACAATCAAATACAAGAATTGATAAGAGTACCAACAGAGGTGTTGTAGCAAACATATGCTGTCCTGAATTTTCTCTCTAGTCTATGAGAGAAAATTTGGAAGGTGGCTTCCTGACCAAAAGACTGGAGGAAATCCAAATTTATTTCCATTCAAAAAATGAAAAAGATTATGCAACAGTATGTAGAAATTTTCAAATTATATATTATTAATATCGCATGAAAGCAGAATATTTCTGAAAATTATAAAGAATTGGCTAGAACAGTATGTTTACAGGGAATTACCAGAAACTCAAACTTGATTTATAAGAGGCCATTGGATGAAGGATATTATTGATGATATCAGATAGATCCTGATTGGAAGCAGCTAATACCAGAAGATACTTACGTGTTTTTGACTATACAGATGTTTGTGTGGATCATAACAAATTATGGATAAAAGCACTGTATGCAAACTTTATGAACTATGTAAGTAAACCAGTATAAAATAAAAAAGAAAAAATGGATAAAATTGAAAAGAATGGGAAATTAGAAAAAGAAGGTAAGAATGGCTGTGCACATTAAACCGTATATTCAATGTCACTGAATTTCATACCAGTAATTACTAAGTTATTAGATAACTTACTTTATATACTTTTATAAATTGTTCTCGTGCTTTGAAGCCACTTGGTGACTCTGCTCATTTGTGTGTATATGTGTATATACATAGATACTACCATAAACAATTATAAAATATGATAAAAAAACTAATGGAATTAAACTAATTAACACTTCACCCATATCTTTATAAGGAGTGCTAATTGGAATAATGCTATTTGCTAAAAAGTATTTTTATACATATCTAAGAAAGAGTGCAAAGAGGTGGTTTTGCAAAAAGCATTTGATTCTAACACAATGCATGCCTAAATGTAACATGTTGTTATTGTGTGTTATAGAGTCAGAACTGACCAATAGCTGATCCTCTGACAGGTTTTCAGAAGCATTTGGTTGCAGGGGAGCAGACTGCCCATTTGTCTCCATCAGAGGAGCTGGTAAATCAAACCACATGCCTTAATATTGCAGCAAAGCTTCTCACCAATAGGACACCAGACCTTTCTAAATGTAACATGTACATACAAATAACTCTTTATAACTTTTAAATTTGTGATTACTATGTAATTTATAGATTAGTCTGCTTTAGTGATATTAAAAATGAAATTTACAATGAAAAAGAAATTCAAAATTAATGTAAGCGTTCATTAAAATTAATAAAATAAAATTTAAAGAATAAAATCTACACACTGTCTTGAATTTCATTAAACTAATGTGATTTGTGATGTGAGAAAATGAAAAAAGAAAATTATAATACAAAACCCAGAGAATATTATTATTTGCCACAAGAATTGGAAACTGATTAAAGCTAGATTTCGAGTCTAATAGTAACTTGCACCATGAAAGCATTTACTGTATTTTTACAAACAGCATGTGCCTTCTAAGTTTGTTTGACAACTACTTCCTTTCCTCAGGAGGTATTTTCATAAGTGTATAAATACCAATTTATTTTTACTTCCTCTGATAATTCTGTACTGTCTCCTCCAGCTGACAGTTGATGCTCCTTCTGTTGTTATAAACATTTCAAGTGGCACTGTCGATCTTTAATCTCTCATCTATTATTATTTTCTGTAAGATTTTGAAACCCAGTAGATTTCTTTCTCATCTATCATGTTGCCATGCAATTCAAGAAGTTGTTCCTTATATGAAGAATGATATTTATCTTACTTTTTAGGATAAAGTTATGAAAACCTTACTATAAAGTATCCCTAGTTAACAGTCTTGGTACCAGTAATCAGGAAATCAAAAGATGAAGTACAATAGGAAAATATGCTGTCAGGGACCTCTCCAGAGTGCTGAAGAACAGTGATGTCAGTCTAGAAACTAAGGTGCACCTTGTCTAGGCCATGGTCTTCTCAATTACTTGCTATGCATTGGAGAGCTAGGCAATGATCAAAGATGAAAGAAGAGTTGATGTCTTTATTGATGCCTTTGAGTTGTGGTTCTGGAGTAGAGAATTAAACATACCTGCCAAAAAAACTAACAGGTAGCAAGTAAACCACTATAACAACTACAATAACAACAACAACAAAAAACCCAAACTATGCTGTTGTTATGTGCTGTCGGATTGAGTCATTTGTAACTCATACTGACCCTATGTACAGCAGCTCTGAACCCTGCTCTGTTCTGAGCCAGTCTCACTAATTCTGACACACTAACCCCCATTGTCTAGTTACTATATCAATCCATCTCATTCAGGATCTTCCTCTCCTTTTCTGTCCCTCTACCCTTCCAACCATGATGTCCTTCAAGCAATAATAAAGAGAGAACTGACAGATCTGTCCTGGAGAGGGTGAACTCAAGCTGCTCCTTGGAGACAAGAATTCTGAGACTTTGTCTCACATACACTGGGCATATAGCCAGGTGGGACCAGTCTTTGTAGAAGGATATTATGCTTGGAAGGTTGGAGGACAATGCAGGAGAGGAAGACCCTGAATGAAATGGATTGATGTAATAACTAAAGTAATGAGGGTAGGTACGTCAGAAACAGTGAGATTGGCTCAGGATAGAGCAGGGTTCAGAGCTATTGTGCGTGGGCCACTATGAGTTGTAGTTGACTTGGTAGCACATAACAACAAAGTTTCCTGAATGATAAATTTAAATACTATTTTAAGTTCTAGATGTCTATGTACCAAATGTTCAGCAACACATTCAGAGACTCTTCATGTACCAAGTATTTAACAAATAATGAAATCAGTATTTAATATTCTCATTGTATAATGAGTTAGACATTAAAAATTCTAGATACTAAAATGGCTAGAAGATATGGTCAATGGATTTGAAAATATTATATTCCTGTAAGGAGAGTATAGTTTCAAAGTTGATGCTGCTATTGGGTACTGTCAAGTCTAGTAAGAATCAGAGTGATCTTACAAACAGCAGATCTGATCTCTGTCCTATCCTGTGCCATCCTCATTATCTGGTGTACTTAAGCCCATTGAAGTAGTCACTGTGTCAGTCTATCTGGTTGAGAGAGTCTTTCTCTCTTTCACTGACCCTCCACATTTCCAAGCATGATGTCCCTTTCCAAACAATAACCCTTTCTATCAACATGCCCAAAATATGTAAGGCAAAATTTTATCATCTTAGGAGCACTTCATCTGCACTTTCTCCAAGACATATTTATTCCTTGGCTAACATTGGAGTATTCAATTTTCTTCTCCAATACCACAAATCAAAAGCATCAATTCTTCTTTTTGTCATACTTATTCATCATCCTGCTCTCAGAGTCATAATTACTGAGCGAAATAACTATGGCCCAAATCAGGCATACGTTAGTCCTAAACTAAAATCATTGTTCCTCAATAATTTGAAGAAACCCTTGACTGCAGACTTTTCTGATTGATGCAATAGGTCTCCTGATCTCCTGATGATACCAAGTTTGTTGATTGTGAATCCAAGTAAGATAAATTAATTGACAATTCTAGTGTTTTCTATACAGTTCGTGATGTTTCATAATGATTCAACAGTGAGAATTTTTGGTTTTTGTTGTCGAGATGTAAGCCATACTCAAGACTTTAGTCCTGGATCTTCTGCAGCAAGTACCTCAAGTCTTTGTTTTCAACCTGGAAGTTTTGCGGTTTTGCTATTATTGGAGGTTGTATTTGTTGTGGTTTTATTTTTATTAAAAAATTAACTATTCCAAGAGAAGGAAAAGAAAGAACAAAACATAAGAAATGAATTATTTTTTACATTATAAGACCATATAATGATAATGAACATAGCACAAGGAAATCAAGTTTGAGTTCCATGAGTATGTGTCCCCAGATTATGGGTAACTAGGATACTCAAGGAGAAACAATGATAAAGGCATTAAAATGTTAATGGAAAACTATATAATTACCTGAAACAAGTATTTCTGTGAATTTTGATCCATCAGTATGTATATACCAAAAGCAAAATGCCCAAGTAGTTACTAAATTTTTTTGCATAAACGTTTTATTTTTGAGGGTCATAACTTATCTGTATGATGGTATAGGTATTCTTCCAGTTTTCTTATTATCTCATTTATTTCTTTATGATTCTTGTTCCTGTTTTTCAGTCTGGGTGGTTTCCTTTCTATCACTTTGAAAAAAAAATTATTATTTACTCTCTACATCTAGAAAAGCTTTGCATTTCCCATTGGAAATCCAGGTCTATCAAATTCTTCAAATTAATGATAATCACGACTGTTGTTATTGTTGTCTCTTATGCACAGGCCTCTTAGTACTTATCAGCATGCCTGTATGGTATTATGTTGTAGTTGCGTACCATCAGGTCAAAGTTCAAATAAGCAAGAATGTTAGTTAAAAGACATCCTGTGTGATCCAAATCAATGTATTTTTAATAATGTTGTATGCATATAAGTATTTGACAATAAATAAGGATGTACAGTAAATAAAGAAGTACAATTATTATCTTTGAATTGCGATGTTGGAGTATTGACTATCTCATGGAATGCCAAAGAACAAACAAGTCTATTATGGAGGAAGTACAAGCAGGGTGTTCCTTAGCAATACACATGGTGTAACTTAGTCTCACATACTTTAAAAAAAAATGTTATTATCTGTTTGCTCATATGCACGGTATTTCACACCATTCCTCATTCATATTATGTTTCATACAATCATTTCCATGCATTGGTGTTGTTTTTATGGGTCATCCAGTCACCTGCAGCTCATAGACACCCTGTGTACACTAGCTCTGAAATCTTCCCTATCCTAAATCAATCTAATCATCTCTGACAGACTTCATGTGCTTTAATCCCAGATGAGTTATAATTCAAGGGTACATTATGTCAACCAACACATTAACCTGAATTCATTTGGCATGAAATATAAACTATGAAAACAGGTTGATTTTTAGGTTATCCCTCTAAAACTTGGATCCAAATACAGTGCTCAATAAAACTAATTAACTTAAAGGGGGGGGATACTAAATATACATTTCCATCCATTTAAATTACTCCTGACCCTATATCTTTCCATAAGCATTTCTTTTTAATTTCTCTTTCTTTATGAAATTATTGCATTTTCCCCTTTTCTTTTAGCCTTGTTTCTGTTTTTGTTTTGGTTTTTGTTGTGCTTTTTTTTCCCTTGTGCATAACTGATCCTCCTTTATCTTCACTTTAAAATGATTACATTTTAATGTACTTATTATTTGATAGTTAATAAAATAATTAATAAAGAATTAACTCTTTTATGCATTTTCAAGAATAAGTGTATTTTCATGTAAATTAAATTATTGGTTGAAACTTAATTTTAATTAGTGATGCTTTTTGTCAAATAAATAGAAATAATTATATTTAAATTATTCTAAAGTAACTAAGGAGATTATGTGCAACAACTATCTGTAACAAAGAGGCTTAAATTTAGCTTAAGTTTCTATGCACTGATTTGCAAGAAAAAACTGAAAATGCTACTTAGACAAATTTCTTAGAAGAAATTAGATCATACTGAATATTATTGAAATTATATGTTAATGATAATTTTGGGGGTAAATAAACAACTGATAACAAGTACATGATATATGATTCAATATACTATTCCTTTTTCTAGCAGAGCTTGGAAATCTTTCATATGCTACTCATATGGTAAGACTAGAGTTCCTTCTTAGTGTAGTACTTTCTGCTTTCCTTTATGCAACACGTGTTCATCCTAATTTTCTTTTCTCCAAAATATAACATCTTTTCACTTGTTTTACTGGGTTTTTCGTCTTTTAAAACACATGGAAATTAAGTAATACTTTTATACTAGTTTTCTTTTCTTAGGGGGAGGGTTACTCCTAAAGGCAAAGACAAAAAAGAAAAAAGACCCTAGAAGAATATAAAAAATTATGACAGGAGTCCAGAATGAAGGCTGTATAGTGTAGTGGACTTGGAGGGATTTAATGGCAATGAAATAATTTTTTATTTTACTTTTCAAAAATAAAAGCAAATGGAGGAGAGGGGTGGGCAGGGAGAAAAGTGCAACAGTGAAGGAATGGAAATCCAAAGTCTCTGTAAACTTCCATTAAAAGAAATTTAAAATAACATTTAAAAAAAGAATTAGCAATAACAATACAGTGTTAGCACATTTCCCTGTAAAATGTCACAAACTGCATTTTTTAAAAAAAACCGAAAAGCAAAAACAAAAACAAAACCACAAAATACCAAACCTATTCGATGTTTAATGTTTTAATTCGGTGTTTCAACACTTTTATTCTGTAATAGATCCTTGTAATAGTAACTTGAAATTGTTGGTAGGTGTGGTCAAGTTGAGTATAACTGATGGTGACCTTATGAACAGATCTAAGCATTGCTCTATCCTGTGTCACCCTCACAATTTCTGACACATTCGAGCCCATTGTTGCAGTCACTGTGTCAATTCACTTGTTTGAGGGTCTTCCTCTCCTTCTCTATCTTCCTACTTTTCCAAACATGATGTCCTTCGAAAAGATATGGCCTCTTCTAGTAACATGCCCAGAATATGTGACACAAAGCTTTACTATAGTTAACTCCAAAGAGCCCACTGACTTCACCTTCTCCAAGGCATATCAGTTCATTTTTTGGCAGTCCATGTGATATTCAGTAGTCTCTTTCAACATTACAGTTCAAAGACATCAATTTTTCTTCTGGTATCCTTATTCACTGTTCAGGTCTTAGATGGACATCAAGTTATTGAAAAGATTATTGTTTAACTCAGGAACACCTTAATCCTCCTCAGTTATTTGGAGAGTTCCCTAGCTGTAGACTCTCCCAATCCTGATCTCCTGTCTGCCAGTACCAAGTGTATTGATTGTGGATCCAAGTAAAATGGGGAAGTTCACAATTTCAATTTTTTCTCTAAAAAGCTAAAGCAATATCTCCTTGATTAATTTCATTGTATCATGCATTTTCTTGGGTCATTACAAAGCAGAAATACCAATGGAATAACCGTGCAAGAGATTTGAAAGGGACAAGGTTTGCTAGGAATGATAAGGGAGTCAGAGGTTAAGGGAATAATAAGAGCTAGCTTTAGTTCTGATCCTAATGAAATAAAGAGAAAGAAAAAAGTAGTATACAAATTGAAATATAGAGTTGAAATGTAGTTTTAGGAGTTTGGAAAGGATTTTGTGGAGAATTGAGCCAATCCCTCATAATCAGAGGATTCCAAGGTCTCCTAGGAATGGAACCCTTTAGAGTCCCTCCAGGTTCAGTCATTTCTTGGAAGTAGTTGATGAGAAGAGTGATCACTAGGGTGATGATGGATTTCAAAAGTCAACAGCTTAGGCCTTAGCTCAATTATATTTCTGGAAATCAGAGATTTGAAATGTGCAGTTTCCGATTGTAATAAATCATATACCCCTCATCATTTTTATAAATATTTCTGTCACATAGAGTAATTTGTCTTTTTATGACTATGTATCATCTTCAAATATTGTGTATAATTATAAAACTTTTAGAATGTCAGTTAATAGAAGAATTGTTAGGCTTAAAAGAAGTAAATAGAAATAAGCAATGGGATGTTTAATGGGGTTAAATTGCCAGTATTTGTTATTTTCCTCGACAGTTTTCATCTTGCAGTGTGTTGCAACTATGTTTCTCCACGCAATCTACTGTTAAAAAGTCTTGGGATTTGTTATATAATACAGGCATTTTAGTCTCAAAATCATCTTTTCGTGGACTATTTTGACACATTACCCAGCAGGTTTGTTTTAATGTATATTTTATGTACTTTTTAGTTTTTATATCTCTGATATTTTCATAGAACTTTTTTCACTTTATGTCCCTGTACATATTTTATCTATCTATCTATCTATCTATCTATCTATCTATCTATCTATCTATATCTATCTCTATATATCTATATATCTTCAGTTAGAAGAGAAATCTTCTATAAAATTAATCTCATTTTGCCATTCGTTCATCAGAAGAGTTAATTCATAATCTGACTAAATTAATCACTAATTGTTAATTTTCTTCTCAAAGTTCTATCCTTCTATTCACTGTTTGAAATTACTATTTTACAATATTGTTATTGTTATGTACTATTGATTCAGAACTGACTGAACTCATCCTCCAGAAAGTTTTCAGAGGCAGTAAAATTAATAAGAGGAAGTTGTCCATCTTTCTCCAGTGGCTAATGGATTGTATCATATATATTTTTGGGTGAACAGGACAACCCCTTACCACTGAACCACTGGAACGCCCCTATTATTTCACAATAGTATTTAAAATACCACATTGCTGTACTTTATTTTTAAAATATCACATGGAATACTTTATAATTATGTTTAAAATATATTGATGTCTATATGACAGATGACATTTTGATAAACCCTGATCCCTACTCAAAAACCCATCACTATTGAATCCATTTGGACTCACAGTGACTGTAAAAAATATGGTATAGTTGGGCACTAGGGTTTTTGAAGCTATAGATATTTGTGGAAGCAGAATACAACATCTTTGTCCAACAAACAGCTGTTAGTTCAAGCTGCAGTCTTCAGTAAGCAGTAGAGCATTTATCATTACACCATAAATAGCCATGTACTCTGATCCAGTTTCCTCTACTATCACAAGTGGTAATGATTTCTTCCATTTTAGGTAGAAACTAGTTAATTATCCCTTTATTATCAATAATAAAGGACTGATAGGCAACATCATGATAAATGGGGAGGAGATTTAAATTGTCAACAGCTTCATCTTGCTTGAGTTCATAATTAACACCCTTGGGAACAGCAGTTGGAAATGAGACATAAGGCACTGGGGAAATCTGCAGTTAAAGACCTTTCCAAATTATTAAGGACTAAAGTGCATCTGACTCAGGCCATAGTCTTTCCAATGCTATGTTTCTAAAAGCTGGACAATGAATAAAAATGGCAGCAAAAGAATTGATGCCTTTTGGCTATGGTGTTAGAGAAGAGCACTGAACATTCCATGGACAGCCAAGAGAACAAACAACAGGCATATCTTGGAAGAAGTGCAGTCAGAGTTCACTTTGGAGACAAAAATGATGAGGCTATGCCTCACATACTTTGAGCATGTTGCTAAGAGGAACTACTCTTTAGAGAAGGAAACAGTGCTGGCATGGGTGGAGGGTTGGTATAGGAGAGACCCTTAACCAGGTGAATTAACACTATGACTACTACAATGGGCTCTTGTGTGTCAGGAAGTGTGAGGATGGAACAGGATAGAACAGGATTCAGATATTGTGTTAACTGTATTGCTATGAGTTGCACTTTACTTGACGGAACCTAAAATCAATATATATGATTGACTCTTGCAAGAGGAGAGGGGAATTAATCATAATGTTAAACAATTTGATGGCTCGGGTGGTTGTGAGGGTAGTTGGAAGAACCTGCTCTGTAAAGGAGTGTATTTGAATTTTGTAAATAAACTAGTATAATAATAATTAAAAATATAAAATAAAAAGCTAGGTAGGCCCAAGGGCCTTTTAAAAAATTGAAAAATAAATTATTAAATTGGTAAAAGATTAATAACTAACATAGATGAGAAGGCACGAGTAGGGATTACAACTATAGCTGATACTTTGAAATATCAACAAGAGAAATGTCTATTAAAAATATAAATTAAGTTGAAAAGAATACCAAACCATGGCGATGTTTAAATTATTAAACATCTTAACTGAATGTTTATGAATAGAAAACCTTCTTTTCTTCTTAATGACTAACTAAATAAATACTGGCTGTATAGTTAAGTGAATTACAGTAAAAGTTGAAAGAGTGGCAAAAAATCTGCCTTACAGGTTTGGTCTTTGAACTGCAAGAAAGAAATTTTCTTTACTTACTTTCTTTAAGAATAACCTTGAGAATAGACTTCACTGTGAGTCATTAAATCAGAGACTAGAAGCGCTGAATATCGTCATATAGTTGCTAAGATATCTAAGGTCTGACCTCTTCAGGACCTTCAAGATAAGAGTGAGAAGTTTTGAATTGGATTCAAAACTGTATTGTATTATTTAGTATAGGAATTGAAAGTATAAACTCAATTTTTCCTCCCTTTTCTTCTTTTCTGTATTTCTCACCTTGCCACTCCCAGGACTGGTTGCAAAAATATCAAAATATCCAGATTTTTTTTTTCATCTGACTTCATTCTTTCAGTGCTACTACAAAGAAAATATTCCAATCAGTAAAGATTTTACTTGTGTTTTTTAAAACTATACTTTTCCCTTTTTCAGTGCATCTTGTTCTCTTTCTGTCACTAGAGAGTGCTCCATAATTTGGAAATCTGATATTCAAAGCATTTTTCATTCAATCTTAATTATTCCTAAGCTACCAGCTTTTTAAAGGCATCCTTCACAGAAGACATGGTATTTTCAATTATGTCTTAAGAATGTGAATGTTGGGCAAACTCTGGTGGCCTAGTGACAAGAAACTGCACTGCAATCCCGAATGTGTGTGGTTTGAATCCACCAGATGCTTTGTTGGAGAAGGGACAATCTCTTCCTGTACCAGTCAGATCCAATTTGACTGTACACATACACACGAATTAATAATTTTTTAAAAGAATGTGAAAGTTGGATGATGAATAAAAAGACCAAAGAAGAAATTATGTTATTCCAAAGACCTTCAGTAGGTTAGATTAATATTAAACATACAATGTACTCCAGAAGAACACACCATACAAATTTATCTTGTAAATGTTAGCTAGAATACTCTTCAGAGAAAGAAGAGATTTCAAACAACTTTTGTACATGTCATCAAAAGAAGTCAAGGTCTTGATTAAAAAAGAAGGAAAGTAAGTAGCTAGATTAATAGGTTTTGTAGGTTAGGTTTTAGAAAAGACTAAAGATTTTGCTAAAGAAAGTAAAATGCTTCACCCATTATGAAAAACAGATTCATGTCTCCTGAGAAAGTCAAATAAAATAGATACTTTTTAAAAAATTAATTTTAATGGAAGTTTACAGAGACTTAGGGTTTCCAGTTTTTCATTGTTGCACTTTTCTCCCCCCACCTCAATTCACTCTTCTTGAAAAGAAAGGAAAACTCTTTCATGGTTATGCAATCCTTCCCCCCCAAATCCTCTCCACTATGCAGCCTTCACTCTGGACTTCAGTAATGACAAGAATACCCATTCATATGTCCCTTTTAAACAGTTCTCTCCCTCATCTGTTTCAATTGTTGTTATTGTTTGTTGTTGTGTACTGTAGAGTCAGAACTGACCCATAGATGACCCTCCAGTGGGTTTTCACAGGGAGGAGATTGCCCATTTTTCTCCTGTGGAGCTGCATTCACGATTGCAGCACAGTTTCTTGCCCTTAGGCCATCAGTGTTCCCTAATAGAAATATATCGTACAGAAATAAAAGCTCCAATGTGAATGAGTATATGCACATTTATTTATTTTTTTCAGCATTATAACTCTAAGGGTATAGAAACAAAGTGATGGAAAAAACAAAGTGTCCATAAACAAATTTATAGATAGAGAAACTATGGCACATTCATATAATTAAATGCTTGTTATTGCTGGGTGCTGTCAAGTCAAGTACTACTTACAGAGATAGTATGAACAAAAGATCTGAACCCTGTTCTAGCCTGTACCATCCTCACACTTCCTGACACACAGACACACAAGAGCCAATGACACTAGTCACTAGTCTTCCTCTCATTCACTGACCATCCACCCTTCCCAGCATTGCTTCCTTCTCCAAGGAATAGCCCCTCCTACCAACGTGTCCAAAGTGTGTGAAACAAAGCCTCATCATTCTTGCTTCCAAAATCACTCCGGCTGCACTCTCTCCAAGACATGCCTGATGTTTGTTCTTTTGGCAGTCCATGGAATGTTCAGTGCTCTTCTCCAACACCACAGCTATGGTGTCGGAATTAAATACTATGCGTCATTAAAATACGAAGAAGTGTTTGTGAAATACTCTGAACATGAATGAGTCTAGAAGGCATTATACCATGTGAACTAAGTCACAAAAGAATAAATGCTGGAAAGACCACTGTTATAAAACCCTCAAGAAAGATTTCTATACAGAGTCAATCTAGTAAGGCTATAAGAGATGGAGAAGGAATAATTGACAGAAGTAATAATTGGTAGACAACAAACACTGATTAGGGTGGGTTAAGGGAAGGACAATGGGGAATGAATGGATGACATTGTGATTATTGCCATTAATGTTATGAAATGAAACACACATGAGCGATAATTTTAAGAAATATGTTCTGTAAATTTTCACTCAAATCGCAACCCCCCCAAAATGTGAAAAACTTGTAATACAGGCATGGGAAGGATTTATATTTAAAGATTAAAGACGATCTTACATTGCTCTTAAAATTTTATTCATTGATATTAGATGTCCCTCGGTCAACTATGACTAGATTAGTGACCATGTGAACAGCAGTTATGAAACTTATTCTATCCTCCCCATCCTCAAACCACTTTCATTTTCAAGCTTATGGTTTTGTATTCAATATGTGTATTTATCTCACTGACAATCGTCTTATCTTTTGCTGACCTTACACCTTTCCCATGATGACCACCGTCTGTTCTGTAAGGATGGATTTCTCCTAACAAGCTGTTTAAGACATATGATAAAAATTTTCACTATCTTTACTTTTAAGAAAGTCTCTGGATGCACTTCATTAAGAAAGATTTGTTTGTTATGGAAGTTCATGATTGTTGTTTTGTGCATCATAGGGCTGGTACTGACCTGTGAGTGGTCCTTTTCAGGGATTTTAGAGGCAGTTAATCACATGGGAGGAGATTAACTATCCTTTTTCCACAGAGCATCTGGTGGTCTCAAAGTACATGCCTTGAAAATTGTAATGCAGCTTCTTGTCACTAGATAACTAGAGCTCACTCAGTATTCTCCACATACAATTGCACACACATAATTTCTTAAATATTTCTTATTCATTTTTCAACTTTAAGAGGCTTGTTGTTGTTGTTGTTAAGTGCCATCGAGTCACAGGCGACTCATAGCTACCCTATGAAGGAGAGTCCTCGATGCTTGGCTGCCTTTCATCGTCTCTCCAGGTTCATAGGGTTTCCGGAGGCAAGCTATCATGGAAGTGGACACTACTCCTCCTTCCACGCTTGTTTTAATCGGGTAGCTCCACCCCACTCTGTCTGTTTTGGGTAGCCAACCATTAACGCATTTGACACATCAGTGTCATAGTGTTCAGCTTCACAGCAACCACAACTGACTGCGTTACAGCAATGTGTACACCAGGGCTATGAAACCTAGAGGAATGTCTGAACAAAAACAATGAAAGACAGGCCCGGCCCAAGGGTAGCGGATTAAAAGTCACCCACCTTTGGGTTGGTGGCATCACTTTCTGTCCACTGGGCCAGGTGATCTCTCTATTTCAGAGGCTTAGAAAACAATTCAAAGACCATGACTTGATTCAAATGCACTATGGTCTCCAACCTGACATTCTTGCTTTTTAGAACTTTTTAGAGGTCGTTGATAGCAGATCTTCTCAATGCAGCACAGCTTTTAGATGCCTTGACTTCTGCTGCCATGGATGTTGATTGTGGATGCAAGTAAAATTAAATAATTAACAACTTCAATATTTCCTCCCCATAGTATAATGTAAAGATAATGAATAACGTAAAGTAGTAAAGATTTTTGTTTATTTTATAATGACATATAATCTATATTGGAGACTACAGTCTTTGATCTTCTGCAGTAAGTGATTCAAGTCTTCTTCACTTTTTCAAGAAAAGTTGTGTGATCTGTATAACCTAGATTGTTGTTGAGTCTTCCTTCAATCCTGATTCCACATTCTTCTACACAATCAAGCTTCTTAAAAACACATTGAATATGTAGGAAGAAATATATATCTCTAATACATATCACGTCTAATTTTAAAAAATGCAATATTTTCTTGTTCTTTTAGAATTATTACTTCTCCTGTTGACATAAAGTGAGACTAGCCCCATGAAGAGAGATCAACACACTTCCCTTAAACAGGGAAACACCTACCACTCACCTTTTGCCATCGAACTGCCATTTGCTTCTTTGCTCCCACAGCAATTACTAATATACAAGATTGTGTAAAACATTATAAAGTTTTTATAAAGTCAAGTACTTGGCACTGAACCATCACAGAGAGAAGAGAAGAGAGTTGAGGATCTTAGCCATGCCACTCTGCAGACCATAGACAGTAGCCAAAAGAAGCACTACTTACATTAGTGCCCCTTGTCTCACTACTTCTGAGACAAAAGAGGACAATAGACTTCAGGAGAGAAGAATTCATTAGGAGGACTTCTCACTCATGTTGCACAAAAACACCAACATCACAGAGGAATAGACAGGAAGCAGATGGATAGAGGTCAGTGAAGGTCTGAGACATCAAACCAGGCTTGACTAGGGGTAGAACCAGGCTTGACTAGGGGTAGCGGGTGGGAGATGCTGGAGTGGCAAGAAGAAAGAGCTGAGCTGGAAGCTAACAGAACATGGGTGAGAGTGGGAGCAAGAAGCATGCACCTAAAGATATAGCATACAGGACCAATATATGATCTGTTACTTGAATAAAGGAAATGAAAGGTCTCTCATCTGTTTTTTTGGGGGGCAAAATTCTTGCCTGTCAAATATTACTATAGAGTTAAACATCCAAATTAAGACAGATTAGGGAGAAGGATTGGGCATTTATTGAAAAAATAATAAGCCTCAGAAAACCCTATGCTGCTTAGAGTAGACTACATCCAGAGACAGAGTCATCTAAATGGAAGTAATAAATGAGGAGGAACAGTTGCAAACAATACTGCTGATTGAAATGTGAGAAGTATGTATGTAGAAAAATTGAAGATTGTTAAGGAAGAAATAAAATGCTCAAATTTTAACATACTATGCATTGGAGAAAGGAAATGGGTTGGCATGGTACATTTTGAATCAGATGATCATATAATCTACTGCACTGGAAATGATAAGGAGAAGAAAAATGGGGTCTAATTCATAGTTTAAAAGACAATTTCTAAAACCATCTTGAAATATCCACATACATACAAGGAAGACTTGTTAATACCACTATCATTCAAATATATGCACAAAAAAACAGGGACTAAGAGGAGGAAATAGATGATTTCTAATTTTCTCAGGTGAAAATTATTCAAACATATAATCAAGATACTTTGATAATAACTGGTGACTGGAATGCAAGAGATAGGAATAAGGAACAAGGATAGTAATTGGAAAGCATAAATTTGGTGAAAAACTGAGGCTAGAGATAAAATAATAAAATTCTGTACAATAAATGATCTATTCATTGCCAACATGCTTTATAAGAAACATAAGTGAGGACTATAAACACATGGTTTGTACTGATGGTCTACACAGGAATTAGATTGACTAAAACTGTGCAAAAAATTGCTGGAAAAGATCAATATCAGCTAAGGAAACTAGGTCAATTGCTCATTGTGGAATACACCATCAATTACTCATATTCAAGTTCAAACTGAAACTAAAAAAAATTAAAACAAATCCATAAGAAACTCAGGAATAGGTTTGAGGCTTTGTGGATTAATTAGTGACTACCGGATGAGTTGTGGGCAGCTATCAAGAATATCATCGAGGAAGAATGTAAAAGAAGGAAGAAAAGATCAAGATGGATGTCAGAAGAAACTCTAAAATATACACTGGAGTGCCAAGAAGCCAAAGAAAAGGAAAGACATCAAGATATTAAGGAGTTGAACAGAAGATTGCAGAATGCAGCACAAGAAGACAAAGAAAAGTATTGAAATGAAATTTGCAAGGAGCTGGAATCAGAAAATAAAAAGGGCCAAACTCTGAGCATTTCTTAAACAAAGGAAATGAAGAACAAATTTAAACCCTGAATTTCAATATTTACGGATAATTTAGGCAGAATATTAAATGATCCAGGAAGCATTAAAAGATGGAAAGGGTAAACAGAGTCATTGTACCAAAAGGAATTGATGGACACAGAAGAATTTCATGAAACTATACATCAGCAAGAGCCTCTGGTGCTGAAGGAAGAAGTTCAAGCTGCTCTGAAAGATTTGGCAAAAAACAAGGCCCCAGGAATTGACGGCATACCGATTGACATATTTCAACAAACAGATGCTATCTTACATGTGCTTACCAAGTTGTGGCAAGAAATCTGGAGGACAACCACCTGGCCAACTGACAGGAAGAGATCTATATTCTGTTTCCAAAGAAAGGTGATCCAACAGAGTCTGGAAATTTTTGAACAGTATCATTGATATCATGTGCAAGGAAGATTCTACTGAAGATAATAAAAAAAATGATTGGAACAGCACATCACCAGAGAACTGCCTCAAGTGTAGGCTGGCACTAGGGATATTATAGCTAACGTCAGATGGATATTGGCTGAGAACAGAGAGTATCAGAGGAATGTCCATCTGTGTTTCATCGTCTGTGCAAAGGTATTTGACTGTGTGGATCACAACAAACTGTGGCTGACTCTGAGAAGGGTAATTCCAGAACACATGATAGTGCTTATGCGAAAACTATGCTTGGAGAATGAAGTAGTTGTCAGAACAGAGCAAGGAAACACTACATGGTTCAAAATTGGGAAGAGGTGTTCTAGCTCCCTATCTTTTCAATCTATATGCAGAACAAATTACCCAGGAGGTTGGGCTCTATGAGGAGAAGTGTGGCATCAGGCTTGGAGGTAGACTCACCAACAATCTGTGTTATGCAGATACCACAACCCTGCTTGCTGAAACTGAGGAGGACCTGAAGTGCTTGCTGCAGAAGGTCAAGGGCTTCATCTTTCAATATGGATTGAAGAAACCTTAAGAAAAGAAAGATGCTCACTACTGGGCTAATTAGCAACATCATGATAGATGATGAAGAGGTTGAGATTGTTGACAACTTCAGTTTGGTTGGCTCTACAAACAATACTTTTGGTACCAGCAGCCAGGAAATTAAAAGATGAACTACATTAGGAAAGTCTGCTGTTATAGACTTCTCCAAAGTACTGAAGAGCAATGATGTCAGTCTGGAAACTAAGGTGTGCCTAGTAAAGGACATGATCTTTGCAATTACTTGCTATGCATTAGAGAGCTTGACAATGACTAGGGATGATAGAATTGATGCCTCGGAGCTGTGGTGCTGGAGGAGAGTATTGAGTGTACCATGGACTCCTAAGACAACAAACAGCTTTATCTTGGAGAGGGTGAAACTAGGCTACTCATTGGAGGCAAAGATTCTGACGCATTGTCTGACACTGGACATGTTGCAAGGCGGAATGAGTCCTTAGAGAGGGACATCATTTTTGGGAAGGTGTAGGGACAGCACAGGAGAGGAAGACCCTCAATGATATGGATTGATTCAGACACTGAGGTGATGAGGATAGACGTATAAGAGACAATAATATTGGAAGGGTTTAGAGTTGTTGTATATAGGATCAGTATGAGTCACAGAGAACTCAACGGCACATAACAACAACAACAACAACAACAGAGAAACCGAAGTTTGACCTTGAGTCTATCGCACCAGAATTTAAAAACCATCTCAGGAACAGATTTGAGGCACTGAACACTAAAGAGAGAAGACCAAATAAGCTGTGGGAGGATAAAAAATAAATCATTCATGAAGAATGAAAAACGTGGTTGTACAGGCAGAGAAGGAAGAAATGATGAAGATGGTTGTCTGAAGAAATTCTGAATATCGAACTAGAGTATTAAGAAGCCAAAGCAAAAGAAAGAAATCAAGAAGTTAAGAAGCTAAATAGAAGATTTCAAAGGACAACTTAGGAAGATGAAGCAAAGTCTTATAATGAAATATGGAAGGAGCAGGAGTCAGCAAATCAAAAAGAACTAATTTGCTTGGCATTTCTCTTTTAAAAATTTTATTTTTTTTGTGTGTGTGTTGTCAAATCAGATCTGAATGGTACAGGAGGAGATTGTCCCTCCTTCTCCAGAAGAACATCTGGTGGATTCGAACCACACTTGCTTGGCATTTCTTAAGCTGAAGGAACTAAAGAACAAGCTTCCACCATGGGTTGCAATATTTAAAGATGATGAAGGAAGAATGTTAAGTGATCTAGGAAACATTAAAAGAATATAGATGAGTACACAGGATCACTATACCAAAATAGATTGGCTGGCACAGAATAATTTAACGGAACAAAATATTATTAAGAGGCAATGGTGATAAAGAAGAAAATTTAAGTTTCTCTGAAGTAATTGATAAAAATCAAGGCCCCAGAAATAGATGGAATACCAATTGGCATATTTCAGCAAACAAATTCTTCACTGAATGTGATTATTAGCTTATGCCAAGAAATCTGGAGGACAACCACCTTCCCAACTGATTAGAAGAGATCTGTATTCATCCTGTTTCAAAAAAATGTGACCAGTAAAGTGTGTGGAATAAATTAAACAATATCACTAGTATCACGTGCAAGTAGCATTCTGTTGAAGCTTATTAAGAAAATACTGGAACTGTATATCATCATAGAACTCCAGATGTGCAGTCTGGATTTAGAAGAGGCAGTCACACTAGGAACAATGTCAGATGACCATGTAAATCTTGGCCAAAAGTAGAATGTACCAGATAAATGTCTATTTGTGTTTCATTGACTTTACAAAGGTATTTGACTGTGTATCACAACAAATGGGGATCCTAGAAGACTTAGCTGTGCTCATGTGAAACATATACTTGGAAAAGGAAGCAATAGACAGAACAGTGTAGGGAAATATTGCATGGTTCAAAATCAGGAAAGGTGTGCATCCTGTCTTCTTACATTTTCAATCTATGTGCAAAACAGATCATTCAGGATGATGGATTTTATTAGGAAGAATGTAGGATCAGGATTTTAGGAAGTTTATCAACAACCCACATTATGCCAGTGACAAAATCTTTTTTGGTTAATCTGAGGAGGGCATGAGACATTTGCTGCAGAAGTTCACAGACTGTAGTCTTCAGTATGGATTGAAACTCAGCAACACACAAAATAATTATTCTCACCACTAAGCCAATTGACAACTTCATGATAGAAGAGACAAAATTGAGATTGTTAATACCTAAGGTTTTCTTGTTTCCACAGTCAAAACTCTTGGAACCACAGTCAGGAAATCAAAAGATAAATTGCATTGAGAATATCTGTTGTCAGGGACCTCTCTAGAGTACTGAGGAATAACGATGTCAGTCTGGAGACTAACGTGTGCCTGATTTAGGCCATATTCTTTACAATTACTTGCTGTTCATCAGAGTGCTGGACAATAATTAAGGATGATAGAAGGAGGATTCGTGCCTTTGAGTTGTGGTGGTGGAGAAGAAAAGTGTTGAATATACTTTGGACAGCCAGGGGAGCAATCAAGTCTTTCCTGGATAGGGTGAAACCAGGCTGTTTACTGGAGGCAAATATTCTGAAGATCCATCTCAGTTACTCTTATATCCTATGGGCACGTGACCAGGAGGGACCAGTCCTTGGAGAGGGACATTGTATTGGAAAGAGTGGAGGGATAGCACAGGAGAGGAAGATCTAGGATGAGATGGATTGACTCAATGACTGGAGAAATACGAATAAATCTGTTGCAGTCACAAGCGACTCGGTGGCATATAACAACAAAAATTTATGGATTTCACAAGAGCATAAATAAATATTCTTAGGTTTCCAGTCTTCTCAATGTTATTCATACATTGTTATGATCCAGAGTTAAAATACATTTCATAGTAAATGAAACACAACTAAGTATCTATCATATTTTCAACAAAGAACCATCTGACATTGTCTATAAGATCCCTTATTCTGGAGCATTTTTTGAATCTAACTGAATTTCCTGCCAGTTCTTTGTGGATATATAGTTAGAGGCATTTTAAAAATAATATTTGGCAAGATTTTACTGGAATATCTTATTAATAATTTTTTTGTAATTTTCACTCTTTTGGATCTCTTTTTTTTTTAAATTGGAAAACATGCATACCTTTCAATTTATTCGCCAGGTGATTGTCTTCCAAATTTCTTAGCATAGATTGACAATCAATTCTTAGTGCCATAGTTGTTAGAAAATGCTTTCAATGCAGCTTTAATTTCTTCCTTTATTACTCTTGGTTCTTAATAGTATAATACTTCCTGAAATGGTTCAATGTTAATCAATTATTTTGCTAAATCAATCTGTATCCTTTCCAACTATTTTTGCTGCTTCTTGCATCATATAATAATTTGACCAAACTACCTGTCAAGTTTGAATATCAAAACTTGATTTTGTTGTCAGTTCTTTAACCTTGAGAAATACCAAATGTATTCTTCTTTTTCACATTTCTGTATCCAGTTCTTTGCACATTTTGTTATGAATTCTCTGTTTTGTCTTCTTGAGCTACTGTTTGAAATATTCTGTTCATCTTTTCAAATTCAGTAATCCTTCACCTTGTTTTGGCTTCTTTTTATTCTAGTGCAAGTTTTAGATCTCTTCTAATATCCATTTTGATTTTTTCTTTTGTCTCCATCTTTTTCATGAACTTTTTTGTCCACCGTAGTATTTGCAATTGTTTCAGATCCATGGGCAAGTTGGACAGTGAACAAGAAGACTGAAAAAGAACTAAAACATTTGAATTGTCTTTTCAAAGATTGGATTTCTAAAAGATTAAATAAATCTGTCTTAGAAGGAATATAGACAGAATCTTCCTTAGAGGTAAAGCTATGTTTTTAGATGATGTTGACATGACTATGACTGTTAGAAACCCTGTGAACAACAGATATGAACCTTGGCTTTTCCTGTATCATCCTCACAATTTCCTTCATACTCAAGTTCATTGTGGTAAATACTGTGTCCATCTTACAGAGGGTCTTCTTGTTTTTCTCATATTATTCTTTGCAGAAAAGCTAAAAGAGTGAAAATTAATCCCGTATAGTTTGAGCATGCTATTAGACGAATCAGTCAATAGAGTAAAACATGTTAGCAACAAAGAAATTGTTGTTTGCTGTCCTTGAGTTCAAATCAACTCACAGCTAACTCTCCAGTGGGTTTTCAAAGGATAGATATCAGATGGTAGGATATTTCACATCTTTCTCCCACAAAATAGTTGGTGAATTTGAACTCCCTCCTTCAGGTTACCAGAACAGTTACCTACCCATCATGCAATCAGTACTCCCTCTAGTAAAGAAGTAGTAATTTTTGTTAGGTGCCATTGAGTCAAGTATGGTTCATAGTGACCCTATGAACAAAAAATCTGAGCCTTGTTCTATCCTGCTCCATTCACATACTTGCTGACACAAGAGCCAACTGTAGCAGTCAACATGTCAATCCACCTAGTTGAAGATCTTCTTCTCCTCCACTGACTCTCCACCCTTCCCAACATCATGTCTTTCTCCAAGGAATAGCCTCTCCTAACAACTTGTCAAAAGTAAGTAAGGTGAGGTCTCATAATTGCTGCTTCCAGCTTCATCTTCTCTAAAATGTATCTGTTCATTCTCTTGACTTTCTATTGGATATTCAGAGCTCTTATCCAAGACCATAGCTCAAAGGCACCAATTATTTTTCTATTATTTTTATTCACTCTCCAGATTTTTTATATATAACAAGTGATTGGAAAGACTATGGCCTGAATCAGATGCACCTTAGTCCTCAAACTGACATCATTATTTCTCAATAATTTGGAGAGATTCCTGTATATTCCAAGTTCATTGTGTCTCTTTATTTCCTGACAGGTGGTGCCAAAGATGATAGTTGTGAATCCAAGCAAGATGAAGCTGTTGAGAGTTTCAATCTCATCTCCATCCATCATGACACTGCCTATGGGTACAGTGGTAAGAATCTTTGTTTTCTTGATATTGAAACACAATTCATACTGAAGGCTACATTCCTTGACCTTCTGCAACAAATTCTTCAAATCCTCCTCATGTTCATCAGAAAGATTGTATTATATGCATAATGCAGGCTATTGATGGGTCTCTCTGCAATTCTGTTGCCATACTTTTCAGATATTTTGCTCAGCATGTACATTGAATAGATATGGAGAGAAAACACAACTGTGACACACTCCCTGCTCAATTTTAAAACATACAATGTTGCCCTGTTCTGTTCACCACACAACAGCCACCTGGTCCAGGTATAGGTTCAGAATAAGCTCAATTAAATGCTTTGGAATTCCCATTTTTTTCCAATATCAGTTACAACTTATTACAACTCACACAGTCAAATGCCTTTGCATAGTAAATAAAGCATAAATGCATATCCTCCTGATATTCTTTTCTTACAGAAAGGATCCGTCTGACATCAGCAATGATATCCCTGGTGCCACAGCCTCTTTTAAATCCTGCTTAAACTTCTGGCAGTTCCCTATATATGTACTGCTAGCTGTCTTTTAATTATCTTCACCAGTATTTTACCTGTGTGTGATATTAATGTTATTGTTCAATAATTTCCACATTCAGTTGGATCACTTTTCTTAGGAATGGGAACAAACATGGACTCTTCCAATCTGTTGGTCAGACAGCAGTGCATCCATGGCTGCATCTGTTCTTTAAAATAATTCAATTGGTATCAGCAGTTATATTTTGGAGGGTAAGAGATTGGATTGGATTGGATTGGATTTACTTGAAAGCTGGGTGTAAACGGTTTGGGTGTTTCTGATTTGGGTGTTAACAATCAAGTGAAAGCTGACTGTTTCTGATTTCATTGGCAATCAGCTGTGACTTATAGCTTCTTGTTTAAACAAATAGGATCTGGGGATGGTGGGCTTTGTATTTAAAAGCCAGTTGGTTTTTACTCTGCCTGAGAGTGAGCCTCCAGGAAAGAACAGTTGGATTCTGGAGGGTAAGTGATTTTATTTACTTGAAAGCTCAGTCTAAATTGTTTGGGTGTTTCTGATTGTGTTGTTTCTTTAGTGAAGTAAAAGGTATGTGAAAGTAAGAAAATGTAGGCTTAAACACAGTACTGATTGTGAAGTTGGCTCAAGATAAGACATAATTCTTCTGTTTTTCCTAGGGCTCCTCTGGATCAGTCTAGATTCAATGATACTTAACAACAACAGAGTCTAAAGTTTTCTTCCATATCTAGATTCTGGATCAGCACAGTTACATATTCTTGGATTGTTATTCTTTATAATGTTATCAATAATACAATATTATCCATATAGTTGAATGTATTTTAATAGTCACTAAAAGACCAAATAAACCTCTTCCTGGTTTTCTATACACTCAGGAAAGATCTGTCTCATATAAGAAACTATACATATTAGTTTCTCACTCTAAATGTCTGCTATCATTTATAATGTTTTTCAAGGGATCATTATTTCAAAAGTACATATTTTTTCTGTTGCTAGGTGTCATTGAGTCAAGCATAAATTATACTTATGAAGAGTAGATCTGATCTCTGTCGTATCCTGTGCCATCGTCACTGACACACTCGAGCCCATCATAGCAGTCATTGTATCAATCCATCTGATTGAGGATCTTTCTCTCTTTTTCTGACCCGTCTTTCCAAGTATATTATCCTTCTTTAAGGAATAGCCACTCTTAACACCATGTTCAAAGTACGTGAGGCATACTTTTTATCTTTACTTAGAAACAATCTGAATGCATCTTCCCGATGACACATCTATTTGTCCTTTTGGCTGTCTGTACTATTCAGTAATCTTCTCTAATATCACAACTCAAAATTCTTCTTATGTAACCTTTATTCATTGCCCACATCTCAGGAGCATAGCAAGTTACTGAAAACTGTAGCTTGAATTAGGTGCACCTTAGTGTTCAAACTGGCATTATTCCTTACACCTTCCTCATAAAGCAAACATTCTTTCAAGGACAATGGAGAAAAGCCATGAATGGAGAAAAAATTAGTTAAGGATTTCTTTCACTTTGTGTCCACATTAATATGTATGGAAGTGGCAGTCAAGAAACTAAGTGGCATTTACTATTGACAGATCTACTGCCACATATCTTAATGAAAAGAAAAGAGCAAGAATGTCACTTTGAAAACTAAGGTGTGTCAGATTCAATATATTTTATTCTTTACTACCTCATATGCAAGCTAAAGATGCACAGTAAACAATACTAAAGTACAAGCAATGCCTTTGCTACCTTTGCAAAGAGGTCACCCATGTTTTTTACTTTCAATGTGGACACAAACTGATATTTTACTGTAAAAAAGTGTATTGGAAAAAATATTGACTATACCATGGATTGACAGGAAAACAATTTTTTCAAGGGTGAACTTCATCTATAAAGTTGCTTAGATGTGAGGGTAATATTTTTTTTGTCCCTCCCCTATATTTTGAGCATAATTTTTATAGCCAGTGATAAAGAATACCCTTAATATTATGAGATTGCCTTCCTTTATAATGTTGTCAATAAATTTATTGTTATCCACACAGTTAAATATCTTTGAATACTCAGTAAAAAACAGTAAACCTCTTTCTGTTGTTCTATACTTTCAGGAGAGTATAACATTAACCATAAGTGCAGCAGAGATTTTGAATATGGTACTTGACCAGAAAGGTTTTTATTCTATTATGCACATGGTTCCTATGAATTCGAATCAACTTCATGGGACATAACAAAGTCTAAACTTTCTTTGAATAATTTCTAAACTTGCTTCGAATTTTTGACAGCTCCCTGTCAATATACTGAAATTATTTGGTTTATCTTCAGTGTGCAATATTCTGTTTACACTTTCTATATTCATTATGTTTATTTGGGCTATATTTCTTAGAAATGAGTAAAAATTATTGGTCAAGTATTTGGTCAAATATTTTCATGGACAAAAATTTTCCAGCATTACATCAATTTATTGAAACATCATCATTGGTGTTTGGTAATTTTCAAAAACCTAGTTTTTCTGCAGTGTACAATAACTTTTCTTTTCAGTTCTTTCAGTTGTTGCCTATATGCCACTGTCTGAAATATTTGAAAGTAAATAAATTCTCTTTGGTACAGTGACTCTGTATTTCTTCAATCTTCTTTTGATGTTTTCTATGTTATTAAAAGTGTTGCAGATAACATCCTTCAATATTACAACTTGATGTTTAATAATTCATCAGTTCATTCATATTGAGAAATATGAAGTATTCTCTTCCCTTTTCATTCTCTAACACAAAGTCTTTGTAAATTTCATTTCATCCTTTATTTTTGTCTTTTTTGAGCCACACTGTAAAATCTTCTGATCTGTTCTTTTATTCTTTTTCTTCAGTTTGTATTAGCTTTGGTACTCTGCTTTCAAGTAGACAAAAATTTAGAAACTTTCCTGGCATCAGTGTGTTATTTTTATTTTCTTAATTTCCTATGTTTTTAATAACCATTTGGTTTTGGTGGGTTTTCTTTTTTTTCCAATTTACAATGTCCTTGAAGTGATTTCAAAATTATTCAGACCTTTAATGGTATTGGTTTTTAATTCATGTGTCAGTAATTCCTCCCATATAATTCAAGGTCATTCTTTGGGCCTCTTGGATTATTTTAATTTTCTTCATCTTGCATATGGTGATTGATGGCCATTTTATCATTGCCCATTGGCCTTGTTCTGTTTAATGATATACTTTTTTAAAAAAAGTAGTCTCTTTTTCATCTTCTCTTTCTACAGATTATATCTATTTGATTCACATGTATTACACTTGTAAAAGTAAATATAGTCATTGTTTACAGCTTTTTTGGTAATATTTCAATCAATACATAACTAGTCTTGCAAAATACTATCATGGATTGTCTGGAATTATTTATTTTATCGATATTGCATTTTCTTTTTTATTTTTGTTTTTAAATAATGCATTTTCTAACTACTGATACCTTTTTTTTTGGTTCAAATTTTCACAGTATAGTTACTAGTAATTATTGATGTAGTTTGATTGCATGTTTTATCAGTTGAAGACTGAAAAAGTTCATAAAATCTTACTTTTCCTCATATTTGGTGTTAATATATCAATTTGAATAATTGCTATATTAACAGATTTTTTATAGGCATATCAGTTTTATACTACCACTGTAAATATATATTTCAGTGGCAGTAATAATAACCTACATTTTATTGTTTTTCTTTAGTGTGTAATTCTTGGCACTGACTCTACTGATGTAAAAAAGTTATTAATAGTACAATTTTACTCACTAAGGGATAGGGTATCACTTTTTATTAATCCTTTTTCTTTTTTAATAATTTACATATTACTGTGTTTATATTTGTTGCATTTCTGATTAATATTAAATATTTGCAGTGGGGTTTTTTTCAATCTTGCCGGAGAGAAAATATATATTACAAAAGCTTTGCTACATATATATCATAAAATCAATTCTATTTCATGGAAATAATGCTTTCCTAGTGGTATTTTGAATGCCTTTTAAAGTGATACATTTATCTTCCAGTATTAGAATATATCATATTAAAAATATTTTTGCAATAAGGTTTTTTAAAATAGTCTACCAGTTTCACCTTTGTAGTATATCTTTGTCTAGAACCTCCTCTGAAGCCTATCTATCAGTAATGGCCATATTAATACTTAAAATATTGACTGTACAGATTACAGCATCAAGTAATACTCATTACATCAAACTAGCAGATAAGTAGTGGATCTTCTCTTTGGACACATAAACTGCTGATAATATTCTGCATTTCCTGAAGTTATTGGCAACTGTGATTTTCATCATCAATTGAAATTGATCAACATCAAGAATAATGTTGTAAATATCATGAAATAGATATATTCTACGTATAGCTATCCCCCATTCAAATGTATTTTCAGTATCTACAGATTGTCAACTTGTTATTAAATTATTCATTTTTTTATTTCATTTTTCTTAAATTTTGTTTTAATTACTAAGATAACCTTAATTTTCTCCATCTTAACTTTAAAGTAAAACTAGAATAAACTTAAGTTTTAATGAAACTTGAGTTTTACTCAACTAAAACTACAGTACAACAATAAACCCACACACAAACTATACCACCACAAACTAACACATTACTCTCAAGTCAGAACCAACTCACAGCTGAATCTCTCCTAGGTTTTCAGAGGTTATAAATCACACAGGAGGAAATTTTCCATCTTTCTTCTGTGGAACAATTAGAGAATTAAAATCAAACACTTTTAGTTTGGGAGTGCAACTCCCCACTCGTTAGTATGACTGAATAATACTGGTTTTTAATTTCATTCATAAAGCTTTAAAAAACGTATTAAAGTCAGTAGAAAAATCTCAAATGTTTAGTTTGGAATTCAAGGCCTTTTACAATTTTAAATTAATGTACTTTTCTTCACTCTTCAATACATTATTAGTTGAGGAAAAGCTTTAAACTGGTGCTAGAGAAGAGTACTGATTACCCTGTTGTTTTATTGTTATGTGCCTTCATGTTGCTTGTGGTTCAGTGACCTTATGCGCAACAACTCTGAACCCAGCTCCATTCTAAGCCAACCTTATTGTCTCTGAAACATCTACCCCATTACCCTAGTCACTAAGTCAATTCATCTCATCGAGGGTCTTCATTTCCTGCATTGTTCCTATTGGTTTCGAGTCTATGGTACCCACCGACATAAGAATGTGCTTAACACTTAGGTAGTGTTAAGAAAGTGGAATGCAATCTCATTTAATTTACCCTTCAAAGTTACAAAAGAACAAACAAGAGTGTCATAGAGGAAGTTAAACTAAGCCTTAGAGGCAAGGATGTTGAAACTTGATCTCACATTCTTTGGGCATAATTTCAAGAAGGAAAGGTGGAAGATGAGAGAAAAGAAGAATACCTTCAACAAGATGTATTGACACAGTGACTGCAAAAATAAATTTGAACATATAGTCGTAGTTAACTTGATAATAATAATACTACCTAATAACAACGAAGGGTGTTCATTCCTAACCTATCATGAAATGTGTTTTTTTTCTTTTCAAAATAAATTTGATTATTTTTCCTAATTATATAATCTACAACAAATGTTAACTCATTTCTAAAGTCAGCTACCAAACATCTAGGAATATTTGGTGGCTCCTTTAATTATTCCCCATAAACATTAAAAGAATCTTAACTATATTTCCGTCCTATTTAATTGCCATATTTGCTCGACTGGTAATATCAGCAATGATATTCTGTATCATGAGAGACGGGGAGAAGATTGAGATTGTTAAAACTTTTAGCTTGCTGAGCTACACAATCAATTCTTTTGGTACCAGCCCTCAGGAAATCAAAAGGTGAGCTGCACTTGGAAAATTTGCTGTTGGGGAACTCTCTAGAGTGCTAAAGAACAATGATGTCAGTTTGGAGACCACCGTGTCTAATCCAGGCTATGGTCTTTGCAATTACTTGTTATTCATCAAAGATATGAACAATGATTAAAGATTGTGGAAGAAAAGTCAATGCCTTTGAGTTGTACTGGAGATGGGTGTTAAACACTTCATGGACTTCCAAGAGAACAAGCAAGTTTGTCTGAGAAAGAGTGAAACCAGGTTTCTCCTTGGAGGCAAGAATTCTGAAGCCTCATTCTACATAGTTTGGGCATATTTCCAAAAGGGATTAGTCCTTGGAGAAGGACATCATGCTTAAAAAGGTGGAAGGACAGTGCAAGAGAGGAAGATTCTGGATTGAAATATTGAAATAGTAACTGGGGTAAGGAGGTTAGGTGTGTCAGAGACAATGAGACTAGTTCAGGATAGGTCAGCATTCAGATATTGTGCATTGGGTCTCACAAACCATTTGAAAGCACATAACAACAACAGCCACAATACTGAATTCTTAGATTATGGAGGAATTTCGTATCCACATGATCAGTAAGGATGCTTGTAAATAAGGGGCACTGAAAGCATGCATATAAAGGAAACAGAATCGTGGTTCTCTATGACCTAATTCTTCATTCTTCTCTCTGACCCTGTCTACTGAAACTCCAGTCACATAAGTGACATTGATGTTCCTTGAACTGAAAATTTCCTCTAAACATCTCTCTTTGCTGTTTTCTTTCTCTTTTACTAAATAAAAATTTTATTTTTACTGGTTTACTTACAAAGATTTATGCATTGTTTTTCACACCTAATCTTTCCCATTCCCTTTACACACCTTTCCCTCCACTCATCAAGACCCCATGATAAGTCCTTCCCTCATTCTCACCCTTCTGCTCCCCGACTCTCCCCCTTGAGTCCACATACCCATCATACAATAATGGTTTTACATAGTATTTGTCCTTATGGAACTGAGTTCACTTAGCATAATGATATCCATCCAGTCACTCCTAAGTTAGTCAATGATCTACAAAATCATTATTTTTGCATATTGCGTACTATTACATTGAATAAACAGGTACTTGTACACCACCGCATACAACAATGTTCATAGCAGCGTTATTCATCTTTGCAAGAACATGGAAACACCCAAAATGCCCAAACACAATCAAATGGATTAAGAAATTATGGTACTTTCTTTGCTGTTTTGTTGTTTGAAAAACTCTTTCCTCAGATTTTTTCAATAAAGTCTCTAAATGAATGTCACCTAAAAATGAGATTTGCCACATTAGGTCATCAACTCATCCCTGTTTTCCTTATTATTGTCCTTTGACCATGGTCCTATCACTGTCAAACATAAGCTATGATTACTTGTTCTTGTATTTATTGGCCATTCAGTTTCAACACAATGTAAATCTCATGGGAAAATAATTATATTTTACCATTTGATGTTCATTAAATAGAACTGTCTAGAATATATAATAACCCTCAACAACAGTTTTTTTTAAAAAATAAACACAAATAGGCCTGAATCATCATATTAATATTGCTCTTTTCCTTCATTATCACAAGTAATATATATTCCTCATAATCAACAACAGAACTAATTTCTTAGCTAATTTCTTAGTTTATTCCTTAGTGTTTTGCAGCACATTTTCAAGTCACTTGGTTAGAAAAAAACCCCCTATGAATCTCCTGTGATTTTTCCATCAAGCATTAAAAAATCACTTGCATTTTCTTGTTAATCAGCATCAAATAAACAGAAGAAAAATAATTTACATACTTTTTTTCCACGTTAAAAAAATGTTCCCCAATAGATTTTCATTTTAAATATACACAATGTAAAGAAGCAGACAGATATTATAATTCAAATGTATAGGTAAGAAAATAGACTCAGTATTAAAAATATACTTAAATAAAGCTATTTATTACCTTAGTGTCTATAACTAAAAAACAGAAAAAAATGTGATTTGCTTTAATTATTTCTTCAGTGCTTTCCTACAATTTGATTTCCATTAGTAAATATTTACTTTTGCTTTTATGAGTGTACTTAAAGTCTAATGAACGTGCAAAACCATATATTGTTATTTTCAATAAAAATCAATGCATTATTTGGTTGATTTTAATAAAAAAATGGATGTGAAACAAGAATACTCTATAGTACTATAGTATAGTATGTTGCTTTTGTTGTTGTTAAGTGCCGTCAAGTCATAGAAGACTCATAGTGACCCTATGAACGAAAGAACTAAGCACTGTTCATAGAATTTCCAGAGGCAAGTCATTTCAGAAAGGGATTCCACTCCTGCTTCCAAGCTTGTTTTAATCAGGAAGTTCCACCAAACACAATCCATCATGGGTAACCATTATCACATTTTGCATGAATGTCACAGTGTTTAGCACCACAACAACCACAAGTTACCTCTATACAGCAATGCACAGATCAGTGCTGCACCACTTAGAAGAATGTTTGAAAAAAAACCAATTTAAACCAGACCCGAGGGCCACAGATTAAGATCACGCACCTTGGGCTTGATAGCAAAACTTTCTGTTCACTAGGTCAATGCAGCAGCTCTCTCTATGTTGTTGTTTTATTGTTTTTAAGAGCCATTTATTCACAGACAACTCTGGAAACCTTATGAGCTTGTAGAAACATTGAAAGTTACACAAGATTTCAGACAATTTATTATTCTATAATTTTAAAATTTACTGATATTACTGTCTGAAAGCCACTCATTTACGTTTATTTTTATGTCAATAATATTTATGTCAATTCTACAATGTTATGTATATTATTATTAGATGTTATCTAGTTTCTACTCTTTCATACATACTATGTACAATTGAATGAGACACTGGCTGATATTGTATTATATTTTCAATCCATATTGAGCTTAATCGTCATCAGCCTATATTTTTATGATTTTCCTCTCTTTTACTGACCTTCCAAGCATGATATCCTCTTCCAAGAATTTTTATTTCTAGATAATGTACTTAAATTATTTAACATGAAGTCTCACAATCTTGCTTTTAAGGAGTACTCTGATTATATTTCCTTGAAGACATAGTTTTACTTTTGGCAATCTTTGTGTATTTGATACTCTTCACTGACATCACCACTCCAAAGTAACAATTCTTCTTCAAGTGATTTTTGTTGTTCTGCAACTTTCCCATATATATAAAGTACTTGAAAATACTACCTTTGGATCTGGTGCACCTTAGTCTTTAAACTGATACCCTGCAAAAAGAGGAAGGATAATACGAGGAGTGCCATATATGACCTTTATTAATTTCACGGGGGTGGGGAATCTGTCCTCATCATCCACATCATCAATAACGCAAAAGCAATTCCCATGAAGTCAAACATGTCTCCAATGCTCCCATATCTCTTTCTTTTCACCTCACTCTTACTATTTGACTGGGTTCAAAATCCAATATGTTACCTCAAAGACCACACGAAACAATACTGTTGGAGTTAAAAGATTATAATCCAGATTAATAATGGAATACTTTCAATAAATTTCCAGAAATGTGCATGTAGGCTATGCAGCCTCAAGACTTGTTGCTCTAAGTAATTACAAGTTCTCAATCCCATTAATATTGGCTCCTTGTCACCCGCTCACCCCTGATTTCAGCTAAGACCCATCTGACATTGTATATAATGTTCCTAGTGATGCAACCACTTCTAAGCCCTACTTGTTTGCTTATCTGGCAGTTCTTGGTCAATGTACTGGTCAAATATTTTTTTTAGTACTCTTCAGTAGGATCTTGCTTGCATGATCCTATATATAGACATACAAATCTATGTCTATCTATATCCACGTTGTCATAATACACAACCAAAATACTGCTGAAGATCATTCAAAAATGGCTAGACGGGACATAGAAAGGGAAATTCCAGAAGTTCAAGGAGAATTTGGAAGTGTCTGTGGTAGCAGGGTTACTACTGGTGATGTCAGATGGATCCTGACAGAAAGTAAATAATACTTACAAGAATGTCTACTTGTGCATTACTGGCTATGCAAATGCATTTGACTGTGTGGATTATAACAAGTTGTAGCTGACATTGAGAAGAATGGGAGCCTTATAGCACTTAGCTGAGCTCATGCAAAATCTATACCTGGATGAGAAGACTGCTGTGCAAACAAAACAGTGCATGATTTAAATTAAGAATGGAGTGTTTCAGAGCTCTGTTCTCTCTCCAAACCTATTTAATCTGTGTGCTGAGGAAATTATTCGATAAACTGGACTTTATGAAAAGGAATGTGTAATCAGAATTAGAGGGAGACTCATCAATAACCTACATTATGTTGATGGCATAACTTTGCTTGCTAAAAGTGAGGAGGACTTCAAGGACTTGTTGCAGAGGATCAAGGAATGCAGCCTTCACTATGACTTAGATCTCTATGTCAAGAAAACAAAGACTCTTACCACTGGACTGATAGACAACATTGTGATGGATAGAGAAGAGGTTGAAACTGTCAACAACTTACTTATATCCATAATCAATATACTTGGTATCAGCAGTCCAGAGATCAGGAGACATATTGCACTTGGAAAGTCTGCAATCTGAAACATCACCAAATAATTGAAAAATCATGGTGACAGTTTGAAGACTAAGAAGTGCTTAATTCAGGCCATGGTCTTTTTAGCTACTTGGTATGATTTTGAGAGTTGGACAATAAATAAGGATGGCAGAGAAGAATTGATGCTTTTGAGCTGTGGTGTTGGAGAAGAGTACTAAATTTCTTTGTATTACCAAAAGAACAAACATACGTCTTGAGGAACGTACATCCAGTGTGCACCTTGGAAGCAAATATGATCAAATTTCATCTCCCTTAACTTGAACATATCTTTTATGAGAGGCTATTCCTTGGAAAAGGACATTATCTTTGTAAAGGTGAAGGGTCAGCAAAATCAAGGAAAACTCTCAATCAGATTAATTGACATAGACTTGGACTCAAATATGTCAGGGATAGTGCAGAAATGGCTGGCTAGTCAAACTCATTCTGAAAAACTGTAACTTGAAATATATAGAAACCCAGATGGGGGAAAAATCACTGTCTCTGAAACACCAACTCCATTACACCAGTCACTCAGCAACCCATCTCTCTGAGGGTCTTCCTCTCCTGTACTGTCCTTCCAACCTCCCAAACAAGATGTCCCTCTCCAAGGACTGGTCCCTCCTTCCCACTTGTCCAGAGTATGTCAGAGGAAGCTTCAGAATCATTGCCTGAAAGGAGCAGCCTGGCTTCATCCTCTCCAGGAAAAACCTGCTCATTTTCTAAAGTAGTCCATGGTATACTCAATATTATTCTCCAACATCACAGCTCAAAGGCATCAATTCTCCTTCTATCATTCCTAGTCATTGTCGAGCTCTCTGATGTATAGCAAGTGATTGCAAAGACCATGATATGTATCAGGTGCACCCTAATCTCTAGACTGACATCATTGCTCTTCAGCACTTTAAAGAGGTCTCTAACTGTAGATTTTCCCATCACATCATTTCATTTCCTGGCTACTGATGCCAAGAGTGTTGACTGTGGAGCCAAGCAAACTAAAACTGAACAATCTCAATCTCTTCACCATCCATCATGAGGTTGCCAATTGGCCCAGTGGTGAGAATTCTTGTTTTCTTGATATTGAGCCTCAATCCATACTGAAGACTGCAGTACCTGACCTTCCACAGCTAGCTCTTCAGGTCCTCCTCAGTTTCAGCAAGCAGAGTTTCCTTGCTCTGTCTGACAAGTGCCTCCTGTTCCAAGTATATGTTTTGCTCCTACAGATTCGGACATTTTCTCCACATACACATGGGCCATTTTCTTGAATTTCTCCTCCTTCATCTTCTCTCTCTCTCTCTCTCTCTCTCTCTCTCTCTCTCTCTCTCTCTCTCTCTCTCTCCCGCCCCCTGTCTCTCTCTCTCTCTCAAATCAAGGTAACACTGTATGATTAAAAAAAAGAAAAGTCTGAGTCAGGGATGTGTTCTTTCTTCACAACTTTTCAAACGATATTATACTTCTGCTTCTATCTTAATGTACTTGTTTTTGGATAATCTTCAACTGATGATGTTGTTGTTGTTGTTATGTGCCATCGAGTCGTTTCCGACTCATAGCCACCCTATGCACAACAGCTCTAAACCCTGCTCTATCCTGCGCCAACCGCACCGCC
>NW_006399873.1:1634231-1641805 GCF_000299155.1 Elephantulus edwardii
TTGACTGCTGACATTTTTCTTTTGACCAGTGTCTCTTAAGTTTAGTTGTGCTGTCTCCAAGGGAAGGTGACGTGTCCTGTAGAACTTCTGTGTAAATTATGTTTCCCCTTCTAGCCCGAGGGCCCACCGGAAATCCCGGGGCAGTTCAAATCCACCAGCTGCTCTTCAGGAGAAAGAGCAAGGGCCTCCTCCCTTGTATTTTATATGCTCAGAAAACCTGCTGGAGGGTCAGGCTTGAGGGCCGCAGGGACCGCAGAGAAGCAAGGACAGGCGTTTTGCACAGGTACCCAGGATTTCCGGTGGGAGCAAGCCCTTGGAAGCTCTGACAAGCGTCGTCTTGGGTGGAAGTGAGGCTTGAGGGCCACAGCGACCACAGAGAAGCAAGGACAGGCGTTTTTCACAGGTACCTAGGATTTCCAGTGGGAGCAAGCCCTCGGAAGCTCAACTGATGATAGTATAAAATAATATATGTAGAAATTACTGCCAGAAGAAGTTTCAAATATCTGTTGAAAGTATACAACCAGAATTCTCTTCATAAATCAAGATAGAGAGGTTTTTTTCTCATATACTTTGGACATAATAAGGAGAGTCTAATCTCTGGTGAAGGACTTTTAAAATAGAGGGTCAGAGGAAAAAAAGAAAGAAACTTAATGAGATGTATTATCAATGGCAGTTGCAATAATAGGGTCAAACACAATAATGAATGTGAGGATGGGACCAGACTGTAGAAATTTTTGCTCTGTTTACATGGGCTCACCATAAGTCTGAAGAAATTCCAGGACATCTAACATTATTAACAAAATAAAATTGAATAGAACCAATTGTGGAACTTCATATGATATAAATTTTGATAGAAATTCAAGGAAAAATTGTAAGAAAATATCTTTCCAAAAGTAGAAAACTTATGACATTGACAAAAACAAGAAATATTCACAGAGTTTTGACTCTTAAAATACTAACTATATAGTTAATTGATAGAGCATAAGAATAAAATTAATGTCACCAAACAGACATCATGTTAATCTGACACCTCAGATGAAGAAGGAATATTTGAATATCCTATCAGATTATTGACTGCCAAGAAAGTAAACAATATAGTACAAATGGGTCATTCTTGTATGAGTATGGATTAGATATTGAAACTATTTGCCAAATTTTGTAGTCCAAAATTGATTGAATGTGCAATCAAGATGAGTTAATGATAATTAGAGAGTGGAATGCAAAAATTGGAATAGAGAATAAGGAATAGCAGTTGGAAAATATGGGCTTGGAGATACAAATTATGCTGGAAATAGAATGATCAAATTTTGTATTTTCAAAGATTTATTCATTGCTATTACTCTCTTTAAAAGACACAAGTGATGATTTTATTCATGGACTTCACCTGATGAACTATATAGAATCATAATGACCACATCTATGGAAGGAATAGTTGAACAAGCTCAACATGGTCAGTCAAAACTAGACTGGGGCAGACGGTGAGTCAGATCATCAATTACTCATGTGCAGGTTCAAATTGATGCTGAAGAAAGTAAAAATAAGTTCATGAGAATCAAGATATGATCTTGAATATATTCCATCTGAATTTCAAAATCATCTTGAGAATAGGTTTGAAGCTTTGAGCACCAATGATTGAAGACCAGATGACTTATGGAATTATATCAAGAATATCATCTATGAAGAAAGGAAAAGGTCATTACAAAGACAGAAGACAAAGAAAAAAAAATCAAAAGGGATGTTAGAAGAAATGCTAAAAATTACATGAGAGCATCAAGAAGCCAGAACAAAGAGAAAAATTTCTGAAGTAAAAGAGCTGAACAAAAGATTTCAAAGGACAGCTTGAAAATATGAAGCAAGTATTATAATGGAATGTTCAGAATTCTAGAATTGAAGAATGAAAAGGGAAGAACTTATAATGCATTTCTGAAGCCAAGAGAATAGAAAAGACAAATTTAAGCCTCAAGTCTCAATACTGAAAGATATTATGGACAATATATTGAATGACCTAACAAGCTTCAAAAGAAGATGGAAAGGATACACAACATCTCTAGAAAAAAGAACTTGACATTTTATTATGTGCTGTTGAGTCACTCCCCTGAAACCATAGCAAACTTAGGTACCAGTCTCACTGACTCTGACACACCTACCTGTATTGTCACAGGTAGGGTATTACTCCATCTCATCTGAGATCTTTCTCTCCTATGCTGGACCTCCAGCATCCCATAATGTCCTTAACCAAGGACTGCTCCCTCCTGGTCACATGCCCAAAGTAAGTGAGGCAGAACTTCAAAATCCTAGCCTGCAAGGGGAAGCTTGATTTCACTCTCTCCAAGACAGACTTTCTTGTTTTCTTGGCAGTCAGTGGTATGCTCAAGACTCTTCTCTAGCACCACAGTTCAAAAGAATTAATTATTCTTCTGCCATCCTTAGTCATTGTTCAGCCTCTCCAACACATAGCAAATAATTGCAAAGACTATGGACTGGATGAGGTGCACCTAGTCTCTAGAGTGACATCATTGCTCCTTATTATTCTGGAGAGGTCCCTGATAGCAAATTTTCCCAGTGCGATTCATTGTTCAATTTCCTGACTGCTGGTGCCAAGAATGTTGATTGTGGAGCCAAATAAGCTGTAATTGTAAACAACTTCAATCACTTCTCCACCTGTCATGGTGCTGCCAATTGACCCAGTGGAAAAGATCTCCATTTTCTTGATGTCGAGCTTCAATCTATAGTGAAAACCACAACCTGACACTGAAAAAATTCAGCAAATACCAACCAAACAGAAGCCAACTGTAAATGAAAGTGAATGGAAGCTTCACTGGAGGCATTGGCAAAAAATAAGGCCCCAAGAATTGGTGAAATACCAATTGTCTTTTGTTTCAAATAACAGATGCAGCCCTGTATGTTCTCACTAGTCTATATCAGGAAATTTGGAGGACTGTTTGGCCAACTGTTTGGAAGAGGTCCGTATTTATTGCTATTCTCAAGAAAGGTGATCAAACAGAATGTGGAAAGTATTGAACAATATCATACGCAAGCATAATACTGCTGAAGATGATTCAACAGTAGCTAGAACAAGGAACTACCAGAAGTTTAAGCAGAATTTAGAAGAGACCATCGTACCATTGATATAATTCCTATTATCAGATATGCTCTGACTGAAAGTAAAGGATACCATAAGAATGTTTGTTTATGTTTTATTGACTATGCAAAGGCATTTGACTGTGGATAATAACAAGTTATGGTTAACATTTAAATGAATGGGAATCCCAGAACACTTAATTGTGCTTATGTGAAATCTATACCTAATTCAGGAGGCTGTTGCGTGAACAAAGCAAGGGAACACTACAAGGTTTAAAATTAGGAAGGGAGAGTGCCAGAGTTGTATTATCTGTCCATATCTATTCAATCTGTGCACTGAGCAAATTATTTGATAAGCTAGACTGTGTGAAGAGGAATGTGACATCAAGGTCAGAGAGAGACTCATCAATAACTTGTGTTATGCATATGACAGAACCTTACTTGCTTAAAGTGAGGACTTGAATTAGTCGTTGCAGAGGACCAAAGAATAAAGCCTTCAATATGGATTACATTTCAATGTCAACAAAACAAAGATTCTTATCATTGGACCTATAGGCCACAACATGACAGATGGAGAAATGATTGAAACTTTCTACAACTTCTTAGTTGAATTTACCCTTGGTAGGAGAAGTTAGGAAGTTAGGAATATTACACCGGGAAAGTCTACAGTTAGGGACCGCTCCAAATTGTTAAGGGGTAATCATATCAGTTTGAAGACTAAGGTCAGTCTGTTTCCTGCCATGATCTTTCTGATAACTTGCTATGGACAATGAATAAGGATGCTAGAGAAGAATTGACAGCTTTGTGCTGTGGTGTTGGGTAAGAGTGCTCAACATCCCTTGGGCAAACAATATGTCTTGGGAAGAGTAATCCAGAGTGCTCTTTGGAGTCAAAGATGATGAAGCTTGGCTCTAATGTGTCAGAAGCATGAGGATGACACAGGCTAGGACAAGGCTCATGTCTCTCATTCATGGTTGTACTTGACTTGATGGCACCAAACACTCCAAAAAGTACTCTGGATTACTCTTTCAAAGACATTGTGTTTCATGCAATCATCCTCATACATTATGTTTTGTAAAATTATCACCACTGGACCTTGTCCGTCATTACCCTGTCTTTTCACCCCTTCCTTCACCCCAAACTGTGCAACCCTCTGGTTTCATCTATACTCATCTTCAGCCATCTCCTACTTGAGTTCCCATATATGGTTTACTAGTTATCCTTTAGAGTTTTTAAAAGAAGATATAAGTTGCACAAGAAGAGACTGTTTAACTTTTTCTTGTTGAGAAACTAATGGACTTAAAACCTTTTAATTGGAAGTGCAACTTCCTATCATTAAAGGACTGTTGTTGTTGTTAAGTGCCGTCGAGTCATGGATGACTTACAGTGACTCTAGAACAAAAGACCTGAGCACTGTTCATAGAGTTTTCAGAGGCAAGCCATTTCAGAAGTGGATGCCATTCCTGCTTCCAAACTTGTTTTCATCAGGGAGCACCACCACTGTCCACCATGGGTTCCACCATGGGTAACCATTATCATGTTTGGCACATCAGTGTCACAGTGTTTAGCATCACAGCAACCATGAGTTACCTCTGTACAGCAATGCACAGACCAGTGCTATACCAGTATACCAGTGCTGTACTAGAGCTTCTGTATTGTGGTAGCTATTCTGATGCTGTGTATCATCAAGTTGGAACAGTACCATAGCTGACACTCCAGTGGGTTTCAGAGGCAGTTAAACACACAGGAGGAGACTGCCTATTTTCTCCCCCACAGAGCACCTGGTGGATGGATTTGAACTGAGGGCTTTCAGAATTGCATCACAACTTCTCACCACTTTTGGTTTTATTGTGTGCGATAGAAAGAGAACTGATACTTTTGAAGTGTGATGCTGGAGAAGAGTGATGTATATACCATGGATTGCTAGGAGAAGAAACAAGTTCATCCTGGAGAGCGGGAAATTGAATGTCCCGTACAGGCAAGGATTCTGAAGCTTTGTCTGACATACTTTGGGAATGTTAAAAGGAAGGACCAGTCCTTGGAGAAGGATGTCATGCTTGGGAGGGTAGAAGGACAGCGCAGGAGAGAAATACCTCGATGAGATGGATTGATTCAGTGATTGCGGTAGTGGGAGTAGGTGTTTTGGAGACAATAAGGTTGGCACAGAATAGAGCAGAGTTTAGGGTTCTTGTAATAGGGTCACTATGAGTCATAAGCAACTCAACAGAACATAACAACAAACAGCGACCATAGAGGCAGGTTTATACAGGGAATTGATCCCATGGGAAGAGATCGCCCATCTTTCTCCAGTGGTGGAGCAGCTGGTGCACGCAAACTACATGCCTTCAGGATCGAAGCCCTCCTTCTTGCCACTAGTTCACCAGAGCTCCCTTCTAGGTGAACTAATTATTCAAGTTGTAGTTATTCATTAGTGTCTCTATCTAGAGCATGCGCAACATAGGAAAATCTAATCTTATTAACCCGATTGTACCACTATTCTACTCAAATTAAGACTTGTTCATTAAGGACATTATTTTTTCACTAAACTTGTGTGCATAAATGCAGCTTATACGATATTGAAAAATTACAACAACTTCTTAAACATCCCATTTTTATGGTGTTCACATTTATCCAATATATTTATATTAAATTTAGATTCATAGCAAGTTAAACTATGTGAATAATAACAGTGCTATTATTTATACACTACTCCTACTCACTCCCCTGACTCACTTCATAGATGTCATACATTGCTTTATTTAGGGGTTTGGAAAAGAGAAGAAAAGTCTGCTATTTGCAATCAAAATTTATCTAGAGGGTAAACAGTTCCAGCTGTGTTTTTTAAACTACACAGAAATATACAGCTTTTAGTTGATTTAGGGTTGCAAACATGAAAGTCTGATTCACCATTTTTTTTCTTACTGTTCACATGATATATAGAAGGACACACCAAAAGAAATATGGTAATACTTGTTTTGATGTACTAGACAGGAATTTCTTCATATATTTATCTTGTGTTATTGTGAGAGTAACAAAGCAGGGGGAAAAGAATGATTACACAAGTTAAAAATTTAATGAATTCTATGTGTAAAAGTTGTCTAGTTTATATATATAATGTTATATATAGTTTCAATACAATGAAAATAAAATACATTAAAAATAATCTGATTCACATTTGATGTATTTCTCTAGTGACAGTATTTTTGAGAATCAGCTTCTTTAAGAAAGTCATTGTGTTTCTGAAACTTAGGAAGACCTGAAGCTTTTGCTGCAGAAGGTCAAAGACTGTATAGCCTTCAATATGCATTGAAGCTCAACATCAAGAAAACAAAGATTGTCACCTCTGGGATTATTGGTAGCATTATGATAGATGGTGAAGAGATTGAAATTGTTGAAAGTTTCAGTTTGCTTGACTCCATGATCAACGCTGTTGGTACCAGTAGCCAAGAAATTAAAAGAAAAATTGCAATGGGAAATTTGGCTGTCAGAGAACTGAAGTAATTGGGGAAGTCTGCTTCTAGAGTACTGAAGACCGATGATGTCAGTCTACAAACTAAAGACCGCCTGATGCAGGCCATGGTTGTCACAATTACTTTCTATGCATCAGAAAGCAGGATAATGACTGTTGTTGTTGTCAAGTGCCATCGAGTCCCAGGTGACTCATAGCGACCCTATGAAAGAGAGTCCTCTACGCTTGGGTGCCTTTCATCCTCTCTCCAGTTTCATAGGGTTTCTGGAGGCAGGCTATGATAAAAGGAGAATTTATGCCTTTGAGTTGTGATACTGGAGAAAGTTATTGAATATACCATGAACTGCCAAGAGAACAAACAGGTTTGTCCTCGAGAGAATGAAACCAGTCTGCTCTTTGGAGGCAAGGAGTATGACACTTCATCTGACATACTTGGTTATGTTACAAGGAGGATCAGTCCTTGGAGAGGGACATCATGATTGGAGGGGTGGAAGGACAACACAAGAGAGGAAAACCCTCGATGAGATGGATTGATTCAGTGATTGAACTAATGAAGGTAAGTGTGTCAGACACAATAAGGTTGGCACAGGATAGAGCAGGTTATAGAGTCATTATGAATCACTAGTGACTTGACAGCACAACAACAGTCATTGCATTAGCCTCTGATGGAGGGGCATTATCTCCAGCTACCTTACGTTCAAACCCATGATTTTACAAACCATCAGCAGTTGTAGTACTAATATGAGAATGTTTACTATACTGTGAGAGATGGAGAGATAGTAGTGGAGAGATTGTGAAGAGATTAATTGCTGTGAAGAGATTGCGGCAAGGTGTAACCAGAGAACCCTGGAGATAAAAGTCACCTTTAAATATTTTGTTTGATGGATATTGAATGAAAAACTGACTTAATGGTGCAACCACTGTGGAAGGGGGTATAGCACTTTCTCCAAAAGTTGCAAATAGAGATAACATTTGACCTAGCAATTTCACTCCTGGGAATATGCCCCAAAGAGACCATAACTGA
>NW_006399873.1:1642957-1644959 GCF_000299155.1 Elephantulus edwardii
TTTTCTGGATGCTGGTGCCAACAGTGTTGACCATGGAGCCGAGCAAACTGAAGCTGTGAACAATCTCAATCTCTTCACCATCCATCCTAATGCTACGGATTGGTCCAGTGGTGAGAATATTTGTCTTCTTGACATTGATCCTCAGTCCACACTGAAGGCTGCAGTCCTTGACCCTCTGCAGTAAGTGCATGAGGTCCTCCTTAGTTTCAGTGAGCAGGGTTGTGTCATACAGTTTTTGAAAAAGTCAATGTTAAAAAGAAATAAAAACTGACTTAAAACTGTTCTGAGATAGTTTTCTGGATGATTAAGGAAACCAGAGACTTTTTGCATTTATGTTGCTGAATTGAACCAAGACTTTCACTAGTTGATTAGAAATTGTTTTTTACTAATTTAGGAATTGTGTTTTACTGTTAATATCATTTGTAACTGCTGGAATAAACCTACACTTCCATTGTGTGATATTCTTTGCCTCTCTCACTCCCAAACCTATTTCCCTAGTAAACTCCATAATAGTAAGTAAAGCATGTGAGTCAACACTGAATATTGAACCTAAGATTTGTTGAAATAAGTGCAAAAGCATGAAGGGTTGTTTGACCATACAGTTATTTGTTTGGGAGTACGGATATTTTTGATAGGACAGTTCCCATTTATTAAGTCAGTAGAAGACAGACTCAGGCCCCTCATATTGTAATTGCTGCCTTTATAATCCCAAAGACTTACATACATGTCTATCATGTAGTATGTTGTTGTTATGTGATGTTGAGTTGATTATAATTCATTGTTACTCTATGCACAACGTTTAAACATTACTCGAACCTGTACCATCCTCATGATCTCTGCCAGGCCTATTTTAGTTATTCTGCTAATGTCCCTCATGATAGTATGGCCAAGGTATTTTAGATGGTATTTCATCAACCATACCTCTAAGGAGACTTCTAGTAGTAGTTCTCCGATACAGATTTTTTTTGTATTTTTTTGTAAACCATACATTAAATATATTCTTTTGTCTTCAAAAGATGAAGTCTTTTGGAGAAATCTGTGACCTCTCCAAGGTACCAAAGAGCAATAATATTCATTTAGAGACAAAGATACATAAGACCCGCCATGGTCTTCACAGTTACTTGCTATACATCAGACAGTAACTAAGAATGACAGAAGAAGGATCAGTGTCTTTGAGTTTTCGTGCTGGAGAAAAGTGTTGAACCTTCTCATAACCTGTCAAGAGAACAAACAGGCCTCTCTTCGAGGAGATGAAACCAAGCTTCTCCTTGGAGGCAAGGATTTTGAAACTCTGTTTCAAAAAGCACCAGTCCTCATAGAATAGCACCATGATAGAAAATGTGGAGGAGTTTAGGAGAGGGAGACCCCAGATGAGATGGATTGGTACAGTAACTGGGGCAATAAGAATAAGTGTGTCAGAAACAGTAAGACTGCCTCAGAATAAGGCAAGGTTCAGAGCTATTGTTATGAGTTGAAGGTGATTCAGCAACACAAAACCAACATGTTATTGGTAATTATCTAATCAGCTGGATCAACTCACCATACCTTGCAAACATATTGTTCTGCCTACATAATTAAAAGCTGCATGAGACATCTCTTCCTCAATTACATTGAGTGTCTATATACAAGGAGATCAGCCTACACTTGCAAATAATTGAGCAGATTCAGAGACAGAAAAAAGTTCTCAGTACCAGGGAATAAGAAGTAGAGAATGCAGCAAATAACCTTTGAGGCCAGAGATTCCTGCACCAGAGTTTTTAACTTGCTGGAAACCAAAAAGCTGGAGGTGGTTGTTGTTATTGTTATGTGCTATTGAGTCACTTGCGACCCATAGTGACCCTATGTACAACAACTCTGAACCCCGTTCTATCCTGTGCCAACGTTATTGTCTCTAACACACTGCCCACATTAACTCAGCCCCCAAATCAATCCACCTCATAAAGGTTCTTCCTCCAAAATTTAACAGAACATCAAGCAACAAATGCTGGCGAGGTTGTGGAGA
>NW_006399873.1:1646599-1648243 GCF_000299155.1 Elephantulus edwardii
AGTCAATGAAACACATCTAGACATTCCTCAGGAATTCTCTGCTTTCAACCAAGACTGAGTTATTGTATTTTGTTGTTCACTGAGAGGCTCTTCAGAATAATGAATTGAATCTTGATGCTAATTGAGAAGATCTTTGAACTGAGGGATTACAGTGTATAAAAGTTCTGTGGTAATGGCTTTCTGTTGCTTAAAATGACTTTCCCAGACTACTGTTTAGCTAGCTGTCTCAACTCTGTCTGGCATGCAAGCATATTAACCTGATTCAGCTGCCTCAATTCTATCTGACATGGTTTGCCTTCATCATAAACAACTTTGTGAACCCCGAACCAGGAGATTCATAAAAGCAATGAAACCACAGAGGAGATGACAGACAAATACAGGACTGGTAGTGTGACTTGTTGACTTATTTTAAGCTTGATGGAAGATTAGAAGTTGTGTTGTCTGGACTGAGAATCACGGTGATACTGATGTGATTTGGAACTGCTGCTAGGTTATTTGGATGGATCTGACTCTGGCAAGACATTGTCTGACAGGGCCAGATAGAAACAGGGCCAGCAATTTTGCTTGTGGGATGATTAAAGGAAGAGCTTGGGGGTGCTACTTACAGAACTTAGACTTTCTTATGTGTTGTCCTTTACCTGTCCCCTGAACCTGTTTTCCTAATAAACGCCACAACTGTGAGTAAAAGGTGGTCTTGTAAAGTTTGTGTGGTCGTTTCCAATTTATGACTTAGTAATTAGTAAAAGTGGCTCTTGGGATAATGAGGATAGGTGTGTCAGAGACAAAAAGATTGACAAGGGGTAGAGCAGGGTTTAGGGCTCTTGTACCTAGGGTTGTTATGAGTCACAGGTGACTCTATGGCACATAACAACAAACTATAACAATTAGTAAAAGTACATATAACAGAGTGGGAGATTGTATCTGACCATACATGGAATTATAACATATTCCATAGAGGGACATCATGCTGAGTAGAGTAGAGGGACAGCACAGGAAGGGAAAACCCTCTAGGAGGTGGATTGATTCAGTGACTGGGGTAATCAGGATGGGTGTATCAGAGGCAATGCGATTGGCACAGGATAGAGCACGGTTTAGGGCTGTTGTGCATAGGGTCGCTATGAGTCTCAAACGACTCAACGGCACATAACAACAACAACCATATAGGAATCAGTTTTATACTGGGGATGTTTTGGATGCAGACAATGCCTCTTTGTAAAATTAGTAGAGTTCAAACTCAGCCATCTCCACATTGTCTTTGGTCCCTTTAAACATTGCATCTTGCTTTTAACCTGAACAGTTTCCTTATAAACATCATAATTGAGAGTATGGCTCTGTGAAGTCTGTGTGATCACAGACACCAACTTTAGACATAGTAAGTAGGAGTAGGAGTGTGGGCAAAAGGTTTTATTTATGGGAAATTGTTTCATGTGGCGGGTGTTGTTTATGGGGACAGTTGTTCCTTGTAGAGTTAGTAGAGGTTGAACTCAGCTGTCTACCTCCATATTGTCCTTGCTCTACCAGTCATATATATATATGTGTGTGTGTGTGTGTGTCCTTGTAGAGTTAGTAGAGGTTGAACTCAGCTGTCTACCTCCATATTGTCCTTGCTCTACCAGTCATATATATATATGTGTGTGTGTGTGT
>NW_006399873.1:1648783-1666746 GCF_000299155.1 Elephantulus edwardii
TGGTTGCTGTGAGGCTGAGCGCTGTGACACTGATGTGTCAAATACATTAATGGCTGGTTACCCAATGCAGACAGAGTGCCGGGAGGAGCTCCTGGATTAAAACAAGCTTGGGAGGAAGACTGGCATCCGCTTCCATAATGGCTTGCCTCCGAAAACCCTATGAACCTGGAGAGAAGATGAGAGACAGGCAAGCGTCGAGGACTTTCCTTCACAGGGTCACTATGAGTCGCCTGCGACTCGATGGCATTTAACAACAACAACTTTGTAAATTTAATTACATTACTTTGTAATAACTATTTTCTTTTGAAATGTTCTTTTCAGTTTTCTTCTTCGGCATTTCTTCCCCTTGTTCTTGGCTTCTTTTTATGGCAGTGAAGGTTTCCGATCCAAGACAAATTTTAGTGTATCTTTCAGAGTTTCATAAACTATTAGAAACCTCCCTTTTAGATCTAAAAAGGATAAAATTGATGAATGGGGCCTTCTAAAAATTAAATTCCCACGTGCATAAAAAACTATTTTCAAAGGGTATAAAGAAAAATCTACCGACTGAAAACAAACATTTGCAATACCATCTTAGACAAAAGTCTCATAACAAAGGTTTACAGAATACTCCCGTACATCCACAAGAAAAAAACCTGATAACTCAATAACAAAATGTGCAAAATATATGGAAAGTATTTTCACTGAGAAATATGTTCTAATCACCAAGAGACACATGAAGAAATGCTCAAAATCACTGGCAATAAGAGAGATGCAAATCAAAACCACAATGAGATACCATCTCACTCCTATAACAATGGCAAGGTTTAACAGGACAACAAGTAATAAATGTTAGAGAGGATGTGGCAAGATAGGAACTCTTATACGTTGCTGGTGGGATTGCAAAATGGTACAACCACTCTGAGAGGCAGTTTGGTGCTTCCTTGTTGTTTATTACCTTTGAGGTGAGCATGACTCATAGCAATCCTATGAACAAAAGGCCTGAAGCCCCTGTAAAACTGACAACATTTATCAAAGTTCATAGAGTTTATGGCTCAGTTATTCGACTGCTTTGAACATACACCAAAAAATGAGAACTGAAGCACAAATAGAGACTTGTTCACCAAAGTTCACAGCAGTGTTATTCAGCATAACAAGGACATGAAAACAGCCTACATGTCCAACTACAATTGAATGGGTTGAGAAATAATGGTACATTCACACAATGGAATATTACAAAAAACACGCAGTAGCTATGTTTTTGTAAATTGTTAACTCAAGAGGGACAGGAGACCACTATACTGAGTGAACTAACTCAGTCCCTTAAGGACAAATACTGTATAAAAGCCATTATTGTAAAATGAGTATGAGAATCCAAGGCGGAGGAGATTAGAAGTGGAAGGGTGAGGGTGGAAGTGGAAGGGTGAGGGTGGGTAGGGGTGACAGTTAATCATAGGATTGTACAATGGGTGGGGTAATGAAGGAAATTGGAAAGATCCAAGATCTAGTGTGAAAACAATGTATTCAAACTTTGTAAATAAATCAGTATAAAAACAAACAAACAACAACAACAATACTTTCAGAAGAAGTTTAAAGAAAACCAAAGTGGTCATCTTTTCAGTAATTTGAAATTAAGCAACATTATTGCACTAGGTAAAATAATCCTTAAAGTGTTTTGCATACTGTACATCACATTAAAGCACCATGTATTTGACATTATGTTGTTTATGGAATTACACTTAAAATTATAATAGTTATAAGATCTAAACTCCAAAGATAGTCTTACAAAACCATTTGTGACCTGGTAATGATTATAATTATCTTTACTCCTCACTTTTAAATAGACTTTCTAATTACTTCGAATTAAAACATACAGAATTTGCTTTTTGAAATTTCTGTACATCTTCAATATAATTCCCTCTTACTTAAGACAGTGTTCCTGAAATTCTTTACAGGCTTCAATTTCATTTATATTTAAAAAATTAGTCAAATAATTTAGAAATCCTTCACAAATTGTGGAGACATATGCATTTTTTCCTCAGTTTTCCCTCCCTTGATACTTTGAAATTTATTTTGCTTTGTCTTAATTAGATAATTTTCATGCACTTTTTTAAGGATACCTTTAACTAACAGGGACCTCAACAGTCTAATCATTCCTTGATAACTAAAACCATTCTAACCCATCTCTTTTTATCTCTACATTTAACCATGATTAGTTCTTTAAGGTAAAGTTAATGGACAGTAGAATACATCATGGCACTAGAGATGTTATTGTCAATGTCAGATGGACCTGGGCAGAAAGCAAAACAAGGTACCACAGGAATGTCTATTTGTGTTTTAACACAATGCATATGCAAATGCAAAGGCATTTGAGTGGATCACAACAAATAGTGGCTAACTTTGAGGAAAATGGGAATCCCAGAACACTTGATTGTGCTCAGGTGAAACCTATAATCAGACCAGGAAGCAATTCTCAGAACAGAGCAAGGAAATAATACATGGTTCAAAATCAGGAGAGGAGCGCAGGAAGGATGCATTTTGTTTCCCTACTTTTTCCATCTATATGTAAAACAGATCATTCAGGATGTTGGGTTTTATGAGGAGGAATGTGACATCAGGATTGGAGGAAGACTTATCAACAGCCTTTGTTATGTAGATGACACAATTTTGCTTGCTAAAACTGAGAGGACTTGAAGTGCTTGCTGCAAAAGGTCAAGGACTATAGTCTTCAATAAAGATTGAAGGTCAACCTCAAGTAAGCAAAGATTCCCACCACTGGGCCCACTGGGAGCACCATAATGGAGAAGATATTGAGGTTGCTAACAATTATAGCTTGCTCAGCTCCACTATCAACATTCTTGGCACCAGCAGTCAGAAAATCAAACTATGAGTTGAACTGGGAAAATTTGGGGCCAGTGATTTCTCCAGAGTACTGAGAACCAACAATGTCAGTCTAGAGATGAAGGTGTTCCTGATACAGGCCATGGTCATCGCAATTACTTGCTATGCATCAGAGAGCTGGACATCGACTAAGGAAAACAGAGGGAAAATGGATGTCTTTGAGTTGTGGTGTTGGAGAAGAGTCTTGAACATACCACACACCACCAAGAAAACAAACAGATCTGTCCTAGAGAGGATAAAACCAAAGTTCTTCTTGGAGACTAGGATTTTGAAGCTCTGTCTCACATGCTATGGGTACGTGGCCAGGAGGGCTCAGTCTTTGAAGAAGGACATCATGTTTGGAAGGGTGGAGGAAAGACATAGGAAAGAAAAACCCTGGATGAGAGGGATTGATACAGAACCTGGGGCAAGACGAGAAGGGTGTTGGAGTCAGTGAGACAGGCTCAGGAGAGGGCGTGCTTCAGAGCTTTTGTACATAGGGTTGCTATGAGTCACAGGCTACTTGATGGCACATAACAACAGCAACAACATCAACAACGTATTATTATTATATAAATTGATCTAGAAATTGATTATTCTATATACCAGATATAGAAGGTTTTGAACTGAAAAACACTTATTTTTCCATAATGGTGTTCTTTTTTGTTTGACTTTTTAGGCCAGATTATAATGAAGTAGATTATTTTTAGACTTTTGGGGTCTTATAATTTAAAATAACTCAATAAAGTATACTTACGTAATTATTATGTAATTTATGTTGTTAGTATCTTTAACATGCCAGTCATTTGAAGCATAGCTTTGTTGCTCGATGGAGAAGTATGCCACTTTTGAAACATAATTAATTTTAGAATTAATTATACATTTATCTTTTGTGCATAAATGAGTTAATGTTTTGCCTATTAATGTTTTTAGTTTTCTTATGACAACAGTAATAAAAATTTATTTTTTAAATGATAAACTAATTTTTTATTTTATTTATAAGAGCTAGTGATTGTCTCATATGGAAATTAATTTATATAAAATTTCAGAGTTTCTAGATCAGAAATAATTTAACTTAAAAATAGCTTTCTATGCTGTTGTTGATGTTATGTGCTGTCGAGTCACTTGTGACTTATAATGACCCTATGTACAACAGCCCTAAACTCTGCTCTGTCCTGTGCCAATCACAGTGTCTCAGATACACCCATCCCAATTGCCCCAGTCACCGAATCAATCCACCTAATAGAGGGTCTTCCCCTCCTGTGCTGTCCACCCTCCGAAGCATGATGTCCCTCTCCAAGGACCAGTCTCTCCTCACAACATGTCCAAAGTATATTAGATGGAGCCTCAGAATCCTTGCCTCCAAGGAGCCACCAGTTTAACCCTCTCCAGGATGAACCTCTTTGCTTTCTTAGCAGTCCATGGTACATTCAATACTCTTCTCCAGCACCACAGTTCAAAGGCATCAATTCTCCTTCTTTCCTCCCTAATCATTGTCCGGCAGATGACAGAAAAAGAATTAACACCACTGACTTGTGTTATAAAAGATTACTAAACATGGACTACCAAAAGAATAAACCAGTAAGTCTTGGAAGAAACACAAGAAGTTACTCCTTAGAGGCAAAGATGGTGAAACTCTGTCTTAACATGCTTGGCCACGTCATCAAGAAGGATCAATCCTTGGAAAATGACATTATGATGGGAAAAGCAGAGGATCAGGAAAAGAGAAGAAGACCCTCAAGGGGATGGATTGAAATAGTAATAATATGCTCAAGCAAATCAGAGACCATAAAGATGGAGCAGGACTTGTAGTTCATAAGATTTCTATGAGTTCTTATTTTGTAGCACCTAAATACCACAAAAATGTTATCTGTTAACATCAATAAAACAAAATTTCTCACCACTGGACCTATGGGCAACATCACGATAGGTGGTGAAAGATTGAAGTTGTCAGTGGTTTTATCTTACTTGGATCCACAATAAATCATTTGGTACCAGCAATCAGAAGATCAGGAAAAATCTGCAACTATGGACTTCTAATTCTTGAGAATCCATAATGTCAGTTTGAGTACTAAGATGTGCCTTTTTCAGACCATATTCTTGTTAATTATTTACTGTGTTTCTGAGAACTGGACAATGAATAAGGATGACAGAAGATTGTTGCCTTTGAACTGTGGTTTTGGAGAAGTGAATATCCAGGGACTGTCAAAAGAACAAACAATAAGCCTTGGAGAAGATGTAGCCAGAATGCTCCTAGAAGACAAAGATGATCAAGCTTCATGTCATAAATATTTGGAATATTCCTAGCAGAAGCTATTCCCCGTAGAGGGACATCATGTTTGGAAAGGTGAGACGGAGAAAAAAAAGAAGATCCTTAACCGGGTGGATTGTTATGACTTAATCAATGGGCTCAACTGAGTCAGAGATTGTGAGGATAGCACAGGACAAGGTTTAGATCTGTGGTTCATAGGGTCACTATAATTTGACTTAAGTTCACCTAACAACTACAATAATAACAGAAATAGTGCAATTAATTTTATGTGTTATAAACTCAAACTCTTCTCTTGATTTTGGTCTTTTCTAGAAATACATATTTCATAGTTGCTTCATCGATTTCCTATGGTATACTCAGAGGATGACACCTCCACTCACACTTTCTAACTTAGTGCTAGATTGTGTTTCACATATATCTCTCCACTTTCCCATATGCCTCTGAGTTATTAACCATGAAATAACTATGTTCAATTAACTATATTTCTTGGTAAGAGACACTGAATATTGCACTAGAGCACTGAGAAGTGAAAGCAAAGTGAAGAAATAAAGAAGTAAAGGACCTAAATAGAAAATTTCAAAGAGCAGCAAGGGCAGAGAAAGCAAAGTATTACAATAAAAGTGAAAAAACAAAACAAAACTGGAGTATGAAAGTAAAAAGTACTTGTTCAGCATTTCTTAACCTGAAGGAATTAAAGAACAAATTCAAGCCTTCAGTTACAATACTTAAAGATGCTATGGCTGCAATATTGAATGATCCAGGAAGTATTAAAAGAAGATGGAAAGAATACTGTACCTAAAAGAATTGGCTGACAGAGAAGATTTTCAAGAAACAACATATGGTAAGGAGGCAACAGTAATGAAGGAAGTTTAGGCTGCTCTGAAGGACTTGGCAAAAAAACAAAACCCCAAGAATTGATGAATACCAATTGACATATAACACACAAGCAAAATCCTGCTGAAGTTTATCCAGAAACAACTGGAACAGTGCATTGACACAAAACTGCCACAAATACAAGCTGGGTTTAAAAGAAGTCATGGGACTAGAGACATTATCACCAATGTAAGATGGATCTTGGCAGAAAACAAAGAGTACCAGAGGGATATCTGTCTGTGTTTCATCAACTATGCAAAGACATTTGACAGTGTAGATCACATCAAATTGTGGATAACCTTGAGGAGATTGGTAATCCCAGAACACTTGATTGTATTGTGTGAATTCTATGCTTGGTCAGAACAGAAAAGACAACACTGCCTGATTCAAGATCAGGAAAGGAGTGTGTCAAGGATGTGTCCTATCTCTAAAATTTTTCAGTCTATACACAAAACCAGATCATTCGGGAAACAGGGCTTTATGAGGAGGAATGTGGCATCAGGATTGGAGGAAGACACTTTAACAACCTAAGGTATGCAGATGATACAACCTTGCTTGCTGAAACTGAGGAGGACCTGACGTGCTTACCACAGGTAAGTAGGTCAAGGACTGTAGTCTTTCATATGGATTGAAGCTCAACACCAAGAAGACAAAGATTCTCACCACTGGGCCAATTGGCAGCACTGTGATGGATGAAGAAGTGATTTATGTTTCAACCCCACAGTCAACACTTTTGGCACCAGCAGTAAGGAAATCAAAAGACGAATTCCATTGAGGAAGTCAGCTGTGAGTGAACACTCCAAAGTGCTTAACAGAAATGATGTCAGTCTAGACACTAAAGTGTGCCTGATCCAAGCCACAATCTTCACAATTACTTGCTATGTATCAGATGTCTGGACAATGACTAAGAATTACAGAACAACAATTGATAACTTTTACTTGTGGTTCTAGAGAATAATATTGAATATGGACTGCCGGAAGAAAAAAATGAGTCTTTCATGGAGAAAGTGAAACCAAATTTCTGCTTGGACACAAGGATTTTGAAACTCTATCTCACATACTTAGGTCATGTGCCTAGGAAGGAGGAGAACATCATGCTTGGAAGGGTAGATGGACAGCGTAGGACAGGAAGACTCCGGGTGAAATGAATTGACATGGTAACTGAAACAAAGAGATCAGGTGTGCCAAAGTCAGATTGGCTCAGGATACGAAAGGGTTCAGAGCTATTATATATAGATAAGTCACAAGTGACTCAATGGAACATAACAAAAACAACAACAACAATAACCCCAGTAGTGAATAAATTTGCTTTCCTGATGTTGAAATCTAATATTGAAGACTCAACTTTAATTTTTTGAAGCAAATGTTTCAAGTCCCTTCACTTTCAAAGAGCAAGATTTTGTCTCCTGCATAATGTATCTTGTTGATGGAAGTTCCTCGAATCCTGCAGCCACATTTCTTTTCATACATTTGAGCTTCTTGGATGATCTAGGGTGGCAATACTTAAGGATACTTTGGGTAGAATGTTAAGTATCAAAAGAAGGAAGTATCAAAAGAAGATATAACGAATACAGAGTCACTGAATCGGAAGAAATTGGCTGACACAGAGGAAATTTCATGAAATAACGTAAGAGGAAGAGCTTATGGTGATGAAGGAGGAAGTTCAAGTTGCTCTGAAGGAACTGGAAAAAAACAAGGCTCCGGGAGTTGACAGCATACCAATTGATTTACTTGAACAAACAGACGCTGCCCTGGATGTGCTCACTAAGTTGTGCCAAAAAATCTGGAGGACAGCCAGCTGGCCAACTGACTGGAAAATATTGATATTTGTTCCCATTCCAAAGAAAGGTACCCAACAGAGTGCAGAAACTATTGAACAATAACATTGATATCACATGAAAGCAAGATTCTGCTGAAAATTATCCAAAAACGTTTGGAACAATATGTCAACAGAGAACTGCTAATGTTAGATGGATCTTGGCAGAAAGCAGAGAATATCAGAAGAATGTCTATCTGTGAGTCATTGACTATGCAAAGATTTTTGATTGTGTGGATCACAACAAGCTGTGGCTGACTCTGAGAAGAATGGGAATCCCAGAACAATTGATTGTGCTTATGTGAAACCTATATTTGGAGCAAGAGGCAGTTGTCAGAACAGAGCAGGGACACATTGGATGGTTTAAAATCAAGAAAGGGGTCAGTCAGGGATGCATTTTGCCTCCATATATTTTCAATCTGTATTCAGAACAGATCATCTGAGACTCTGGGCTATATGAGGGAGAATGTGCCATCAGGATTGGTGGAAGAGTCTTCAACAACCTGTGTTACGTGGATGACACAAGCCTGTTTGTCGAAACTGAGGAGGACCGGAAGTACTTGCTGCAGAAGGTCAAGAACTGCAGTCTTCAATATGGATTGAAGCTCAATGTCAAGAAAACAAAAATTCTCACCACGGGGGCAATTGGCAGCATCAGTATAGATGGTGAACAGATTGAGATAGTTAACAGTTTCCGTTTACTTGGTTCCACAGTCAACACACTTGGTAACAGCAGCCAGGATATCAATAGACAAATTGCATTGGGGAAAGTCAGCTGTGAGAAACCTCTCAAGAGTACTGAAGAGCAACAATGTTACGCTGGAGACTAAGGTGTGCCTGATCCAGGCTATAGTCTTCAAAATTACGTGCTATGCATCAGAGAGTTGGACAGTGAATAGGGTTGATAGAAAGAGAATTGATGCCTTTGAGCTGTGGTGCTGGAGAAGAGTGTTGTATATACCATGGACTGCTAGGAGAACAAACAGGTTTGTCCTGGAGAGGGTGAAGCCCGAATGCTCCTTGGAGTCAAGGATTCTGAAGCTTCATCTGACATATTTTGGGCATGTTGCGAGGAGGGTCTGGTGCTTGGAGAGGGACATCATGGGAGAGTGGAGGGATGGCACAGGAGAGGAAGACCCTCAATGAGATGGATCGATTCTGTGAGTGGAGTGGTGGAAATGAGAGTGTTTGAGACTGAGCGATTGCTACAGGATAGACCGGCATTTAGGGCTCTTGTACATACATAGGGTCCCTATGAGTCACAAGTACTCAATGGCACATAACAACAACAACTAAATTAAATATTAAAGTATGACACCTAGATTTTTATACGTATTTTGAAAATTTTCAATCTCCCCCTGTTCCTTGCTAAAATAGGGCAAGTAAATTATATTCTTAAATAATGATTAAATGAAGTCTTATTTGGTGGTGGTAGTGGGATATTCAGAGTCTATTTAACAGAATTATGTAAGATAGGTGATATTAAAGCATTTGGTATTTAAAAAGTTAATGATGAATTTATTTTTAAATATTGAAGATATGTATACTCTTTTGTAATCCCCCAAAACAACGGTAGAAATCACCACCGTTTCATAAAATTTATTTAAGCCAACCATTCACGTTCTCCTCTCCTGAAAAATATCTGTGAGGGAAAAAAAAATTATTATACCACACACTCAAATGCTAAGTCACTTTTGAATTTTACTCGGCACTACTATTTCTATTGATGGGATTATTTTACAATTTTTTACTTTTCTTCTAACAATATATTTGTAAAATTATCACATAGCTCTCAAATTTCTCTATGAAAAGAGTACATAAGTTCTGATGCTAAGGTTTATGTAAACTGCAAGTTTACTGTTAATTTTATAAGAAAATACCTGTACATTCAAATTATTAACTTACAGCTGTGTATTAAGAATATTAACTGACACATAAGAATTTCAAGAAACAACATATGAAAAAAATTTAAAAAATAGAAAGAAACAACATATGATAAAGAGGCAATGGTGATAAAAGAGGAAATGTAGATTACTCTGAAGGAGTTGTTAAAAAAAAAAAAAAGGCCCCAGGAGTTGATGGAACACCAATTGGCATATTTCAACAGATAAATGCTGCCCAGGACATGCTCACTAAGTTGTGTCAAGAAACCTGGGGGACAACTATTTGCCTAACTGACTGAAAGAGATCTATATTTATTCTCATTCAAAAAAATATGACCCAACAAAGGAAGTTATACAATAATATCAGACACAATCAAAATGCAACTGAAGATTATAAGTAACCAAAATACCAAAACCCACTAACCAATTGGAACAGTACTTTGATAGAGAAATACCAGAAATACAGGATAAGTTTAGGAGAAATGGTAGCACTAGAAACGTTATCACCTATGTCAGATGAATCTTTGCAGAAAGTAGAGTACCAGAGAGATATTCATCTCTGTTTAGTTGATTATGCAAAGATATTTGATTGTGTAGATCACAACAAATTTTGGCTAACCTTGAGAAGAATGGAAATCTGATAGTGTTCATGTGAAACCTATACTCGGACCAGAAAGCAGTCCTCAGAAGAGAGCAAGGAAACACTATATGGTTCAAAATCAGGAAAGGAGAGTGCCAGGGATGCATCTTGTCTTCATATTTTTTTTCAATCTATATGTAGAACAGATTATTCTGGAAGCTGGTCTTTATGGAGAGAAATGTAACATCAGGATTAGAGGAAGATGAATCAACATCCTGTGTTATTCAGATGACATAGTCTTCCTTGCTGAAACTGAGGAGAACCTGAAGTGCTCACTGCAGAAGGTCAAGGATTGTAGTCTTCAATATGATATGTATTCAAGCTTAACATCAAGAAGGCAAAGATTCTCCCCACTGGACCAACTGGCAGCATAACGGTAGAAGGAGGAAAGAGTGAGGTTGTCAACAATTACAAGTTACTTGGCTCCAAAATCAACACACTTTTCACCAGAAGTCAAGAAATAAAAAGAGGAATTGCACTGGGAAAATCTGCTGCCAGTGATATCTCCAGAGTACAAAGAAGCAACGATATCAGTCTAGCGACTAAGGTGCACCTGCTTCAGGCCATGGTCTTTATAATTACTTGTAATGCATCAGAAAGCTGGATAATGATTAAGAATGACAGAAGTACAATTGATGACTTTGAGTTGTGGTGCTGGAGAATTTTGAACATACCGTAGATCACCAAGAAAATGAGTAAGTCTGTCTTGGAGAAGGTGAAACCAAGTTTCTCTTTGGAGGCTAGGATTTTGAAACTTCATATTTTGGGCATTGAAGCTCTACCTCACATATTTTCGGCACGCGGTCAGGAAGGTCTGATCCTTAGAATAAGACATTGGAGGGACAGCACAGGAGAAGATTATCCTTGATGAGATGGATTAAAACAGTAACTATGACAATTGAAGGTGGGTGTGTCAGAGTAAGTAAGACTGGCTTAGGAAAGGGTAGATTTCAGAACTTTTGTACATATAGTTATTATCAGTTGCAGGTGACTTGACAGCACATAACAACATTCAGGATCTAAATTTTAACTTGTTTCTATATTTGAAATTCTCTGTGTGTGTGTGTGTGTGTGTGTGTGTGTGTGTGTGTGTTTATGCACTTATGTGAGATTACAAAAATAAAAAAGTTTGGAGTAACAGTAGTGCAAATTTTTATTTGACCAAGTTGAAAAGAATGCCAATCAGTGAAAGTGCCCATGCTTTTCCATTTTTCTTGTTTTTATCTAATTGAAACAAGTAGTTGCATTCTTATTCTAGTTTGTTTCTTGAAAACATTCCCACTGGCAGGCTTTAATTAGCCTATGTTACTCTTTATTAGCCAAGAGAGTCTGACTATCTTGTGTTCATTTTCTTTTGGCAATGTTCATTTGTTATTTCCTTGCTTGTTATTTAGAGCATTCTGCAACTCAGCCCATCACTTTTAATAAAACTACTACAAATTATTCATTACAATTAGTTAGATGAATATTTAGTTCATATATACAAATAATTATAACCTAGAAACTTATAACAGCCAGTAAACGGAGGCATTCAATAAAAATATGAGTGTGTGTATATGTATACAGCTCTTAAAAGTAGGCATGAGAACTTGAGTAGGAAAAAAAACCTTGAGTAGTGTTTGTATTTTTTAATTAATTATATGTAATATTAAGAATTTCACTAAAAGGAAGAAATCTTCTCATTACACATAAATACTTTTGTAGCCTTTTCATACTGGAAAAATGACGCACATCAACCCAAGTTTTGGGAAAGAAATAATCTTATAGTTTCTTAGCCTCTCTCATCCATGCATATCACAATGCTAGCTAAACCAAGTAATTTAAGATTATAGAAGATCATTCACAAATTGTGGCAGGTATTCAATCTGTGAATTTTAGAGCTGACGAGGTTTAGTGTTTCAATCAATTTTGACACCTCCTAGAATTTCCTCTCATTTTATAGCTTCTATAAATAATATACTTCTAAGGTGTCATTTTAGGTTGATGTGCTTGTCTTTTTCTCTTAACATAAAGAAAGGTTACATTTTACTTGTTATCATGCCTTTCTTTCTTACCTTAACTCCAATAAAAACATATGGTATACTAAATGAGCTACCTGACTATAAACTTTTATTTTGAAAAGAAATATTTTATATGTGATGCATTAATAATATTTTCACATGTGATTCATTAATAATAATTTATTATTTAGCTCTTGTAAAAAGTTTTCCACAAAGATTTTTTTAAAAATTTACAACAGAAGACAACTTAGAGAAAAGCTTTCTGAAAGTTATTCATTATTTTCATATATATATATGAAAAAAAATATTATATATATATATATATATATATATACAAGAATGTCAAAATATTGCTATCACTAGTTATTGACTGAAGATCTCAAATTTGAGTAAAATCGTTTCATTTGGATTTGAACTCTGGTTATGTTTATCTTTCAAAGTATCAGATTGACCTCATAAAAGTTCATTTTATTATAAAAATAGTCAGAGAACAGAAATAGTACACTATCAGGACAAAGACAAGGGAGAAGTAGCGTTGGAAAAATTGAGATAAGACAATACAGCTATTAAATTTAGGTAGGAGTAAGACATGCATACCTGTTCAAGCCAAGCAAACCAAAACTGTGAACAATCACAATCTCTTCACCATCCATTATGATGCTGCCAAATCACTCAGTGGTGAGAATCTTTGTTTTCTTGATATTTGTCAACACTCTGGAACCAGCATCCAAGAAATTAAAAGATATATTGTGATGGGAAAGTCTGCAGTTAGAGACCTCTCTAAAGTACTGAAGTGCAATGATGTTAGTCTGGGGACAAAGGTGGGCCTGTACATGCCATGGTCTTTGCAATCACTTGCTGTGCATCAGAGAACTGGACAATGACTGGGGACCATAGAAGGAAAATTGATGCCTTTGAGCTGGGGTGTTGGAGAAGAGTATTGAATATATCAAGGACTGCTAAGAAAACAAATAGGTTTGTCCTGGAGAGGGTGAGCTGGGCTACTCCTTAGAGGCAAGGATTCTGAAGCTTCGTCTGACATACTCTGGACCTGTTTCAAGGAGGGATCAGTCCTTGAAGAGGAACGTCATGCTTGGGAGAGTGGAGGGATAGCATAGGAGAGGAAGACCCTCGATGAGATGGATTGATTCAGTGACTGGAGTAACGAGGGTAGATGTGTCAGAGATAGTGAGATTGGCAAAGGATAGGGCAGAGTTTAGGGCTGTTGTGGCTATGAGTCACAGGTGACTCAATGGCACATAACAACAACAACAACCTGTTCAAGACAGGAAAGGGAAATAAAGAGGAAGTGTGGAAGAACAGAGACAAAATCACTGGTATAACAGAGATCAGTGGACCAATGGGGAGTGTGAAGGAATAAGCAAGGCCCAGTGGGGACTGGATTAAAGGAGGCAATAAAAGCTACAGAACAATAGTAATTAATCATATAAAACACAGTGTGTAGAAATTATTGCATACAACAAAATGTACATATTTGAAACAATGTATACAAATGATTGCATAAAACACAATTTAATAAAATTCATATAACAAAGAACTCAGAGGCAAATTTCAGTGTTAGTCAAATTTTATTATTCTTTTATCTATTAGTGAAGTTAGATGACTTGGTAGGTATGGAGTTACACTTCCTAATTAAAGGAAGGCATTTTGAATCTACGAACTCTTCTATTGGAGCAAGATGAGCAAATATCTTCCAATGCAATTTGCATACTCTGACAGTCTGGTGGAGGATCAGTTTTTAGTGCATTCTGCCTTGATGTCAGTGATTTTTTTTTCAACTATTATTTTTATTAACCACATTTTCATCAGAAAATAAACATGACTATTTAAAATTAACTGTGCTCTGGGCTTTATGAAGAAGAATATAACTTCAGAATTGGGGGAGACTCATCAATAGCCCATTTTATTCAGATGACACACACTTACTCACCAAAATTGAGGTAGTCTTGAAGCATTTACTATAGAAAAATCGAGGACTGCAGCCTTCCACAAAAATCATTTCTTGACATAAAAAAAAAAAAAGAAAACAAAGATCCTCACCAATAGGTCAATAGCCATGATAGACAGATAAAACATTAAAGATGTTAAAAATTTCACCTTGGTGAGATACTTTTGGCACCAGCAGGCATCAAATCAAGAGATGACTTGTTCTAGGGAAACCTACTATCAAAGACCTCTAAAGAATAATTAGAGTAATTAAGTCAGTCTAAAGACTAAAGTGCACTTGATCCAAGTCCTGGTCTTCTCAATTTCTTGCTACGCTTTTGAGAAGTGGACAATAATTAAAGAAGAATTCACGGACAGAAGAAAAATTCATACTCTGTTAAATTATGGTGCTGAAGAAGAGTATTGAACATACCATGATGTAGGTAAGAAAATTGTTTTCCAGCTCTGTCCTGGATGGGGAAAGTGAAACTAGGTTGCTCCTTGGAAGTAAAGATTTTGAAACTCTGTCTCACATACTTTGAGTATGTTGTCAAGAAGTGCCCATCTTTGGAGTAAATATTATGTTTGGAAAGGTAGAAATTCAGAGCAAGGTTTGAAGATTCTGGATGAGATTGATTGACACAGTGACTGTGACAATAGGGTCAGGTGTGTCAGAGACAGTGAAGTTGGTTCAGGATAAGGTAAGGTCAGAGCCATTGTTCATAGGGTCACCGTGTATCATAGTTGTGTTAACAGCATATAACACAGCCACAATGTCATGCATAGTGTATTTGAGAAACTTTGAGAATTCTCTTTCTTAGAAAATAAGCAAAAAATGATAGAGCTAAAAAAGAAAAATTGCATTCACAGTAAAATATTGCAAGTACAGTGTTCTGTTTTTTTACTTCATTTTTATAATAGACCCTTGCTAAAATTTGAAGTGGCAATTAAAGAATAATAATCTTCCTTGGCCAGAAAAACAACGGAGGAATTCCACTGATATGTAATTGGCACATTTGTAATCGCAAAAAGATAATTTTAGGTGGACAGTACACGTATTTATTAATGGCTGTATCAGCAACTTTTCTTCCTTCCATTCTTCCTTTCAAAAGTGAATTAGGGAACTTTCAAATCTCTCACACAGTTCATTAGAAGTATATAACCTTCTATGTTTCCATGTCAAAGACAGGGAAAGTTGTGCTTTTATATTACACATTACTAATGATCACCAACGCCTGGTCCATCTCTCGTAATTGGTCACAATGCTCAATGTTCTTCAAGGGTGGCAAAATGGACAGTTTGGTCAGTGTATTGTGAGAATAGATGAAATTTGTCTACTCAGGAACTGAGAAAGAAAAACAAAAACAAAAAAAAACCCACACCCAAAAAATTCCTACATGGCTTTCTTGCCTTTTGTCTTGTTACCAGCTCCTTTGTTGAAATGGTAAATCTGCAAGATAGAAGCAGAAATGAGAATTAATTTTTCCTAATAATGGCATATCAATAATCAGAGCAGAATTTGAGTGAGTGATATAGAAAACTTCAGTACTCTACCATGGCAGCATAAACTAATTTATCCAGATTTATACATTTATAACAGCAATATATTCTCACTGTGTGTGCAAATAAATTAACTTCTTTCCTTGAAATTATGTATTTTAAAATTATTTTGGGATATTGAGCCTGAAATCATTTAGGTCAATCTTCTTGGTTCTTAGTATGAATACATTTCTAGTTATTTGGTCATTTTATTTTTGCTTTGTTTTTTTTTAAATATGTGACTAGAAACAGCAATTTATAATCTGTACCCAGAAGTGTTTTTCTATTCATGATATATAGATACCACAAATATTTCACAAAATACGTCTTTTTAAAAGTAATCAGTTATGATCATATTTAGGATTTTGTTGAGGGAAGTATTTTTATTATAAAATTATTTATGAGAATATGAAAGGCAAGTCTCTTTGTTCTGTTTTTATTTATCTGTTATTAACAGTCAACTTAAAGAGGCTTAATGGGTAAGGATTTGCACTGCCAACTCAAAGTCACATAGTTGCAGAAATCTATCTGTTCTGGAGGAGAAAAGTGGATAATCTCCCTGTGCAATTTACTGCCTCTTACTACCTGATAGAGTGCTAGCTATGGGCAAGTTCCACCTTGTCATCATATAACAATAATACTTTGGAAATGTAATGTTTCTTCTGCTCTTTGATTACTTTGTTTTTGTCAGAAGTATGGCCAGTCCATGTTGACCACGTGGGTTCACTTGATGAGTGGAAGTGGGAGACATACAGACATGAAGAGAGAGGCTGAGTTTGGACTTGTTCCTTAAGCACTGTCCACTGAGCATGACGAATAGCTAAATTAAGAAAGGTTACTGGTTTAGAGAGCAGGGAGTCCTGAGGATCCCTGAGGTGGTGACTGAGCCCATGTAGGGCTGAGGTTGAGTGAAACCAGCCAGTTTGAAACACAAGAAGAAATGTAGACTCCTGGGTTTGTGGCAGATGCCCATTTGTACATAGCCATGTATAACTTGATATGTATTGACTAGAACCCAACCAGATTAAGATTATAGGGTTCATTCTGAAAGCAAGTGCTAATTACTCTTACCTGATGATTTGCTCTGGACTTGACCTTTGTTTATAGATGTGGATTCTGTAATAGAAGATTCTTCAGAGAAAAAAAACCCAACATGCTTTTTTCCTCGGAGTACTGGTTTTAAGAGACTGGGCATATTACAAATTGGCTGTCTAAAATGGGGAGATTAAGACATAAGGAATAAAGCAGCTGGCTTATATGTTTTCCTAAATATAGATGATAAGGGAAACAGGCAGATTGATCCTTGAGATAATGAGAAATCACTGCTAAGAAAAGTCAGAGAGTAAGCTTAAAAAAGCAGTTTTAGCTTAAAAGTCTGATTTTTTTTTAAGCCATTATGTTAAGCCCCCTCTGGTTTCCAGTTACTTCAACTGCAGACAAATGGTCTTGCAAATTATCAACAGCTGGGGGGGGCAGGGGGTTAGGGAGAGAGAGAGTGCTTGGAAGAGAAAGAGAGTATTTCCCACTCTAAGTATCAAGACTTGTGACAGGCAATGCTTGAGGGAGAGACCCTAGTGAAAGTGAGACCCTGGTGATGGTGGTGGAAGAAATGTACCATTGCTGTAGAGAAACTGTGGCAAGGTGTGACCTCATTTTTGTGTTGGATACAATTAAAAGTTTTACTGTCCTTGTCAGATGCTAGAAGGAGAAGATGACTTTCTTTTAAGTATCTTTTTTAAAAATTTTATTAATTTTAATGAACATTTACAGAGATTTTGGATTTTCATTCATTCATTGTTGCACTTTTTTTTCTTTACTCCCCCTCCCCTCAGTTTGCTCCTCTCCTTGAAAAGCAAAAGATAAACTTCTTCATTGGTATACAATGCCCCCCACCCCAACCCCAAACCAACGCCCCTGCCCCCACCACGCCCAATGCACTCTTCTATGCAACCTTAATGCTGGATTCCTGTGGTAATCATAATATGCTAGCATATATAACTTTTAAACTGTTCTCTCCCTCATCTGTTTCAATTCAGTATACATAATCTGTCCAGTTATTCTCAGTCTTACCCCAAATCTGATGTCAGTCACTTTCTACAACAGTGGCACCATGCAGTATTTGTCTTTCTGTGAC
>NW_006399873.1:1667601-1668590 GCF_000299155.1 Elephantulus edwardii
TATAAATTGCTATAAGCTGTAGGTGGAAGCCCTAAGATGATAATGCGAAGGATATTGAAGGGGAAAAATCCTTTCTTCATTTCATAAAATAATAGCTACTGTCTTCCCTAGTTTTAAAATATCCTCTTACCAATTAATCCATAGTTAATTCTTATTGTATTGATAGGTTCCATTGAGTTGGAACTCATTCACAGACAACACTACAGTAGTTTTCCAGAGTCTGTATATTGCATAGGAAGAGAATGCTCATCTTTCTCATATGGAGGAATTGGTGAAGTTGAACCACCTTTCTTTGTGTTGGCAGCTCACCTCCTTATTCTCTAGACCACCAGAAAACCCTAGTATTCTTAAAGTGTTGGAACTATTAGCCAAAAACTGTTTCAAGATCCATGAACTTAAAAATATAAATCATTCAATAACATTAACACGTTGATTGTTTATCTTCCTTAGAGAAATGCTTCTTTAATATTTACTATGATTCAAAGACAAATTATGAAGAAGACTTCAAATGAGATATGTTGAGAGATGGGATACCAATTGTACAAATATTTAGAAATGCATCTTTCTTCTTTGCAAAGGGTTATAAAGGATTTTTTTAAATACAAATAGAGAATTGTTTTCAGTTTCTTTTCCCACAAAATTAACACTTAAAATATAGTTTCACATACAAAATATCTCAAATATTGTCTAATTTATGCTCCACATAATATTTCTTACTTTTCTTTCCCTAAAAACAGTTTTTTCCACTCTTTTTCTCTTATAAAATTGCTGCTTTTTCTTCTAGACGCCGGTTTACTTCACAGTACGCTATTCTTTCTTAGAGTTCTATCTTATCTCTACTTCTGGAAAATTTCAAACGTTCAGTCTGTAGAATCCTCTTCTCATAGTGTTTTCTCATGAAATGTGAAACAATATTTTACATAATATTAATTCATATGACAATGCATCTAAATTTTGTTTAAATACATTGACACTATTAGAATGATATT
>NW_006399873.1:1668963-1670241 GCF_000299155.1 Elephantulus edwardii
ATATAATCAAAGAATGGAAAAGCATCAAGGGGGAATCACTATCTGATAAGAATATTCTTGTTATTTTAAAAAATAATTTACATATGAGACTTGCCTTTTGGGTACAAAGAGAATTAACATGAGCTTTTCTGAGTGTGACTATCCAGATAAAACAACTCTATCCTACTAAGTCTTTTGTATTCCAGGGTATATAGCTAACTGGCTTTGATGCTTTTTTCCCCACATTAATCATTCAGGAGACGAACAACTTAAAGGCAGAAAGACATAATGAGATTCTTTGGTAGATGACTATCAACAAATTGATGTGATAACAATTTAAAATTACATGTTCTTTCTTTGCAACAGATTTAATGACATCCATGATCTCCACAGGAAGTGCTAATTTTAAACTGATGTTATTTTAAGGATAAACAACTTGGAGTTGCTGTGATGCTGAATATTGTCCCAGAGTTGTGTCAAATACCATAATGGTTACCCATAATGTACAATGTTGTTGGATGAGCTTCCAGATTGATTCATGTTGGGAAGCAAGAGTGGCATCCACTTCCTAAACCAGCTACATCTAGAAACTCTACAAACTCTCCTATAAATGTAAGAAATAATGTTAATCATAGAACAGAGTTCAGGTCTTCTGTGTGAAGTTTACTCTGAGTCATATTCAACGCAACAACATTTAACCACTGCTAAATGAGACTAGTGCTGTTATATCTGGAGGTACATTCTTCCACTTTACACATCACTCTTTGTCAACATGCTATATGAGGTAACCTGACATTGCTATGATGCTGAACCTTGTGCCATGGGGATATCAAATACCAGAATGGTTTCCCATTGTGGAGTGTTTGGTGGAGCTCCCAGTTGTAAAACAGGTTGGGAAGCAGGAGTAACATCCACTTCCTAAATTTCATGCCTCTGGAAACTTTGACAAAGCAAAATATTACAATGAAATGTGCACGGAGTTGGAGTCAGAAAATCAAAAGGGCCGAACTCGCTCAGCATTTCTTAAGCTCAAGGAACTGAAGAACAAACTCAAACCTTGAGTTGCTATAACCAAGGATGCTTTCGGCAGAATGTTAAATGATCCAGGAAGTATTAAAAGAAGATAGAAAGAATATACTGAGTCACTGTATTGAAAGGAATTGTCAGACACAGAAGAATTTAATGAAACAACATATGAGCAAGAGCCTATGGTGATGAAAGAAGTTCAGGCTGCTTTGAAGGAAATGGCAAAAAAATAAAGCTCCAGGAATGGATGGTACACCAATTGACATATTTCAG
>NW_006399873.1:1670960-1671488 GCF_000299155.1 Elephantulus edwardii
TGTCAGATACTTTAGACATATTTTCTTGGGCCCTTGGAAAAACACATAATGCTTGGAAAGGTGGAGGATAAAAGAAGGAGATAGACTGACAGAGTGACTATAAAAGTGTATTTAAAAACAGTAGAGATTGTGAGGATGGTAAGAGAGTGGACAAAGTTAAGATCTATTGTACATTAATTCATTAGGTATTGAAGTAAATTTGGCAACAAATTGTAAAATCTGAGTTCAGAAGAGACAGAGGACTGAAATTCCGAAAGTGCATGGTTCAAATCCATCAGATGCTTCACTGGAGAACAAGGGACAATCTCCTCCTGTGCTAGTCAGATCCAATTTTATGGCACACAAAAAGTAAAGATAAATAAATACACTAATAAATAGAAGAAAAAAATATTGTTCAGAAGAGACTATCTGAATATGTGTGTTTCTTTAACAAGTCATCTTACTACTCCAACTTAAAAGTTTCATAGATCAATAAAAGTTACAGAATCAAGTTAAATTTTATTTTTAATATGTTAATAAAAAGTGAGA
>NW_006399873.1:1674644-1677685 GCF_000299155.1 Elephantulus edwardii
GGTGCAGGAGTGGGGAGACCCTCTATTAGATGGATTGATTCAGTGACTGTGGTAATCAGGATAGGTGTGTCAGAGGCAGTGTGATTTGCACAGGTTAGAGCAGGGTTTGGGGCTGTTTTACATAGGTTCACTGTGAGTCGCAAACGCCTCAACGGCACATAACAACAACAACAACAAATTATTTTACACTTAAGATTTTACTTCGTGTTGTTATGTGTCATGAAGTCACCTGTGACTCATAGTGACCCTATATACAACAACAGCTCTGAACTTTGCTCTATCCTCTACCAATCTTATCGTCTCTGACACACCTAACCCCAATACTGCAGTCATTGAGTCTATCCACCTCATCAAGGGTTTTCCTCTCTTGTGCTGTCCGTCTACACTCCTGATCATGAACTCCCTCTCCAAGGACTGGTCCTTTCTTGCAACATGCCCAAACTATGCCAGATGGAGCTTCAGAATCCTTGCCTCCAAGGAGCAGGCTGGTTTCACACTCTCAAGAAAGAAACTATATTCTTAGAAATTCATAGCACAGTTAATACTTTTCTCTAGAACCACAGCTCAAAGGCAACAATTCTCCTTCTATAATCCCTAGTCATTGATCAGGCACACTTTAGTCTTCAGACTGACATAGTTTCTATTTAATACTCTGTAGATGTCAATACTCTGTAGATATCCCTAACAACAGATTTTCCCAGTGCAATTTGTCTTTTGATTTCCTGGCTGCTGGAGCAAGAGTATTGATTGCAGAGCCAAGCAAACTAAACCTGTTAACAATCTAAATCTCTTCACCATCTATCATGATGCTGGAATTTGGCCCAGTGGTTAGAATCTTTGTTTTCTTCATGTTGAGCTTCAAGCCATATTGAAAGCTGCAGTCCTTGAACTTCTGCAACAAGTGCTTCAGATCGCTCTCAAGAGTCTTCCTACAATCCTGATGTCCAGCCTTCCAGATGATCTGTTCCACTTAAAGTTTGAAAAGGTATGGAAATAGGATACATTTCTGGCTTACACTCTTCCAGATTTTAAATCATGCAGTGTTTCCTTGCTCTGTCCAGACCATTGGCTCCTGGTCCAAGTATAGATTTCACATAAGAACAATCAAGTGTTTTGAAATTCCCATTCTTCTCAGTGTAAGTCACACTTTCTTTTATGATCCACACTGTCAAATACCTTTGCATAATCAATGAAACATAGATTGGCAGCGCTCTCTGCTTTTATCCAATAAAAAGGCTTACTTTCCCCAATATTAACTTAGACATTTATTAGACTACAAAGTGTAATGATATTAAAGTTTCTAGTCAGATAGCCTAAACTTAAGGTGAATTAGATTAACTAATATATCCTTAAAAGTAGTAATGGAAACAGAAAGGAAAAGAGTTCCACGGGAGTTGTTATTATAGATGAAAAGTCCTAGAAGATAAAATATTCTGGTTTTGATGATAGAAGGAGGTAGTAATAAATAACAATTTATGAGGTATAAGATATTTACCAAACCAATTGCCACAGAATAGTCTGTCTGTGAAAAGCATATGTGACGGAATATAATTGTACTCCAAAGCATTATCAATGCCTGATTTTTTTTTCCAGAAGGTAATTACTAGATCTGTGGAATCATAATTCAAAAAAAAATGCATATAGAAGGTCAGCTTGTTGACTATGCTACCCAGGAACTCCAAGGGACTCCAGACGCTGAGAAAGACAAATAAAATGTTTCTCATTTTTGAATGTTCAAAATAGGAAAACAAAACAATTGACATAGTATGTACTGTATCAGTATAAATACTTACATTTGCACTCATTTGTGTAAAATATGTAGTTATATGTCACTGAATCGATCTCAACTCATAATGATACCACAGTATAGGGCAGAATTGCTTCTTAAGGTTTTCTAGTAGTGATATTTATGGCAACAGATTGCCAAATCCTTTTTGTTTCCCCTTTCTCAGAAAACTACTGGTTGGTTCAAAATGTTTACCTGTTACTATCCAAGTAGTTTTGTTACTATTAAGTTCATTAAAACCTATAGAAGAAAGTAAGAATGTCTCATTGGGATCGTGTGGTTCACAGTTAACTGTGACTAAGATTGAGATGAATGGAAATCTCAGAACAGTTAACAGTGTTCATGCAAAATCTCTACCTATACCAAGAAGTTTTACCTGAATGGAACAAGAAAAGACTGTCATTTAAAATCTGGAAGGATATGTGTCAGAGGTTAATGATTTCTCCCTCCATACATCTTCAGCCTTTATACTGAGCAAATAATTTGTTAATCTGGACTCTATAAAGAAGTGTTCCTTGCTCTGTTCTGACGACTGCCTCTTGGTTCAAGTACAAGTTTCGCATCAGCACGATCAAGTGTTCTGGGATTCCCATTCCTCTCAGAGTCAGCCACAGTTTGTTATGGTCCACACAATCAAATATCTCTGCATAGTCAATGAAGCACAGATAGACATTCCTCCAGTACTCCCTGCTTTCACCCAACATCCAACTAACATTAGCTATAATATCCCTAGTATCATGAGCCCTTCTAAACCCAACCTGGACTTCTGGCAGTTCTCTGCTGATGTGCTGATCTAGTCGTTTTTGGATAATCTTCAGCAGAATCTTGCTTGCATGTGAAATCAATGAGATTGTTCTATAGTTTCCACACTCTGTTGGGTCACCTTCCTTTGAAATGGGAACAAATATAGATATCTTCCAGTCATTTGGCCAAGTAGTTGTTCCAGGGATGTGTCCTATCTCCATACCTTTTCAACCTGTATGCAGAACAGATCATCCGGGAGACGGGGCTCTATGAGGAGAAATGTGGCATTTGGATTGGTGGAAGATCTATCAACAATCTGCATTATGCAGATGACACAACCCTGCTTGCTGAAAATGAAGAGGACCTGAAGCACTTGCTGTTGAGGGTCAGGGATTGCAGCGTTTAATATGGATTGAGGCGCAATGTCATGAAGACAAAGATTCTTACCACTGGACCAATTGGCAGCATCAGGATGGATGGTGAAGAGATTGAGATTGTTCACAGCTTTAGT
>NW_006399873.1:1681266-1681947 GCF_000299155.1 Elephantulus edwardii
GCTATGAGTTGCCAATGACTCGATGGCACTTAACAACAACAACAACAACAATTTCTATATAAAAATATATTCGAAGGAATTAGAACTGACACACAAATGGAGATTTGCATATCAATGTTCACAGCAGTGTAACAATTGCAAGAAATTCAAACAGTCAAAATATCCAACAATAAATGAATAGATTGAGAAATTGTGGTACATTCGCATGATGGTATACTACACTATACATATATATGTTAAATATATAGATTAAATACATAGATTAACATTAACTATCTCATGTTAATGTAGTATTTTTTTTGAATCCTTACTCCTGAGTGCTGTGTAGTATACCATCATGCGAATGTACCACACTTTCTCAATCCATTCATTTATTGTTGGATATTTTGACTAAAAAAAAAAAAGCAAAATATTACAATGAAATGTGCAAGGAGTTGGAGTCGGAAAATCAAAAGGGCCGAATTCGCTCAGAATATCTTAAGCTCAAGGAAATGAAGAACAAATGCAAACCTTGAGTTGCTATAATCAAGGATGCTTTAGGCTGAACATTAAATGATCCCGGAAGTACTAAAAGAAGATGGAAGGAAGTCACTGTATCGAAAAGAATTGGAAGACACAGAAGAATTTCATGAAACAACATATGAGCAAGAGCCTATGGTGATGGAAGAAGAAGTTCAGGCT
>NW_006399873.1:1682047-1691599 GCF_000299155.1 Elephantulus edwardii
TGGAGGCAAGGATTCTGAAGTTTAATCTGACATACTTTGGTCACGTTGTAAGGAGGGATCGGTCCTTGGAGAGGGCCATCATTCTTGGGAGGGTGGAGGGCAGGCACAGGAGGGGAAGGCCCCCTGGGATGTGGATTGATTCTGTGACTGGGGCAATCAGGATGAGTGTGTTGGAGACAATGAGATTGGCACAGGACAGAGCAGAGTTTAGAGATGTTGTACATAGGGTCGCAATGAGTCACAAGCGACTCGATGGCACATAACAACAACAACTATAAACAAGAATGTGGCATGAAGATAAGAGGTAGATTTATCAACATCCTACATTAAGAAAATGACACAGCCTTGTTTGCTTCAAGATCAGGGAACGTGAAGCTCTTATTGTAGGAAATCATAGACTATAGCCTTCATGATGGATTGCATCTTAACATCATGAAAACAAAAGTCTTTATCATTGGACCAGTTGACATCATCATGATAGATGGAGAAAGAATTTAAACTATGAATTATTTCTTTTTATTGGATCCACAATGAACACCCTTGTTACCAGCAGCCAGCAGATAAGGAGATGTGTTGCTTTGAGCAAGGCCACCGTCAGGGGTCTCTCCAAAATACTGAAAAGGAGGTATGACAATTTTAAGACTAAGGTGTGCCTAATTCAGGCCATGACCTTTCCAATTAACTTGATATGCTGCTTAGAGCTGGACAACAGATTAGGATAACAGAAGAATTAATACATTTTGGTTGCAGTGTTGCAGAAGAGTACTAAATATTCCATGGACTGCCAAAGAAAGAACCGGTATATTTTGGAATGGGTGCTTCTTGGATGTAAGGAAAACAAAGCTTCATGTCTCAGGCCATCTGGCACAACCTTGCTTGCTGAAACTGAGGAGGACCTGAGGCATTTGCTACAGAAGACCAAGGACTGCAGTCTTCAAATGGATTGAAGATCAACATAAAGAAGACAAAGATTCTCACCACTGGGCTAATAAGCAGCATCATGATTTATGGTGAAGAGATTGAGATTGTTGACAACTTCAACTTGCTTGGCTCCACAATTACTTTTCAATTACTTGCTCCTTGGAAGCAAGGATTTTGAAATTGTGTCTGACATACTTTGGACATGTTGCAAAGAGGAAGTATGCTTGGAACAGTAGAGGGACAACGCAGGAGAGGAAAACTCTATGAGATGGTCTGACTCACTGACTAGGGTAGTGGGGGTAAGTGTCTCAGATACAATAAGTTTGGCTCAGGATAGAGTAGGATTCAGAGCTGTTTTAACTATGAGTTGCAAGTGACTCGGCAGCACATATCGACAACAACAACATTCTTTGGAAAAAGACATCATACTTGATAAGGTGGAGTATAATCAAAAGAAAGCAAGACCCTCATCAAGATGGATTGACAGAGTGACTGCAGCAATGGGCTCAAGTGTATCAGAGATAATGAGGATGGCACAGGATAGGATGGCATTCGAGTCTGTTGTTTATAGAGCAGCTATGAGATGTACTGAATTTGGTGTCACCTAATAATTGCAACAATCTTTATTAAAGCAAATCATCTCATCTTTCTTTATGGGAGTGACTGGTGAGTTTGAAGTTCCAGTCTTTTGGTTAGAAATTGAGCAGTTAGCTTCTGGATCACCAGGTCTCCTTTCAGGAACTTGAACAGAGGATATTCTAAATTAATTGCTCTTTAAAAAATTGATACGTTATTTTCCACACATTCCTTCATTAACATTGTTTAATAAGGCCATTCTCTTACATCGTGTTTTATAAATATAACCACCATTGATCTATGCACACTATCATCCCATCTTTTCAGAGCCTCACTGGATCATTTTTAGCATCAGGGGATGGTTTCCAAAAGAGTTCTAGAAGCCTCTTCAAGTAACAACTAGAAAGTTCTGACTCTAATATACAAGAAAGTCCACATACCAAGGGAGATTAAGAGAAAGAAACTTGAGATTTATTAGACTTTCATAACAGACTATGAACTCATCAGGACACACTGGCCCCATTTTTATCCTACAGAAGGATTTATACATCCTTTATCAGCAGAGAGTGTGGTTTACAGAGCTGATAGTGCATTCTTTCTAATAGATATACTGCAATTTTTTGGACATCTTTGTAATTTCCTTGACTCTATTGTTTTGCCACATTCCTTCAGAGTCCATTTATATTGTTATATCGCCACAGTCTTGGTCAAAACCAGTTCTGATTGATGTCACTTGTGAGTGTTTTCTTTGCCATTCTCTGTCACTGGTTCCTTCACTACTTCCAACCACCCACACCAAATACTGAAATCTTATGATTTCCCTCCCTCCTCATCCTCAGCCCCCATTCCTCCTTTTCATTCTTCATCTGAACTTTTATACACATCTTACTAGTTATCCTTCTAATTTTACAAAAATGGTCTTTAATGAAGCACGAGGTATATATACTTTTATGTGCAAACCAACCTAATATTTAAAAGAATACAATGTAGAGATTAGAATACAATGTATATGAATGATTGTATGAAAACCAATAAAAATGTGAAAAAGTCAAATACGTACTCTTAGAAAATTATGTATGTTATGCAAAATAATCAAATACATACTGACAAAAACCAAAAATACAACAAATGAGAGAGAATAGTAAAGAAAAAAAAGTCTCAAAAATATTGCCACCAGGGGGTGCTCAAGCATAGGGTAACTCTGCTACTGTCATTCATACTCTTACCAAGGAAAATAGGCACATAAAGAGTAACAACTCCAGAAATACTTAAAGAAAAATTAAGGGTCTGTAATACACTGACACTATGCCAGCCATAATAAACAATACTTTTTATTGTTTTAGCTATCTGTTGCGATTATGAAAAAATATATTTTGAAAAAAAATCCATTTTCATTTATTAAATTTGCCATTTTTTTAAAAATAAAATTTAAAGCAATGTCAGCTTTTCATGCTCAAGTTTTGAGGTAAGGAATAAAATTGTAAGTCATATATTACAAATTTATAGTGATTTTATATTAATGAATTACATTTTATCATATATATTATTCATAGATTTAGAATTTGTCGTCAAGAGAAATGACAACTTTGGGGATACCCTCTAAATTTTATAGTCATGTCATCATTAGTTAACACATTAGTTAAACATAGTTAAAATATAATATTAGTTGTATGCATTATTACTTACATATTTATATGTCTTTCTCCAATATTTGTGTTTTGTAGTTTTTCACAATAATGATAAATTGGTCTCCTTTGCCCACCTTTGAAGAAATGACTTTTCTTTTGCTTTTCAAGGAGAGGAGCAAACAGGGGGGGTGGGGGTGAGGGGGGTGTGCGGGGAGAAGGGTGCAACAATGAAAGAATGGAATTCCAAAATCTCTGTAGATGTTCATCGAAATGAAAAATAAATAAATAAATAAGAAAAAAATGCAAATACTAAAAAAATGAAAGTTTGCCAACCTTTAAGGTATTCAAATAAAATACAAATGGTAATTTCAAAACACAATTCTAAGAGATTATATGCCAAAAAATCTTCACGTTTAAAATTCTGCGGTAAGTGGAATAAATGCTACTTTTCAGCTAGGAGCTTCTCCTAATTCTATACAGAATCTCACAGGACTGAGGAGGCTGCAACAACCTCATTGAATTCCCACACCTAACCAAGCCCCAGGAACCAAGTAAATCAATTGCCTTCTTTGTCTGCTATTCTTGTCACAGATTTAACATTGCTTTCTGATTCTTATAAAATCAGAAATGTCTTTCTTGCTTATAAATGATTCTCTGAGTTTCTCATGTTGTAGTAACCCATTTTTTATTTTGTCCAAAATTTTAGTCATTTTTGTTTCCCTATACAAGCATTCTGCTCTGTCTATAGCTCTGTTTGTTTGGGTTTTATTTTGTTTTGTTGGTTGATTTTTTATTATTTGTTTGTTCAAGGGCCCTCCTAATTAATGCAATCATGCCTTTTAATGTCATATATTTGAGTTATTTTGAAGTTCCCACAGATAAAAGATAGTTTACATCTTCCCATTATTCAGAAAACTTCCAGTAATTAGTAGAAGGAATTGTGTCATTGTGAACACTAAACTTGATAGTAAATTATTGAAATATTTCCTTCCAAAGAGAGCATTCATAAGTCCATTCCAAATTAACACATGCCTTTCTGCTGAATCCCAGAGTAACTGTTCAAGATTGTGCACTTTGGACAAGTTGATGAGTCGCAAACAAATGATTTTATGAAAATATCGTTTGTAGTCATTTAAAATGTATCCTGTGGAGACATCATATAAAAGTATATTATTTTTAGATAAAGCAGCTATTTGCAAAGCTGTGTATCAGCTAATTTGAAATCATCTGGGCATCAGTTAATATGAAGATAAGCATAAAAACAAATGAATGCTCTATCAAACCTAGTTTTGTTATTTATAAGGCACTGGGAACTTGTTTTATTGAGTTAATAATTCTTAGTAAATCTTCCAAGTACATGCTAAATGACTATTTTCCCCCTCAAATTCTTCTGCTTATCACAGTGTGCTTAACTTCATATTTGCTTCAGAGATAGAATTATTTTATATTATTTTGACTTTCAGTAAATTTGGAATGTTTTTAGCTGCTTTTCAACATTTAGAGAACATTGATAATTTATTATGTAATGTGCATACATTCTAGAAGAATCGGTCAAGATAGCTCACAGATGGCTAAACATATTTTATTGGTTTAATGTTGCAAATGGTTATATCACTATTATAAAAGGGTTTTCACTTTCCTTAATTTCAATGTAAAATCTGGCAAGTACACTGATCATCACGTTTATTCTGTTCCTTTTTAAAAGTTGAAAAGTTCCACTGTGAAAAGGTGCTACTGAACATACACAGCAGGATTTTTTTTAATATTAAATCAGAGAGGTTCTATTCTAACTTTAAAAATGATTTAATTTGCAATATGCCTATGCCACAGATAGTACAACCGCAAAAGAAACGATGAGGTATGAAATATCAATTTACATTTTTTCAAAATCCAATCATTTTAAATAGGTGTTGTGTCTGTAGGCCAATTCACAAGAGAGATAGGAAATGGAATGATAAAACAACAAGCAGGTGCAGTAAGCAAATTCATCTTTACCAGATATTTGAAATCATGAAATTCAAGTAGCATTTACTGTTTTCTTTTATTCCTACAGCTGCAAGATGTAATGGAAAGTACACCTCTCTGGGACTTAGAGTCTTGGAATCCATAGATGCTTCCTTGCCTGAATAGTTGGAAACTAAAATATGTTCTAAGAGAGCAAACTAAAGCAAATGAGGTGGACACAATGAAAAGGATTCTGCAAATGAATGGGCATTTGGTAGGGCTTTTTAGTTGCCCCAAGAATGCCTAGAACCAATTTTGTTTATATTTTATAAGACCTGACAATAATTTTGTTTTCTAACTTTCAGTTAGAAAGTTGTAGGTGTTCACTCTCTGTATCTTCTCAAATTTGATTGCTTACTAATAGGTGGACTGTTTTAATCACCATATACAAATCCCTTCTTGAATCTCTCAGCCTCTTGTAGTTTCCTACACACAATAAGATGAGTGATATTATGTTTTCTATCTGTATTTAGTGGGCTCATTATTATGATACTGAGACATATTTAAAAGAAACAAAAGTGTTATCTTCTGAGAACTGTACTTTAAACATTATCTTACTTTAAATATCAAAATGGCTCTGAGTTATAGATGTGACTATTTTTCTAAATGCAGAATTGAGGCTTTAGAGAGTCTAAGTAGTTTAGCAAAATTATTGGAGCCTGGGTTCAAATAATTTTCCATTTTCAAAGTGCTTGAAAGCAAGTAAACGATTCAGAAATGTTACCATTTTTTTTCATCATTAGTATTTTTTGGAGTTTAACTGAATTAGTTCTCAATAAAAAATGTGTTAATGGTTTACTGAAGATATACTTTGATTAAAATATTAGCAGAGTTAGTTCATAACAGATATTTATTATTCCAAGCCAAACCCAACCCATTTCAGTGAGTATGTTTTTGGTATCTGAATTGGAAGTGCATTGAACATGTAGATTACTTTTGGTAGGATTGCTATTTTCATGATATTGAGTCTTCCTATTCACATTTTTCCAATTTAGGTTTTTTATTGTGTTTTGCACAAATGTTCTGAGTTTTCTTTTATATGTCTTTCGTATCTCTAGTTAGGTTCATTCCCAGGTATCTCAATTTGTAGTTGGCTATTTTAAATGATATTGCTTTCTTGATTTCCTTCTTTGAGTTCTCTTTGTTACTGTAGAGAAATTCTATTGATTTTTGGATATTGACCTTATGTCCTGTCACTCTACTAAATTGTTCTATTAACTCCAGCACTTTTGTAGTTGAGCGTTTGAGGGGTTTTATGTACTCTGTCATATCATCTGCATAGAGCAATCGTTTAACCATCTCTTTGCAGATTTGGATGTCTTTTATGTCCTTCTCTTGTCTTATTGTCCAAGCAAGCACTTAAAATACAATATTGAAAAAAAGTGGTGACAGTGGCTATCCTTGTCTGGTCTCTATTTTCAAGGAAAATGTTGACATTTATGCCATAAATGGGCCAAATATTACCTTGAAGCCTTTGTCATTGAGATCAATCCAGAATGAATATAAAATAGCAACATTATTTTCAGAGTGCTTAGAGTTGAGCCTTTATGAGTCGTAAGCCTTTCTTTATACTGAGGGCTAGAGTAGTAGAACTAGTTGTTGTCGTCATTGTTATTATGTGCTGTCTAGTAGACTACCACTTATAGTGATCCTATGAACAATAACTCTGAATTCTGCTCTATCGTGAGCAAATCTCACTATCTCTGACACATCTACTCTTATTACCCAATTATTGTGTAAATCCATCTCATCCAAGGTTTTCCTCTCTTGCCCTGCCTTTTGACCCTTGCAAGCATGCATTTTCCAAAGACTTGTCCCTCTTGACTACATGCCCAAAGTACAGAGTCTCAAAACCCTTGCTCTTATCTCTGACATTGGATGGACTAACAGGTATTTCCCAGGATCATATACGGGCTCATTAACAAACAGGCTCCAACCACATGATGTTGAACATCAACCTTGGTCGGCATTGCTCCTCGGAGCTGGAATCCTGCTCACTGGGGAACTCTGGGAGTTCTTGAGCTCCGCTGAGAGGTACCCTGTCATCATCTATAACATCCTGCTCTTTGGCCTGACTCAAAGTGCCCTGGGTCAAAGTTTTATCTTCATGACAGTTGTGTACTTTGTTCCCTTGACCTGCTCCATCATCACTACAACTCAAAAGTTCTTTACCATTTTAGCTTTGCAATCCTCTTCACTAGTCCCATCAGCTCCATGCAGTGAGTGGGCACCCTGCTGGTGTTCCTGGGTCTCGGTCTTGATGCCAAATTTGGGAAAGGAGCCAAGAAGATGTCTCACTAGGAAGAGAGACACTACCTCCACTCCAGAAATATTTAACTTATGTCTTGGGAAAATGGACTCAATCAGGACAAGGGACTTGTCCAGCTTTTTTATAAAAAAGTAAAAATAAAATAAAATAAAATCGTATTATCTAAAAAAACCCAAAAAACAAAAACCCTTGCCTCCAAGGAGTAGCTTGGCTTTACCCTCTCTGGTACAGACCTACTAGTTTTCTTGGCAGTCTTTGGTATGTTCAACACTCGTGTCCAGCACTCATTCTAAACTCAATGTCATTGATTGTTCTTCTGTCATTCTAAGTCATTGTCTAGCTGTCTGATGCACAGTACAGCACAATTAAATTAGACTAACAAACATGGTACCTGAGGCTGAGTCTTCTGGTTAGCAAACACAAAGAAGGAGGAAAAGTTGAAAGCAGACATTTCTTATCAGATTGTGGAATACGAGAAGCATGAACATACATAAATTGGATATCGTTAAAAGAGAAATAGAACATACAGATTTTGACATACTAGGCATTGTGAAAGGAGATGGATTGTGATGGAACATTTTTAATCAGAAAATCATTTGATCTACAATATCAGCAATTAAAAAGGTTGTGGAAAATAGGGTTGCATTCATAGTTAAAAAGAACATTTCCAGGTTTATCTTGAAATATAGTGTTGTGAGTGACAGGATAATACCCATAATCATACAAGAAACACCTGTCAATATCACCATTATTCAAATATATGCACCAACAACTAGACCCAAAATGGAAGAAATAGATTATTTGTATCAACTTTTGCAGTCAGAATTCAAACAAACATGCACCAGGATGCACTCACAGTATTGAATGACTGGAATGCATTGGGAATAAAGAAGGATCAGTAGCCAGAAAATATAGGCTTAGTGACAGAAATGAAACTGGAGATAAAATAATAAAATCTTGTACAGTAAATGATTTATTCACTGCAACTACCTCTTATAAGAAATAGAAATGATAAAGACCAAAATGGATATCAGAAGAAACTCCAAATATTGCATTGGAGTGCTAAAAAGCCAAAGCAGAAGGAAGAAATCAAAACACCAAGGAGCTGAACAGGAGATTTCAAAAGGCTGTGTGACAAGACAAGGTAAAGTATTATAATGAAATGGTCAAAGAGCTGGAGTGAGAAAATCAAAGGGGCAGAACTTGATCAGCATTTCTTAAGCTCAAGGAACTGAAGAGGAAATTCAAGCCTCGAATTGAAATACTTTAGAATGCTTTGGGCAGAATTTTGAGTGATCCTGCAAGTATTAAAAGAAAATGGAAAGAGTAGACAGAGTCATTATACCAAAAGGAATTGTCGGACACAGAAGAATTTAAAGAAACAACATATGAGCAAGAGCCTATGGTGATGAAGGAAGAAGTTCAGACTGCTTTGAAAGAATTGGCTAAGAAGAAGGCCCCAGAAATTGATGGTATACCAATCGATGTATTTCAACTAACAGATGCTACCCTAGATGTGCTCACCATGTTGTGCCAAGAAATCTGGAGGACAACCACTTGGCCAATTGACTGGAAGGGATCTATATTTGTTCCCATTCCAAAAAAAGCTGATCCCACAGAGTGTGGAAATTATCAAACAATATCATTAATATCACATTCAAGCAAGATTCTGCTGAAGATTATCTAAAACCAACTGGAACAGCACATCAATAGAGAACTACCAGAAGTGCAGTCTGGGTTTAGATGGGGTCTTGATACTAAGGATATTGTAGTTAATATTAAATGGATCTTGGCTGAAAGCAAGGCATACCAGAAGAATATCTATCTTTGTTTCATTGATTCCACAAAGGGTATAACAAAGTGTGGCTAACTTTGAGAAGAATGGGAATCCCAGAACACTTGACTGTGCTGATCCAAAACCTACACTTTGGTCAGGAGGCAGTCATCAGAAGAGGTCAGGAAACACTGCATGGTTCAAAATTTGGAAGGGTGTACACCAGGGCTGCATCCTGTCTCCATATCTTTAAAATATTTATGCAGAACAGATTATCCGGGAGGCTGGGCTCTATGAGGAGAAATGTGGCATCAGGATTAGAGGAAGAATCATCAACAATCTGCATTATGCAGATGACACAACCCTGCTTGCTGAAACTG
>NW_006399873.1:1697654-1701735 GCF_000299155.1 Elephantulus edwardii
GTGAATTAACTCAGTCTCATAAGAACAAGTACTGAATAAGACTATTATTGTAGTATTAGAAAAACAGCTAATAAAATATGTAGGAAGTTCCAAGAAAGGAAAAGGCCAAAACAGAGGGGTGAAGATGAGCAGGGAGAAATCACGGGGTCTAACAATTTGGTGGGTGGAGGGACTGAATGAAGGAAATGTGAAAAGATTCAGCAGAGATCTAAAAAGATGTGGTAATTGTGGGCATAGTTCAATGGCAATTGATTTTATAAACATAGTGTATGTGAATGATTGTATGAAACACAATGTGAATGAAAGTGTGAAAAACACCAATACACAAAAAAGGTGGAAAAACACTGTAGTGAAAATAATTGCCATTGAAAGATTTCAGGAAGTACCATATGAACAAGAGTCAATTGTAATGAAGGAAGGAAGATATTTAAGCTGCACTGAAAGCAACAGGGGAAGGGGGAAGACCAAGGCCCCAAGAATTGGTGTGATATCAATTGGCATGTTTCAACTAGAAGGTGAAGTCCAAGATGTGTTCACCAGTGTATGCTAGGAAATGTGGAGGACAGTTACTTGATTACCTGACTTGAAGAAATTAATATTTTTTAACATTCCCAAAAAGGTTACTCAACAGAATCAAGAAATTATGGAACTAGTGGCTAGATGCTACACTGCAATCCCAAAGGAAGGAGGTTCAAGTCCACCAGATGCTCCATGGGAGAAAAATGGGCATTCTCCTCTTGTGCAAGTAATTGCCTCTGAAAATACTGAAGGGTCAGCTATGGGTTGGTTCTGACTCAATGGTACACAACAACGTATCAGTTATAGCACTTGGAAGCAAAATGTTGCTGAAGATTTCCCAAGATACTAATGTATTTGATAATGACAAAATAGGAAAAAAACAAGGAAGGAAATTTTTATCAATGATGCTAATATGCTGAGAATTGCATGTTAATCATAAATCAGAGCACCTTGGGGAAAGAATTGGGAAAAATGTAGAGATACAGTAAGAAAGAAAGTAAATTCATAGAAGAAAATGCACTGAATAAAATGGAAGTAGCCTGGATGTAGTTTGGAGTGGGGAAAAAGAATAATAAATTGTTGGCATGTTTATCCAATTTCAGTTCCTGGTCACTTCATCCTCATGCTTTATCTGTGTTTAACATTAAAATTATTTCTCAACTATATGTGGTACTTTTTGTTCTCAATGGTTAATAGAGTTGTATAGTGAAGTTCCTCTTTAATACTGAATGTAAACATGCAATTTTCTTTCAGTGATGAAATGTGTGCATAGGTGTTAAATCTGATAATTGAGAAGAAACTTCCATTAGGCCACAGGTTCTTAGACAACTTTCCTTTTACTGGTGAAGGTATAGAGTGTTGCATTTTTGTTGTAATATGCTGTTCAGGTGGATACAACTCAAAACTCAGTTAAGTAGGATTTCAGAGTCAGTAGATAACGTGAAGGAGATTGTCCACCTTTATCTTATGGGGCACTTAGTGAATTGATGCTGATTGGCAGCATCATGATAGACATTGAAGTGAATGAGATTATTAGCAGCTTTAGTTTGCTTGGCTCCACAATCAACACTCTTTGTACCAGCAGCCAGGAAAGCAAAAGACAAATTGCACTGGGAAAGGATTCTACCCAGGACCTCACCAGAATACTGAAGAGCAATAATGTTAGTGTGGAGACTAAGGTGTGCCTGGTCCAAGCCATAATCGGCACGGTTATTTGCTATATGTCAAAGAGCTGAACGATGACAAGGGATGATAGGAGGACTGAATTGCTGGAGAAGAATATTGAATATACCATGGAATACCAGGAGAACAAACAGATTGGACTTAGAGAGGATGAAACTAGGCTACTCCTTGTAGGCAAGGACTCTGAAGCTTTGTCTGACATATTTGTGCAGTCCTTGGAGAGATACATCATTCTAAGGAGAGTGGAGGGACAGTGCAAGAGATGAAAACCATCAATGAGATGGATTGATTCAGTGACTAGGATAAAGAGCATAGGTGTGTCAAGGACACTAATGTTGGCACAGGATAGAGCAGAGTTCAAAGCTGTTTTACATAGGGTGGCTGTTAGTTGCTAGTTACTTGATGGAACATAAACAACAATAACCTTCATTTGGAAGCACAACTCCTCAACACTAGCCCACAAACACACTCTTAAAGTTCCCTTGTTGTTGTAGTGACCCTAGGAGCAACAGATCTGAAAACTTGTCCTATCCTGTCCCATCCACAAAGTTTCTGACACACTAGAGACCTTTGTGGCAGTCACTGTGTCTATCCACCTTGTTGGGGCTCTTATCCTCCTTGGCTGACCTTCCGCCTTTATGAGCATCATGCCACTCTCCAAGGAATAGCTCCTCCTAGCAAGTTCCCTGAAGTATATGAGGCAGAGCTTTATCATCTTTGTCTCCAAGGAACAATCTGCCTGTGCTTTGTCTAAGAAAAATTTCTTCAATTGGCAATCCATGAGATGTTTAGTACTCTTCATCAATCAAAGCTCAAAGTTATCCATTCTACTTCTGTTATCCTTATTCACTGTCTAGATTTCTGATACATAATAAGTGATTAGAAATACCATGAAATAAGTCAGATGAACCTTAGTCTTCAAAATGAATCATTACTCCTCAATAATTTGGAGAAATCCCTGAGTGCAGACTTTGGCAGTGCAATATATTTTCTGATTTCCTGACACTTGGTGCCAAGAATGTAGATTGTGGATCGAAGTAAGATGAAATCATTGACAGTTTAAGTCATTATTCCATCTATCATGGTATTGTCTATTGGTCCAGTCATAGAATTTTTGTTTTCTTGAAGTTGAAATGCAATCCATAATGAAGGCTTAATATTTTGATCTGCAACAAGTGCATCAAGTCCTCCTCACTTTTAGCAAGCAAGGTTCTGTTGAAGAGTTATTGAAGAGTCTTCCTCCGATCTTGATGTCACATCCTTCTTTATAGTATCCAGCTTCTCAAATGATTTGCTCAACATTCCCAACAAATGTGATCCAAATGAGTGCAGAAATTATCTATCAATATCATTAATATCTCATGCAAGCAAAATACTGCTGAAGATCATTCAACAATGACTAGAACACTACATAGATAAGGAACTGCCAGAAGTTCAAGAAGGATTTAGGAGAGTCTGTAACACCAGGGATATCTTGGCTGATGTCAGATGGATCCCGGCTGAAAGTAATGAATAACAGAAGAATATCTATTTGTGCTTTATTGACTATACAAAGAGGTTTGTTTGTTGTGGTTGACATTGATAAGAGTGAGAATGCCAGAGCACTTAATTTTGCTCCTGCAGAACCTATACCTGGACCAGGAGGCTGTTGTGTGAACAGAGCAGGGGAGCACTAAATGGTTTAACATTGAGAAGGGAGTGTGACAGGGTTGTATTCTCTCTCAATACCTTTTTAATCTGTATGCTGAGCAAATTATTTGAAAAGGCGGATTCTATGAAGAGGAGTGTGGCATCAGAATTGGAGGGAAACTAATCTATAACCTGCGTTATGTAGATGACAAAACTTTGCTTACTAAAAGTGAGGAGGAACTGAAGCATTTGTTGCATAAGATCAAGAAATGAATCCTTCAGTATGGATTATATCTTAATGTCAAGAGGACAATGATTTTTACCACTGAACCAATACACAATATAATGATGAGTGGAGAGGACATTGAAACTGTAAACAGCTTCATATTGCTTGGATCCACATTAACACCCTTGGCACCTGCAGTCAAGAAATAGACACATTGCGCTGGAAAAATTTGTAGTTAGAGACCTCTACAAATCATTGAGGAGTAGTATTGTCTGCTTGAGAACTAAGGTGGGTCTGATTCAGGCCATAGTCTTTCTGATTACTAGCTAGCTATGCATCAGAGACTAGGACAATGAATAAGGATGACAGAAAAAGAATTGAAGCTTCTGAGCTGTGATGTTGGAGAAGGGCACTGAACATTCCATAAAAGGCCAAGAGAATAAATAGCTGCATCTTGGAGAGGGTGCAACAAGAACTCACTTTAGTAGCAGTATGGCGCTTTCTCAAAAAGTTGCAAATAGAGAT
>NW_006399873.1:1702748-1703543 GCF_000299155.1 Elephantulus edwardii
AAAGTTGCATAGTGGAGTGTACTCAGGGGATAAGGGGATTGTATACTAATGAAGGAATTTTTCTTTTACTTTTCAGAGAAAGCAGCTATCTGGGGGGGGGGGCGGTGAGGGGAGGGAGGCAGGAAGAAAAATGCAACAATGAATGAATGGAAATTCTAAATTACGGTAAATGTTCATTAACATTTTTCTTTTTGTCTCCTTCCATGTGATTTACATCTCTTCAAACCTACTGAAGGGTCAACTATGAATCAGTTCCAACTTGACACCACAAAACAGCAACAAGGAATTGGATCTCCTATACCTTACCTCTACCTCTCCTGTGGTATCACATAATTTTTAATAAATCCTGCTTTTCTTTAAAGCTTGGCATATGACTTCCCTTGGCTGAACAGAACTATAGACATTTGTGTTCTTGGAACAGGCCCTTGGAAGTTTTATAAATATTTTGTCACATTCCTCAGTCAAAATAAGTTTCAAGGAAAACCATATGAGGAAACCGAATTTAATTTCATTGTTTTTTGTTTTGTTTTTTTAAGTTTTGTTGTTTTGTTTTTGTTTGTTTGGTTTTTTTTTTTTTTTTCAGATAACTCACTGGTATTTAGTCAATTCCAAATAAAAGAGAGCCTCCAGTGTTGTAGTCTTCACAGAAAGACTTTTCTTTCATGAATTGGAGTAGAAAATTCATTGTAGCCACCTTTTATCTACTACAGGAACTATTGCTGTAACTTTCCTTAAATTTCATTGAGTATGTATGATGAAATCTTCAAAGAAAGTGTTGCTTCATAGTAAAAAAAC
>NW_006399873.1:1705791-1708185 GCF_000299155.1 Elephantulus edwardii
CTAAAATCATTGACAGCTTCAATCTTTTCTCTATCTATCCTGATGCTGCATATTGGTCCACTGTTGTTTTCTCAGTATTGAAGCATAATCCATTTTAAAGTCTGCAGTATTTGATCTTATATATCAAGTGTTTCAAATTCTCTTCACTTCTGCAAACAAGAATGTTTTCTACATAACACAGATTGTCAGTGATACTTCCTCCAATCCTGATGCCCCAATTTTCCTCAGTGACTCAGCATCCAGATTGAATAGATATGAAGAAAGATGTTTGTGTAAAAAGTGTGTTTTTGTGTTAAGTCTATAATATTTCAGACTTTAAGTTTTATTTGTTTTATTTATTTATCTTTACTCTTAATTATACTAGATTTTTACATTTTTTAAACTTTTTTATTTTTACGGTTTTATTTTTCATTCTCATTACATTTCCTACAATCATCCCTGCATATTGTTTGTTTTAAAAAATGCTATTTATTTATTTTGTATTTGTTTGCATGCAAAATTCATACACATTGTGTTTCACACTATCTTTCATTCACATTGTGATTTATAGTTTATTTCATTATGTGTTATAAAATCATTTACCATTAAACTTTTCCCCATCATTAGCTTGTCTTTCTAGATCCCCACCAGATCTTTTCCATTTCTCTTATCCCTGTCCTTTCACCCACCAAATTGTGCAACTATTTGATATCCCGTTGCCCACCCTCTCCACTGTGTCCCATTCCTCCCTCTCTTGGATCCCCACACACATTTTACCAGCTATCTTTCTGGTTTGTTTGGGTTTTTTTTTTTTTTTCAATATAGTTCCTATACAGTATTTACCCTTATAATATTGAGTTACTTCATTCAATATAATGTTCTCCAGTTCCTCTCAAGTTATGCAGTAATTTTTGAAATAATTTTTCCTGAGTGCTACATAGTATTCCTTTTTTTAAAATATACCACAATCTCTTGATCCATTTGATTGTGGTTGAACACTTAAGCAGTTTCTATGTCTTATGATAGTGAATAATGTTGCTGTGAACATTGGTGTACAGATCTCTGTGTGTGTCTCAATTCTAGTTTAGAGGGGATATATTTCTAAGAATGAAATAGTTAGATCATATGGAATCTCTATATTCAGCTTTTTTGAGGAAATGGCAGACTGCCTTCTAGAGTGGTTTGTATCATTTACAATTCTATCAACAGTATATAAGAGTAACTATCTCTCCACATTCTCTCCAACATTTATTGCTTGAGAAAGATGGCAAATAGACAATGTATTAATATACTAGATTTTGATGTCTGACAGTATAAATATTCTTATAAATATAGAGATAACTTTAATTCCCTCATGTCCATTATAGAAGTCTTGACAATAGAGATTTGCTGTTTATTTATGTTTATGGGTTTGATTGGAGCTCAGTGAAAGTTGCAGTAAGACTCATGGTTTAAAATGTTAGTTAGGTTTTAAAGGATCCCATAAAATTGTCAGTCATTTGAATGCTGTAATTTTGTGTGCCAATTATTATATTTTTTTCACTACTTGTTTTGATTTGTTAATCGAGAGGTAGAGGCTTACCATAAATTAATAATCCAACTACACTAATTTGCTGCCACGATCACGTAAGACTTTAACTGGAATGCCATGTTTGTTAAGGATACATATTGATAAATAAAGTAGTACTTCAAGAGAGCAAGGGCACAATGTGAAGAACATGGAGGTTAAGTCTGCCCTGAATTAATTCTACAAGTTGGAACTGTTCCCATCAACAAAAACCAAAGTGTAAAACAAATAGCTAAGGTCAGAAATTCCCCTACCTCACACTCCTGAAACTACGTCTACTAACTACTGGGTCAGCTTTACAAACTGACTTTAGAAACTTTACTCACATTGGTGTAGTATATTAAGGAATACATTGGAGAGTGGACAGGAAAACGATATTATGCAATGAAAGTCTCAGTTTTAGTGAACAGCATGCCAAAGTCAGGTTATAGTAGTAAGACAGAATTCCTCAAATAGTTCCGATAGCTTCTCAACCCAAAAGTGCACGTCCAAGTTCATCCCAGCAGCATAAATAAAAGAAGGCTCTGGTTTCCTTTGTGGAAAGCCTCTGATTTATCTCACAGCAGTCATAAGTTAATTCTTCCTTCAATCATGTAGCAAGCAAAACTTTTAATTCTGGTTCCATCTCCAGGGCTCCTTTGGGCTATGCCTCATCATAGTCTTTCTACAATCTGGCAAGTCCTCCTTCTTATATTGACCTCACGAGTGTTGATGATCTTAAATATGCTGATCAATGTTGTTGTTGTTGTTGTTATGTGCCGTCCAGTCACCTGCGACTCATAGCGACCCTATGTACAACAGCCCTAAACTCTGCTCTGTCCTGTGCCAATCACACTGTCTCTGACACT
>NW_006399873.1:1708285-1718754 GCF_000299155.1 Elephantulus edwardii
AAAAAAAGAAGCAAGAATGATGAGGCTTCGCCTCACATAATTTGGGCATGTTGCTAGGAGGGGCTATCCCTTGGAGAAGGACATGATTCTGGGAAAGCTGGAAGGTCAGTGAAGGAGAGAAAGACCCTCGACTAGGTAGATTGACATGGTTACTACTGCAATGTGCTTGGATGTGTCAGGAAGTGTAAGAATGAGGCAGGATAGATCAGGGTTCAGAACTTTTGCTCATAGGGTTGCTATGAGTTGTACTTGACTTGACGGCACCTAACAGCAACAACAACAGATTGAATAGTTATGGAGAAAGAATACCCCCCTGGCACACTCCCTTCTTACTTTTATACCACATATTGTTTTCTTGCTCTGTTCGTAAAACAGCTTCTTGGTCTATAATATATAGACTTCATATGAACACAATTAAGTGCTCTGGAACTCCCATTTTTCTCAATGTTACCCATAGCTTGTAATGATACACACAGTCAAATGCTTTTGCACAGTGAATAAAGCAGTAGTAAACATTCTTCTGATATTCTTTAGTTTGAGCCAAAATCCATCTGACATCAGCAATGATATCCGTAGAGCCCAGGGCTCCTCTGAACTCTACTTGAACCTCTGTAAGTTCCTTATATATGTATTTTTCTAGCCATTTTTGAATGATCTTCAGCAGTATTTTGCTTGCATGTGATATTTATGATATTGTTAAATAGTTTTGACATTCTATTGTATCCCCTTTCTTGGGAATTGGAACAAATATGAAACTCTTCCAAATTTCCTGATGTAGACTGTAGAGTACATCCAGAGCTACAGCTGTTAATTGAAACAAGTTAAATTTTATTTCATCAGTTTATGGCCCTTTATTTTTTGTCAATTCCTTCAGTGTAGCTTCCACTTTCTCCTTAATTGCCATTGGTTCCTGCTCATATGGTACTTCCTGAAATGTTTAACTGTCAGTTCTTTTTGGTACACTGATTCTGTGTATTCCCTCTATCTTCTTTTGATCCTTCCTGGGTTATTCAATATATTGACCACAGCAGCTTTCAACATTATGACTTGAGGCTGAAAAATGTTGGGGTTTTGGTGTTGTTCTTTTAGTATGAAAAATGCAAAGTGAATTCTTCCCTTTTTATTCTCTAATTTTACCTTTCTGCACATTCCATTACAATATTTTGCTTTGTGCCCTCAAGTTGTCCTTCGAAATCTTTTGTTCAGCTCTTTTGTTTTGGCACATGTTTGCTTCTCAACACTCTAGTACAATTTTCAGAGTGTCTTTTGACATTCACTTTCTTTTTTCTTTGTTTTCTATCTCCATTATGATCTTTTGTTTTGTCTGATCTTTGTTCATTGTTGTTCAAAACTTGAAATATATTCTTAAGATGATTTTGTATTTAAGATTCAATATATTCAAGATTATATTCTGGTTCTCAAAGACTTGTTTCTTTTTCTTCGGCCACAATTTGAACATGCACATGAGTAACTGATGGCTCCATAGTCTACTCCTTTTCTAGATTTTACTGCTGATAATTGAGCTTCCTCAATGATTCCTTCCACAAATGTAGTCAATCTGATTCCTATGCATCCCATCAGGCGAGGTCTTTGTTAAAGTTGTGATTTGTCTTATTTTTTTATAAAGATATTTGCAACAAATTATCATGGAAAATACAGAATTAAATCTTTCTATTTGTAGATTCATTTTTGTCACCAATTCCATGTTTTCCAACTGCTTTCCTACTTCATTGTTTCCAACTTTTGCATTCCATTTAAAAATTATAATTAACACATTTTGATTGCATGTTCTGTCAATTTCAGGTTGCAAAATTTTGTAAATTTTTCAATTTCTTCCTTTACGGCTCTAGATGTAAGAAAGTATATTTTAATAATAGTGGTAGTAACAGGTCATCCTTGTATTCTTATGGGCAATATTCTATCTCTCACAACATTATATTTCAAGACAACATGAAATCGACTACTTTTACTATGAATGTAGTTTTCTGTTTTTCATTCGCAGCATAGTACATAAAAGCTAATACCAAGAATGTCAATATTTCTGCATTCCATTCATTCTTTTATAATCTGGTTTTCCAATATTCAAGCTACTTACATTGCATGTTCCAATTATTAAGTATGTTTGCCATTACTTTTCTTAATTTAGACTGACTTCCATTCTGAGCTCTACCACACTACTGAAACTATCCGAGTTTCTCTATGGTTCATAGGCTTTTAAGAGGCCTGTTATTAAAAAAAAACCCACACATAATGTCAACAAAGTAGTAATCCACCTCAATAATAATGAAAAACAAAACAAAACCCAAAATAACCCTTCTCCTACAACAAACAAAGAATCCAAAAAAAGCCCAGACCCAATGAATACTCCAAATAGAAAAAATACAAAGAAATATGTTGATGTAGAGTTATTTGATCAGCTGCAGAAAATTGTACAAATGTTAAGATGAAACAATTGAAGCCAAATAGAGAGCAAATACCTCAGAGACTATAGTCACGTAAAGATATATTGATAAGGAGCAACTTGAACAGCTAAGAGGGAAAATGCAAAATACCAAAAAAAAGCGTAGAAAGTATAGATAAAGAGATACAACATCTTAAAAAAAAACCATCACAAGACAGAGGGCACAGCCAACACGGTACTGGAAATAACAGAAAATCATGAAAATACAATCCAGAATATTAAGACCAAAACTGTGGAAGAGTCCAACATGCTGACAGGACAAAAAGGTAGAATTGAAGATATGGAACAGAGAGTGAGCTGGAAGATAAGATCCTCACGGGAAACATACTAGAAGAAAAATCAGAGATGATACTATAAAGAAAATTAAGAAAACATTAGAATCATGTGGGATGACATCAAATGAAATAACATGCATATGTTTGGAATTTCAGAACAGGAGAGTGTCAGGGAAATCATTGAGAAAATTGAAGAAGTACTAAGAAAAAACTTCCCAAGTATTTTGAAGAATGGGGAAATCCACATTCAAGAAGCACAGAAAGCACTGATAGGCTAGACCCCAAAAGATAAACATCAAGACATATCATAGTCAAATTATCCACATTAGATAATAAGGATAGAGTTATAAAAGCAGCATGAGAAAAACAGAGTTACCCACAAAGGGGAAATAATTAGATTAAGTTCTGATTTCTCAGCAGAAACTGTGCAATCTAGATGGCAATGGGATAGCATATTGAAATAAAACAATTGCCAGCCAAAGATCACATAACCAGCAAAACTCTCCATCAAATATGAAGGAGAAATTAGATTCTTTGCAAAAAATAATAAGTAATGAACTTAAGGATTTTTTAAAAATAAAACCAAAATTACAAGAAATTTTAAGTGAAATCCTTCACGTGGAGACTCCTAGGGAAAGTGCATGGACCATGGCAAGAGTAAAACTGGTCAGACAAAAATCACACTTAATGTGAATTGACTAACTACACTAATTAAGAGAAAAAGAGTAGCAGTATGGATTAAAAAAGCAAAGCCCACCAATATGTTGTCTACAGGAGACACACCTAACAGAAGAAGAGACAGACTCAAACTCAAAGGCTTGAAAAAAAATATACTGAGCAAATGACAACCTCAAAAAAGCAGGAGTTGCAATACTAATCTCTGATAAAATAGATTTCAAAATGAAAACTACCGATAAAGATAAGGAAGGGCATTACATACTGAATAAATGCAAAATAGATAACAAGGACATAACCTTGGTTAACATTTATGCACCAAATTATAGGCCTGTAGAATACATAAAACAATGGTTAACAGATTTGAAGAAAGAGATAGACAGCACCACAATAGTGGTAGATTTCAACAAACTTCTATTACCAAAGATAGGTCAATTCAAAAGAAACTCAACAAAGATGCTGAAGATCTGAACTGTACAATCAGCATCCTGAACTTGTGGATGTATTCAGGGTACTAGACCCAAATAAAATTCAGTTCACTTCTTTTCAAGTACATATGGTACATTCTCCAGAATAAATCATATATTAGGGCACAAATCAAGTCTCAACAAATTCCAAAACATTGAAATAATGCAAAGTGTCTTCTCAGACCACAATGTTATTCCAAAGAAAAAAGTGAACTGGGGCGTGGGAGGGGATAGGAAGGAAAATGTGCAACAGTGAATGAAAGAAAATCCAAGTTCTTTATAAATTTTCATTAAAATATAAAGAAAAAACAAACCTAAAATAAAAAATGACGCACTAGAAATTAAACATAGGAGAGTAAAGCTTACAAAACCAGCCATGTGGAAACTAAATAACTTTGTACTAGAACGTGATTGTGTTACAAAAGAAATAAAGAATGAAATAAAATAGTTCCTTGAAACAAGTGAAAATGAATATAAAGCATACAAAAAACTCAGATGCAGCAAAGACAGTTCTCAGGGGAGAGTTCATAACAATAGCCTCACACATAAAAAAAAGAAAAAGAAGAATCAATGATCTAACTCAACATTTTCAGCAAATAGAAAAAAAACACACAACAAAACATCAATCCAATCCTACAGTCTCTAGAAGAAAAGAAATTAGGAAGACAAGAGCTGAAATCAATGAGCTAGAAAGCAGAAAAAACAATTGAATTCTTCAATAAAACCAGGAGACGGGTTTTTGAAAGACTAAAAAAAAAAAAATTGACAAACTACTGTCAAACTTAAGAGATTAAAATAACAAAACAAAACAAACAAACAAACAAAAAACAGAACACACCAAAAAACTGAGTAGACACAAATAACTAAGAAATGATAGAGGTAACATCACAATAGAACCAGATGAAATTAAATTGATAATATCAGAATGCTACAAAAAGCTATAATCTGATTAACTAAAAAACATTGAAGAAATGAACAAATTCCTTGAAACTCATGCTCTACCCAGATTTACAAGGATAGATTGAGAATGCTTGAACAGATCCATCGCAAAAGAAGAAATTGAAAAGATTATAAAAGACTTCACCATAAGAGAAGTACTGAACTAGATGGCTTCGCAGCTGAATTCTGCCAAACATTCAGAGAGGCTCTATCACCAATTCTACTTAAAATATTTCAAGTATTGAAAAAGAAGAAAAACTACTACTAGAGTCATTCTATGAAGCAAGCATAATCCTAATTCCCAAACCAGGCAATGGTATTACCAAGAAAGAAAACTACAGGCCAATCTCTCTTATGAATATCAATGCAAAAATCCTTAACAAAATCCTAGACTATAGAATACAAAAGCACATCAAAAAAATCATGACCCAGTGGAATTCATAACAGGTATATAAGAATGGTTCAACATAAGAAAAAACATCAACTTAATTCACCATATTAGCAAAATAGAGAACAGGAAACATGTGATTTTAACAATTGATGCAGAAGAGATATTTCACAAAATCCAACACACCCTCCTGATAAAGACATTCTGCAAAACTGGAATAGAAGTGAATTTTCTCAACATAGTGATAAGTATATATGCAAAATCAATAGCCAACATCATTCTCAATGGAGAAAGATTCAAAGCGTTTTCCTTGTGTACAAGGACTAGACAAGGATGCCCACTATCATCAATTTTATTCAATAGTACATTGGAAGTGCTTGCTAGGGCAATAAAACAAGAGAAGGAAAGAGATGGCATCTAGATCAGCAAAGAGATGGTTAAACTACTGCTATATGCAGATGATATGATAGTATACACAGAAAATTCAGAGATTCAACAACAAAAAAACCTGTTAGTGTTAGTACACGTATTTAATAGAGTTACAGGATATAAGATTAATATCCAAAAATTAGTGGGATTCTTCTACACTAAGAAAACTCAGAGAAGGAAATCAAGGAAAGCAATACCATTTACAATAGTCAACCACAAATTAAAATACTTGGGAGTGAGCCTAACTACAGATACAAACAATCTATTCAAAGAAAACTACACAACATTTCTGTAAGACACACACACACACACACACACACACACACACACACACACAGCGAAACAAAATGAAACAAAACAAACAAACAAAAACTAAAGGAAAGGAAAAATGATGTACCCTGTTCAAGGATAGGAAGGCTCAGTATTGTAAAAATAACAGTCTTACCTAAAGCAATCTACATATTCAGCACAATCACAATCCAGATAACAAATTCATTTTTCAAGGATATTGATGATGAAATTGTCACGTTTATTCAGTGAGGCAAGAGACCCTGAAAAAGTAAAACACTTCTGAGAGACAAAAATGAAGTGGGAGGCATAGCACTCCCTGACCTCAAAAACCTACTGCACAGCAATGCAACCAAAACAGAATAATATTGGTACAATGAAAGGCACATAAATCAATGGAACTGAATTGAGAACCCAGAAATAGACCCAGATATCTGTTGTCAACTGATATTAGACAAGGATATCAAACCTATTAAATGAGAAAATGACAACCTCTTCAATAAATGATACTGGCTAAACTGGACTGCCACTTACATAAAGCTGGGAAAGAATCCACATCTCACACAATACACAAGAATCAATTCAAGGTGGATCAGAGACCTGGGAGTAAATAAAAAGGCATAAAGTCCATAAGACACAAACTGAGATCAAACTTAGAAGGCCTTCTCTGCTGTATAAAAAGAGTGCCAAATACAACCATAAATGCACATTCTGAAAAGTTTAAAATTGATCCCTGTGCACAAGAAAAAAATTTCCAACAGGCAGAAAAGAAAGCGTATAAACTTGGAACAAATACTTATCAAAATCAGTTCAGACAAGAGTCTCATAATGAAAGATTACCGAATTTTCCTGGGCCTCTATATGAAAAGGAATGATAATCCAATTACAAAAGGAGAAAAAGAAATGAAAATAATTTTCACAAAGGAAGATATTTGAAGGGCCAAAATACATATGAAGAAATGTACCAAAACACTGGAAATAAGAGAGAACCAAATCAAAACCACAGTGAGATATCATCTAACTCCGGTGGCTGTGACAAAGTTTAACCAGACAGCACTTAATAAATGCTGGAGTGGATGTGGAAAGTTAGGAACTCTTACACATTATTGGTTGGATTATACAATGTTACAACCACTCTGGAAGGCAGTTTGGTTCTTCCTCACATAGAAATTCCCTGTAACCCAGCTATTTCATTGCTTGGAATACACCCCAAGAAACTGAGAACTAAAGCGCAAATAGAGACTTGTACACCAATGTTTATAGCAGGGTTATTCACCATTGCAACATGAAAACAGCCCAGATGGCCACCACAAATGAATGATTGAGAAATTATGGTATATTCACACAATGAAATACTATGCAGTATGCAAGAGCAATGATTTTGTAAATGACTACCTAACTTGTGAGGGTCTGGAGAGCATTATGCTGAGTGAACTAACTCAGTCCCATAGGACCAATACTGTATAAAACCATTATTATAGAATGAGTACAAGAGTCCAAGGAGGCAGTGGGTAAAAGCAGAGGAGTGAGGATGTATGAGTGGGGAGGTTTAATCCTGGGGTCGCACAATTTTTTTTAGGGGGGTGGAGAAAATGGAATGATATGGTATGAAAACAATGTATTCAAATTTTGTAAATAAACTAGTATTAAAAAAAGAAAAAGAAGTGGATAGTCAATCCTGCTTTCTAGTCTGTAGTAAACTGAGAGTTCTATTAAAACCTGTACATCATGGATAGCCCTTTTGGTATTTGACACAACAACAGCATAGCTTTCAGTATCACAGTAACCCACCACAAAATGACAAATAAGTGCTGTACCAATAAGAACAATGTTCTATCAGATACAACAAACTGATAATTTGGTTTGTATCTCTAATACCAAATCAGTGTTCACACTAGGCCTAAGGGTTGCAAGCCTGAGGGCCCAACCAACTTTTCATCACAAAGGTCCACCACTGTGTCAAAATTGGTTTAAACAAGAGGTTCCCAACCCACAACTGATTGTTAACTAAATAAAAAAATTCAAGCAGCCCACAACTGATTGCTAATTAAATTTAAAAAGGCCTACTAGTCCACTACTGAATATAAAGCAAATAAATTATCTACCTTCAGTCCACTACTGAATATAAAGCAAATAAATGATCTACCTTCAGAATCTGAATCTCAATTGCTTGAAAAGAGCCCTATATATCTCCAACCAATTTTTAACCAGGAAGACCCAGACACTAGGTTCCAATTGGCTTAAACAAGAGGAATCAAATCTACAAGTAATTTTTATTTAAATAAAGACGAGCAAACAGCTCACACAAATTAAAGTTCCCTTATTGTTGTTGTTAAGTGTCATCAAGTCACCTGTACCTCATAGTGACCCTATGTATAACAGCTCTAAACCTTGCTTTATCTTGTGCCAATCTTATTGTCTCTGACATGTCTCTCCCTGTTGTGCCAGTCATTGAATAAATCCGTCTGCTCGACGGTCTTCCTCTCTTGTGCTGTCTCTTCACCTTCCCATGTATGATATCCTTCTCCAAGGACTGCTACTGCTTTCCAGTATGTCCAAAACTTCAGAATCCTTACCTCCAAGGAGCAGCCTAGTCACACCCTCTCTAGGATGAATCTGTTTGTTTTTCTAGCAATTCATGGTATATTCAATGACCTTCTCCAGCACCAAAGGGATCAATTCTCCTTCTATCATTCCTATAACTGATAATCTTTCTGTTGAATAGCATGTAATTGCAAGAATATGGCCTGGATCAGGCACACCTTAGTCTCTAGACTGATATCATTGCTCATTAGTACTTTGGAGAGGTCTTTGACAGCAGACCTTGCCAATGTAATTAATCTTTTAATTTCCTGGCTGCTGGTAAGAGTGTTAATTGTTCCCTTAGTCTTGCAAATTATAGCATCTTCCCTCAGTTTTCCAGCAAGTTTGAATGTATGCCCTGACTCTGGCTCCCTAAGAAATAGTCTCAGAAAAGGTCTGTTGTAGCTATTGCTGCTATTCAGCAGATCCTAGTCTGACTGGCCCAAGAATCTCTGGCCCTGAATAATATGCACTACACACTCTGCTTCCTGTATCTTGCTAGTTATGTTTTTATTGTGTACTGACCAGTTCCACAATCAACACTCTTGGACCAGCATTTGGAAAATCAAAACCAATTGCTTTGAGAAAATCTGCTGTCAGGGACCTTTCCAGGATACAGAAAATAACGATGTCAGTCAAGAGACTAAGGTGCACCTAATTCAACCCATGGTCTTCACAATTACCTGCTATGCATCGGATAACTGGTCAATAAATAAGGATGACAGGGGAAAAAAAGGATTCCTTCAAATTATAGTCCTAGAGAAGAGTCTTGAACATACAATAGACTACCAAGAAAACTAATAGTTCTGTCTTAGAGAGGGTGAAACAAAGTTTCTCTTTGAAGGCTAGGATTTTGAAGTTCTGTTTCACATACTTTGAGTTCATGGCTAGGAGGGACCTGGTCTTGGAAAAGAACATCATGCTTAGGTAAGTCGAGGGACAAAGCAGGAGACGAAGATCTAGGATGAGATGGATTGATACAGTCACTGAGGCAAAGGAGGTTGCTGTGTTGGAATCAGTGAGACTGGCTCAAGAGAGGACAGGCTTCATAACTGCTATTCATAGGGACACTATAGATTGCTTACAACTCCATGACATATAACAACAAACAATTGTCCATTTGGAACTGACTCACAGCTGCCCTTACAGCAGGTTTTCAGAGGTAGTTAATTGCCTAGGAGAAGATTGTCCATCCTTCTCCTACAGAGCTGCTGGTAGATTTGAACCACATGCCTTTGGGATTGCAGCTCAACTTCTTCCCACTAGGCCACCAGGGCTGGTAGCTGTGTCAAAAAAATTAAAAAAAGAAATCGTCCTTTATTCTGGATTCCACAATGACTAAAATTATCAAATTAATTAACTTTCAATGTTTCTGGACCTTTACTGATGTTCTTAGATGCACTATACACTCAAATCCTATATGATTCACAGGGACCTATGAACAAAAAATCTGAACCTTTCCTTACCCAGTCACTCAATCAATTTAATTTTGTTAAGAGTCTTTCTCTCTCCATCTCTCTCTCTCTCTCTGTTCTTATGCCTTATCCAATCTGAGACAAAATTGAACTGTTCTTGTCTCCAAGAAGTAACCTGCTTGTACTTCCTGTAAGGCAGACTTGTTCTTTTGACACTCCACGGTCTATTTAATCTTCTTCTCCAAAACTATAACTCAATGATATTAATTATTCTATCATCTTTATTCATTCTCAAGTTTCAGAGGCATAGAAAGCAACTGAAAGGACCCTAGCTTGAATCAGGCACACTTTAGCCTTTAAACTGATATTGCTGCTCGTTTGTACTTTGGAGAAGTTCTTGACATCATGTTTCCCCAATGCAAGATATATTTTAATTTTCTTACCACTGTTAAAAAGGAGTTTGCTGGATTATTTTTTTTATGTATCGTTGGATTCTATTTGTCAGTATTTTATGACCAAGTAGGATTCATAACAGGTATGCAAGGATGG
>NW_006399873.1:1724269-1727857 GCF_000299155.1 Elephantulus edwardii
AGTGGTGAGAATCTTTGTCTTCTTGAGATTGAGCCTCAATCCATATTGTAGGCTGCAGTCCTTGACACTCTGCAGCAGGTGCTTCAGGTCCTCTTCAGTTTCAGCTGATCAATGAGTGAACCATAAGTCTGCAATTAGGGCAACTGGAGGGCAAAGACAACTTACATATCAGATGAGTTTGTGACTCTCTGTATGTGTCTGTTTTAAGAAACACTAGTAAACTCTTAAAAATCTGCTTTGTACTTGTAGCCCACAAAGCCTTTGTTTCGTTTGGTTTCTTTGGTATAGATATAAATAGACTATGATCAAATGTTTCATATTTTCTATATAACTATGATATCCATAATTACAGGGATGCTTTTTCGTAGGAAATATATTCACTGCTGACATACCTTTTGTATTTAATTTTGCAATGCTTCAGGGCAGCCATGCTCTTATCAGTTATGAGGGTATAGTGGTTTCTTAACAAAGTTTATACTTTTTAATATTTCTTTTATTATACTGATGAATGAGCAAACTTCCTTTTTAATACCACTACCAACAATTTTTTAATTAATGAAGCACATAATTCTCTTGAATAGGTAAAATCCATTTACTGCTTTACTTAGTTTAAATAAGCATCTTTGTTTAATAAGGGAGGGGGAAATGCTACTCTCATTGTGTAATAATTTCTCCAGCCTGCTTTTAATTATTGAGGAGTAAAAGTAAACTGTATTAATCCTCAAAATAACAGGTAGAGATTCCTTTCTAAAGTAAAATAACAAATAAGAACAAATGAAATTCATAAATAAACTTTGTATTTGTTTCTGTGCACTATGTCCTTAAGTATGTTTAAGTGGAAATAATTGACAGAATATATAGCTTTATTTATTCAATATGATACTTCAATGCAAACTCTCATTCTTTCTTATCCTAAGAAGTGCTTTATTGTTAGCTTTTTCCCCCTTGCTTGCTTTCTGTGTAACATAAGCCTGATGTCTCCCTGTGGGAAACAAACTCGATCAGAGACAGACTGTGTTGCCTCCTAAAGAAATTATGCTTCAGTTACTGCTGATATTGGCTCTGTCATAATGGAAATTTATAATTAATGGGTTTGATTCAACAATGTTGGAAATAGAACTACCTGAAACGGATTTAAAAAGAAGGATTTAATAGTGCTTCCTCTATGTGTGTGTGTGTGTGTGTGTGTGTGTGTGTCTCTCTTTCTCTCTCACCATTAATGGTTTGGATTTCAGGGGCCACAGTTTACTAACATGAAACGATTACATTTTTTAATAAGTAAATTGGTTCTTGTAAATACAGTTGAAATACCAAATAATATCAAAAGTTTTCCAGACAAGAATCAAATAGAACAGAAAGACAATTTTATATAAGCTACCTGATGAAAGGGAAGGTATGTAATATTGTGTAAGTTAGCATAAATTAGCAAATGAAAATAGTGATAACTATGCAAAAACAAAGGTCAATTATAGAACAAACTGTAACATACAATCTTAAAACAGCAGTTATGGTTATAACAAACAGTAATTTGAGAATAGATAAATATATACTATAAGTAGAGAAAGGATATCTTAGGGATGTACATTTACATGTGTTTAAGAGTATAATTGTGGACTGAATTACTGTACTTGAAATATTAGAACTATAGTATTAGGAGACATCTGGGTCAATTTGCAAAACACAGTTCATGATTGTAATGTCATCCTGAATAGTCTTGAGGGTATTAAGAGCTTGTGAGTGGCCATCTCAGATGGACCAATGGTCTCTTTTTGCTTGAAGCAAAGGATAATAAAGAAAAATGAAGATTTAAGGAAGTAATTAGTCCAAATAACTAATGGTCTGCATGAAATACAGCCTTCACTAAGCGCAGAGCAGAATTAGATGGTTCCCAGCATCTACCACTACTAATAACTATAACCTGAACCAGCAGGAAAAGTCCCAATCGAAATGAGTAAACTAAAAGCAAAATTCAAACTAAAATCAAGAGCAACCTTATGGGTCCTAAAGAGATTGGAAGAATTTCTGAGATTATCTCCTTAATAAAACCTTACAACTTGAAATCGGAGATATGCCCAGAGATGGGCATAAAAAAATAGATAATAATACCACAGAATAATATGCTTCTCAGGGCATTTAATAGATCAACTGGAGCAACATTTATTTGAAATAATTAGCATATTTTCAATTTCAAAGTCTTAATTTATTTCATTTTCTTACTATCCAAAGTTCTGAATTATATCTCTAAAAGCATGCTTATCTCAAATATTTCTGATTAATAGTGTTTTCCCTAGATTTTGAACTCACAGTAGGGGCTGGACATTTGGTAGTATGACTCAGTTGTCCTCATTTCTTACCCCCAAGATTTAGTTTGTCTATCTTCTATATTTTGATTCAAAATTTCAAATGGTCACATTTTTCCAACTGCTGTATGTACTAAGGGATTTAAAGTGAGCCCTATCAAAGCCATGGAATTTTCAGTTTCTTTGTGTACACAACTTTGTATACAAAGTTGGAAAGTGAACAAGTAGGGCCAAAGAATAAGCAGTACCTTTGAATTGTAGCATTCACAAAGAATATTGAGTATCCACTGACTGGTAAAAGAACAAATAAATCTGTCTTGGAGGAAGTAGAGAGAAGTGCTCCCTAGGAACAAGAATGGAGAAACTTCATCTCACATAGTTAGAGCAAATTTTTTTGTTGTTGTTGTAATATACCATTGAGTCACCTGCAAGTTTATGTACAATAGCCCTAAACCCTGCTCTATCCTGTGCCAATCTTGTTTTCTCTGACACACCTATCCCCATTGCCCCAGTCACTGAATCAATCTGTCTCATTGAGGGTCTTCCTCTCTTGTGCTGCCCCTCCACATTCCCAAGGACTGGTATCGCTTTGCAACATGTCCAAAGTATGTCAGGTATAGCTTCAGAATCCTTGCCTCCAAGGAGCAGCCTGGTCACATTTGAACATGTTTGCATCATACTAAGGAAAGTGAAAGCTCAATGAAAGAGAGGAAGACTTTCAACTAGATAAATTGACACAGTCAATGCAACTATGAATTAAGAATGGAAGAGATTGTGATGGTGGCACATGATAGGGCAAGTCTTCAAGCTGTGGTTCAGAAGTTGCTATGAACTGTATTAGACTGATGGAATCCAACAACACAGTAGGATTGTAAGTGGTAGTAAGAATTTATGTCTCAAAGGAGAGCAAACAGAGTGCTCCTTAATAGTAAGGATGGTGAAAATTCATTTCACAATGGACTTGAGCATGATACAGATCTTGAAGATGGTGCAGAATAGGCAAAGTTCAGATCTCTTTTTTATTGGGACTCTGTGATTCTTATTTGACTCTGTGCCTACAACAGGAAGAAATCTTTGTGATGTTGTTGTTGTTGTTGTTATGTGCCATCGAGTCGCCTGCGCTTCTTAGCGACCCTATGTACAACAGCCCTAAACTCCGCTCTGTCCTGTGCCAATCGCACTGTCTCTGATACTCCCATCCCAATTATCCCAGTCACTGAATCAATCCACCTCATAGAGGGCCTTCCTCTCCTGCGCCGTCCCTCTACCCTCCCAAGCATGATGTCCC
>NW_006399873.1:1730032-1731861 GCF_000299155.1 Elephantulus edwardii
ATCAATCTCCGATTGTAAAAGTTGGTAAAAATCTTCTATCTCCTCTTCCTTGGCTCTGGTTGTTGGTGCATATATTTGAATGATAGTGGTATTCAGTGGACTTCCTTGTATGCGTATAGATATTATCCTGTCACTGACAATATTGTACTTCAAGATAGATCTAGCAGTGGCTTTTTTAACTATGAAAGCAACTCCATACAATAATTAAATTACTAGGCTGATAATGGAATGTTTAGTAGTTCTGTTCTATCTCATCAGTTACAACACATGAAAAAAATTCTGTTGATCTGCTTGCATAAAGGTCATAGCCTTGGTAACCCTGTAGGGAAGTCTGAATTCTTCCAGAATATTTCTATAAGATAAATCAACTCGAGGACATGCATTAGAGGCAACAATAAGTACTAATATAAATTTAAAAATACAGAAACTAAATCACAAAGAAATTAAAGGAAACCCTAATTTATTTTATAAATATACTGAGTCATGTTTTAAGCCTTTGACATAAATCAATGAACAAAAAAGTCAAGTATCCTTGTCCTACAACTAGGGAGACAAAACTAAAACAATATATATGATGAGTAATTATGCAACTTTAAGAAATGGATCTTGAAATGGCCTTTTTGACTATGGATGCAACCGCTGAATATATCATGGACTGCCAAGAGAATAAAGAGATCTGGCCTGGAGAGGTGAAGTGAGGTTGATTCATCGAGGAAAGGGTTTTGTAACTCCATCTTATATGCTTTGGTCATATTGCCAGGAAGGACCAGTCAATGGAGAAGGGCATCATACTTGGAAAGGCAGAGGGTCAGTGCAGGAAAAGAACTCGGATGAGATGAAATGGCACTGTGACGAGAGTAATAAGAGCAGTTGTGTTGGATACTGTGAGATTGGACAGGGTTCAGTGATACTGTGCCCAGAGTCGCTATGAGTCATAGTCAACTTGATGGCTCATAACAACAACAATTATGCAACTTAGTGTACTAGAAGGTGTTGCCTGTTAATTAAAAACAAAAAAAGAAGAGATATTTCAAATAGAGTGATGCGTAGTAAATATCAAATGAGAATATCACTACTTTTGAAAACAAATTTTACTTTAAATTCCTTCATGGAACAACCCTTGTATTTTCTTTCTTCCCTAAAAGTATGTATATATTTATTGAACAGATCAATTCTAACTGTAGACATAAAGCCTCAAATAGTTCTATTGCTTTCAGTATAATTCTGTTATTGGCCAATAACCATACTTCTTGGACAAAATTCTCTAAAGTCCAGTTCTAAACTGTGCAGCATTTGAATATAAAGTTAAATAATCTAAATGATATTAAAATAACTGCTTATCAGTGACACTTTTACAGAATGTAGTGGCTGCCAGTAGGGAGCAGACTCTGACAATGGATCATTTTATAGATGCTCAATTAAGGGCCAAGAGAATACATTTGTGAAGATCATAAGAGACTTATTACTATCCTTCTAATTAACTCTTCTCATTATATTAATAACTGTCAGGCCACCAATTTAACTTACATAGTGAAAAATACTGTCATAAGCTGAAGATTCTGTGGGATGAATTTTTTCTTTTATTTCTAAGACAAAAAAAATATGCCTTTTTATGTGTTTTATCTGATATGGAGTAATTTCAATTTTTCGACTCTTTAATATAGTGCATGCAGGTTTGCGAGCACAGAGTCAAGAAAGAATAGACTGATTAAGAAGAGATGAAATAGAAATATCTGGTAGAAAATTTTCAAGATTTTTATCATTTTATTATAAAATAATGGTTTCCCCCATAGAGTCTTTAAGATATATAATATGATATATATGATAGG
>NW_006399873.1:1732464-1766812 GCF_000299155.1 Elephantulus edwardii
CAAACTGAAGCTGTGAACAATCTCAATCTCTTCGCCATCCATCCTGATGCTACCAATTGGTCCAGTGGTGAGAATCTTTGTCTTCTTGACATTGAGTCTCAGTCCATACTGAAGGCTGCAGTTCTTGACCCTCTGCAGTAAGTGCATGAGGTCCTCCTCAGTTTCAGCAAGCAAGGTTGTGTTATCTGCATAACACAGATTGTTGATAGATCTTCCACCAATCCTAACGCCACACGTCTCCTCATAGAGCCCAGCCTCCCGGATAATCTGCTCTGCATACAGGTTGAAAAGGTATGGAGATAGGACACACCCCTGGGGCACACCCTTCCCAATTTTGAATCCTGCAGTGTTGCCCTGCTCTGTTCTGACTACTGCCTCTTAGTCCAAGTATAGGCTTCACATTAGCATGATCAAGTGTTCTGGGATTCCCATTCTTCTCAGAGTCAGCCACAGTTTGTTATGATCCATGCAGTCAAATGCCTTTGCACAATCAATGAAACACAGATAGACATTCTTCTGGTATTCTCTGCTTTCAGCTAAGATCCATCTAACATCGGCTACAATATCCTTACATTATTTTAAACTCTCTGACAACATTCCATGGACACAAATTGCACTTGGAAAATCTGTAATTAGGGACCTCTTCAAATTATTGAAGAGTAATGATGTCAGTTTGAGGAACAAGGTACATCTGATTCAGGCCTTGGCTTTTCTGATTACTTGCTATGCATCTGAAAGCTGGGCAATGAATAAGGATGATAGAAAAAGAATTGATGCCTTTGAGTTGTGGTGTTGGTGAAGAGCACTGAACATTCCACGGATGGCCAAGAGAACAAACAGTTATTTATTCTTGGAGAGGTTGCATCCAGAAAGCTCTTTGGAAGCAAGAATGATGAAGCTTCACTTTAAGGAAAGGAAGACCCTCAACCAGGTGGATTGACATGGTGACTCGTGCAATGGGCTTTTGTGTGTCATGAAGTGTGAAGATGGCACAGGATAGAACAAGGTTCAGATCTTTTGTTCTTAGGGTTGCTATAAGTAGTACTCAACTCAAGGGCACCTAACAAGGACTACAATATCAAAAGTAAAATAGATAAAAGAAGGAACACTCCCAGAGTGATGCTATGATGCAAGCATGACCCTAATACCAAAACCAGACTAAGTTATTACCTAGAAATAAAGCTACATCCTAGTACATCTTATGAATATAAATGCAAAAATCCTTAACAAAATACTAGCCAATAGAATAAAAAAACACATAAAAAATAATTCATAACAAAGTGGGATCCATAACAGATATGCAAAGTTGGTTCAATATAACAGCTAACATAATTCACCACATTAACAAAGCAAAAAGCAAGAACTGTATGATCTTAGCAATTGATGCAAAAAAAAGGCATTTGACAAAAATTTAACACCTCTTACTGATAAAAACACTCAGCAAAATAAAAGGATTTCCTCAACATAGTGAAATGTATATATGCAAAACCAAGAGCCAATGGAGAAAGACTGTAAACAAGGACCAGAAAAGGTTACCCACTGCCGCCCATTCTATTCAATATTGTTTTGGAAGTGCTTGCTAGGAGATTATGACAAGAGAATTAAATAAAAGACATCCAGACAAGCAAAGAGATAGTTAAACTGTTGCCATATGCAGATTAATATGACACTGTACACAGAAAATTTCAAGGACTTAACAAAAAAACTGTTAGAGTGAGTAGATCAATTTAGTAGAGTAGTGGGATATAAGGTTATATCCAAAAATCAGCAGGATTTCTCTATGATAATAAAGAAAATTCAGAGAAAGAAGACAAGAAACCAATACCATTTATAAACATCAAACACAAATTGAGATACTTGGGAACAAATGTAACTAGAGACACGGGAAATTTGTTCAAGGAAAACAATAGAACATTTCTGAGAGACACAATAAAAGACCTAAGTAAGTAGGAAAATAATTGACAATCCTAATAAAAGTAATCTACATGTTTAGCATAACCCCAATAAAGATACCAAATTAATTAATGTTTCAAGGAGATGAAAAGAGAAATTGTCAAGTCACTGGGAGAGGAAAGAGTTCCCTAAATAACTAAGCACTTCTGAAAAACAAATATGAATTGGGAGTCTTAACACTCACCTGCATCAAAACCTACTACACAGCTGTAGTAACCAAAATGGTACTGGCATAATGACAGGCACATCAACCAATAGACCAGAAATAAGAACCCGGAAATGGATCCATCTATCTATGGTCAACTGATATTCAACAAGGAAGTAAAAATTTCCCCTAAAAAATGGGAAATGACAACTTCTTCAACAAATGGTGCTGGCAACACTGGGCTATTAATTACAGAAAGCTGAAACAGGATTCACATCTCAGACCACACACAAAAATCAACTCAAGGTAGATCAGATACCTGAGAGTAAAACCCCAAACTGTACAATTCAGAAGAGAAAAATTGGGATCAAGCCTAGATAGCCTGTTGTTGTTGTTGTTATGTACTATCAAGTCGCTTGTGACTCATAGCGACCCTATGTACAACAGCCCTAAACTCTGCTCCATCCTGTTCCAATCGCACTGTCTCCGACACTCCCATCCCGATTATCCCAGTCACTGAATCAATCCACCTCATAGAGGGCCTTCTCCTCCTGTGCTGTTCCTCCACCCTCCCAAGCATGATGGCCCTCTCTAAGGACCAGTCTCTCCTCACAACATGTCCAAAGTATGTTAGATGGAGCCTCAGAATCCATGCCTCCAAGGAGCCACCCGGTTTAACCCTTTCCAGGATGAATCTGTTTGTTTTCCTAGCAGTCCATGGTATTCTCAATACTCTTCTCCACCACCACATCTCAAAGGCATCAATTCTCCTTCTATCCTCTTTAGTCATTGTCCAACTCTCTGATGCATAATAAGTGATTGCGAAGACCATGGCCTAATCTACATTATAAAGAGACTGCCAAATATAGCCAAAAATGCACAATCTGAAGAGGATAAAAGAGATGAATGGGACTTTCTAAAGATTAAATCCTGGTGTGCATCAAACATATTTTACAACAGAGTGAAAAGAAAACCTACTTATCAGGAAAAAATTTTACATTTCCATTATTGACAAGGATCTCATATCAAATGTTTAAAGAATTCTAGAGGGCCTCTACAAGAAAAAGACTTATAACACAATTACAAAATAGCAACAAATGGAAAGACTTTTAATAAAGGAAAATATTTGGATGGCCAAGAGATAACATGAAGAAATGTTCCAAATGGCAATAATAGAGATGCAAAACCACAGTAAGATAGCATTCATTCCAGTTACAGTGGCCAAGTTTAACAGTAAAACAAATAATACATGCTGGAGAGAGGATATAGCAAGATAAGGATTCTTTTACACTGTTGGTAAGATTGTACAATGGTACAACCACTCTTGAAGAAAGTTTGGTGTTTCATAAAAAAGCTACACACAGAAATTCCATATGACCCAGTTATTCCACTGCTTAGAATATACCTTGAGAAAATGAGAACTGAGGAACAAATAGAGATTTGTACCCCAATGTTCATAGCAGTGTTATTCACCATTGCAACAATATGACAACAATTCAAATGTCCAACCACAGTTGAATGGATTGAGCAATTATGGGTGCTTTCACATGATGGGATACTATGCAGCACACAGGAGCAATGATTAAAAATCACTAGCTAACTTGGGAGGGACTAGAGAGCATTATGCTAAGTGAACTAACTCAGTATCATAATGAAAAGTATTATAAAAGATCATTATTGTGGAAATAGAAAGATAAGTAGTAGAACATGTATGAGGATCCAAGAGAGAGGGAAAGGGAGTAGTGGAGGTGTGAGGATGGCTTGGTCACACAATTTGATGGGTGGAGGGAGGGATGGGTAGAGGAAATGGGAAAGAGTCAGTGTGAAAATCAATGTATATAAACTTTGTAAACAAATCAGTATAAAAGTGATTCAGTCACTGGGGTAATGGGGATAGGTGTGCCTGAGACAATAAGATTTTTAGAAAATTTCACATTTACGTATTTATTTGATGTTATTTATCTGTAGTATTATCTCATTTATGTTGCTCATTGTAACAAAGTTATTTCCAATACTTAACTAACATACAGTATAAATGAGAACCCAATGTCAGTATTATTTATGAAAGTAAACTGCTTCAGATTTCTCCAACTGAGTGGCTATTTTTGTTTTTATGTACCATCAAAGGGGAATTGACCCATTGCTAACCCTCCAGAAATTTTCCATAGACTGTACTTCTCATGGAAGGATTTTTCCCCCCTTTCTCCCACGGAGTAGCTGATTGATTCAAACAACCTGTCTTTGGGTTAGCAGTGCAACATCTTACTAAACCACCAGAGATATATATAATGTGATTAGGGGATTCAAGTTGCCAGTTGTAATTTAATAGCTGAACTTTGCTTCTAGGGCTCCTTATGACCTTGAGTCTATTCCATATAAATTTCTAAACCAACTCAGGAATAGGTTTGAGGCCTGGAACATTAATGAGCAAAGACCGGATGAGCTGTCGGAGGATGTCAAGAATATCATCCAGGAAAAATGCAAAAGGTCATAACAAAGACAGAGGAGGAAGAAAAGACCAAGACGGATGTCAGAAGAAACTCTAAGTATTGCACTGGAGTGCAGACTAGCCAAAGCAAAGTGAGGAAATCAAGATATTAAGGAGTTGAACAGAAGATTCTAGAAGGCAGCACAGGAAGATAAGCATTACAAAGAAATGTGCAAGGAGCTGAAGTCAGAAAATCAAAAAGGCCCAACTGGTATAGCATTTCTTAAGCTCAGGGAACTGAAGAAGAAATTCAAACCTCAAATTGCAATACTTAAGGATGCTTTGGGAAGAATATTAAATGAGCCAGGAACCATTAAACAAAGATGGAAAGAGGAAACAGAGTCTTTGTACCAAAATGAATTGGTGGACACAGAAGAATTTCATGAAACAACGTATGAGCAAGAACCTGTGGTGATGAAGGAAGAAGTTTAAGCTGCTCTGAAAGAATCGGCAAAAACCCAAAGCCCCAGGAACTGATGACATACCAATTGATATATTTCAACAAACAGATGCTGCCCTGGATGTACTCACCAAGTTGTGCCAAGAAATTTGGACAACAACCACCTGGCCTACTGACTGGGAATGATCTATATTTGTTCCCATTTCAAAGAAAAGTGATCCAACAAAGTGTAGAAATTACCAAACAGTATCATTGATATCACTCACATGCAAGCCAGATTCTACTGAAAATTATTTAAAAAATGACTGGAACAGCACATCAACAGAGAACTTCCTGAAGTGCAGGCTGGATTTAGAAGAGGCTATGGTATTAGTAAAATTATAACTTATGTCAGATGGATCTTGGCTGAAAGCAGAGTATCAGAGGAACATCTATGTATATTTCATTGACTCTATCAAGGCATTTGACTATGTAGATCACAACAAACTGTGGCTGACTCTGAGAAGAATGGGAATTACAGCAAAACTGATTGTACTTAGGTGAAACCTATACTTAGACCAGGAGGCAGATATCAGAACAGAGCAAGGAACCACTGTATGGTTCAAAATTGGGAAGGGTGTGCATCAAGGATGTGTCCTATCTCCATACCTTTTCAATTATGTGGGCCATATTAACCAGGAGGCTGGACTCTATGAGGAGAAGTGAGAAGTGTGGCATCAGGACTGATGGAAGACTCATCAACAATCTGTGTTATGCAGATTACACAACCTTGCTTGCTGAAACTAAGGAGGACCTGAAGTGCTTGCTGCAGAAGGTCAAGGACTGTAGCCTTCAATATGGATTGAAGCTCAACATCAAGAAAACAAAGATTCACACCAGTGGGCCAATTGGCTGCATCATGATGGATGATGAAGAGATTGAGATTGATGGCAGCTCAGTTTGCTTGGCTCTAGAGTCAACACTCTTGGTACCAGCATCTAGGAAATTAAAAGGTAAATTGCACTGGGAAAGCCTGCTGTCAGAGACCTCTCCAAGGTACTGAAGAGCAACAATGCCAGTCTGGAGACTAAGGTGTGCCTGTATCAGGCCATGGTCTTTGCAGTTACTTGTTATGAATCAGAGAGCTGGAAATGGGTAGGGATGATAGAAAAAGGGTTGATGTCTTTGAGCTTTGATGCTGGAGAAGAGTATTGAATATACCATGAACTGCTAGAAGAACAAACAAGTTTGTCCTGGAGAGGATGAAGCCAGGCTGCTCCTTGGAGACAAGGATTCTGAAGCTCTGTCTGACATACTTTGGACATGAGGCAAGGCAGGATCAGTCCTTGGAGAGGGATGTCATGCTTGGGAGGGTGGGGGATGACAGCGCAGGAGAGGCAGACCCTTGATGAAATGGATTGATTCAGTCACTGGGATAATGAGGATAGGCGTGTTGGAGACAATACACTTGGTAAGAGGTAGGAGACTAGATGGCACAAAACAACAACAACATTATCCAGTTATCATCTATCATGTATTGTTCTAACTGATAATATTATACTATAAATACACGGGGAAATGTGGTAATTAAGATCAAAGTCTCTTTGACATACAAAGTGATAGGTAGTCTGTCACTATCTGTGTAAACATTCTATGGCCCTCTTCCATTTCCCTCATCTGTTTTAAATGATTAATGACATGTTTCTTAAAATGGAAAAAAATCTTAATCATATTAATGAGAAGATTTTGATCTTAATTTTAAAATGGATGACTCAGACAATAAAAATGTTAATTGAAGGTAAATTTAATTTTAGTTGTATTTGTTTCTATTGGAGACAAATTGATTTCACAATGTTATGTAAGTCCAAATATGAATAGTGCATCACTGTATGCATTTACTGAAATAGACTATCATCTTTCAATCTTAAAGGAATGACTTACTGTAATTCAATTTCTCAAATTCCATCTTCTCTGACATTGTAAAACTGTTTTTCTCATAGATTAGTTAACAAGAACTATGCTTTTACATGTGTGGAAAATGAAATGTAAATCCTTCAATCTCTTTAATTAAATAACTCATAAAATATGTCTGAAAAATTCTTATACAAATGGACATCTTTGCATATGATACATTCTATTGTTTTTGGCATTACAATATCATGTTAATTAAAATAAGTTCAAATTTATTCTTTTAATGTCAATTTAGGAAGAACTATTAGTTTGGTTTATTTCTTATTTTCTCAAGGCTAAAAAATATGACCTGATGTATATGTTTGTGTTTTAATATCCTTTAGATAGAGTACTAATAACAGACACTAGTCATGATAGAGATGGTCAGTGGTCAGAAAATCTGAGAAAAATGTTTTTCACAAAAATAAAGTGTTCAAAACATACTTAAGAGGAGTTTTAACTAAAATTGGTTTAAAATAATATTTAAAATAGTAATACTTGTAGATTATTTTATATGCACTATCAAATATGGTGAACCACGTATTGGTGTCACTACTTAAAATGATTTTATGTTAGTTCTTTAGAAAAAGAAGACATTTCTATTTTATTTCTTTATTAATTACTTGTATTTACTACATTTTTAGTCATAGTAGATTGGGTTAACTTTCTGGAAATGTGTTAAAATATTTGGAAAAATTGTAGTGGTATATTGCTTTGGTTATTTTACCTTACTTGGTCAACATAAAATGAAATAATCCAAATGCGCAAACACTAAGTAAGACTCTCACATTTAATTTATATATTCTCTAGATTAAAATAATTCTAAAACCAGAAGTTCTAATATATTTTTCTTAACTCATACTGTCCTCAGAAATACAGATAATATATTTTGAATAGTGAGCCCACTATGAAGAAAAGGTTTAAAGGTTGCATTCACACACTTGAAGCTCAACATTGTTGTTACTGTTGTATGCCATGAGTAAACAGTGACTCACAATGGTCTCACGTGATTAAGTGGAAGTGCCCCATAGGATTTTTGTTGGCTTTAATAATTAACAGGAACACCCATCAACATATGACTGTCTTTTACAGTAGCATCACTTGTAGTCACCAAGATTTCTTTTTTTCCTACATAGCACATTGAATAAACAACAATAACCACTGAAGATAAATGGGGAAATAAGGCAGTGTAGGCTGCATGCTAACTCTAAATACACCTGGACATCTACATTTATTTAATTTCCTTTTTCAGCATATTTTTTGTTTGTTTATTTGTTTGCTAATCTCTACTAAATACTGCAAAGGAATCCCTCAAACACACCACGTCAAGCACACAACATGCAGCAATCCCTTGGAGGTTCTCATAGTGTGGTAAACAGATTTCCCCATATTAACTTGCCTCACAAATAGCTATTTTTAATCATCTCTTTAGTTTTAAAGCACTGGGGGAATAATTTAATTTTAATTGTTTTGTTTTCAGGTCTGATGAGTGCAGATTTATAACTAGAACTCTTTTCAAGCCGGTGTGCATGAAGCCATTCTGAAATGATACATAGTTCAATGAAATGTAAAAAAACAAAAAAAGAATCCTGCAATGTAATGAAAAATAATTCACTTAACCTGTTGATATGCTGAACAAATTTAAAAGCATAGCTCAATAAGTCATAAAATATGAAAATGCCGTCTCAGAAATCTTGGGAACGATCTTAAGATACAGGTCTTATAAGTCAGTATGTATAGCAAAACTATGGGGCTCTGGAAACTGGGGAAGGAAGCATTATGGTACATTTATCACTTATACTGCCTGTGAGGTATGTGAGGTTAGGACCTCGAGCTTTCTTATGATGGTTCCACTTGAGTGGTGCAGGAATAAATGGATCTCAGTGCTCCTTTGCCTTTGCAGTTATGCTATATTCTATAACGGATTTTCCAGCAAGCGACACTTCTCATACCGGCAGAAATGAAATATATGGGACATAACAGCACAGTGCCTTTTATATAGTATGTTGCTTTAAACTATGCACAGTGTGTAAGTGATATTTTATATAATATATAAGCAAAAATTTAATGTACTTTCATAGCTCCCTCCAGTCACATCAATATTTGTAGAAACTCTCAAGATGACTTCACCAAATATATCAAACTGAAGTTGGGAAAATTCAGTATGACTGCTGGATTTGGGAATTATTATGCACTATTAGCAGTGATTCAGAGGCCTTCAATGTGGCCAAAGAAAGCAAATGAAACAAGCAAGTGTTTTTCCTTGAGGACCATGGTTAGAAAACAATTTCAGCTCTTTTTATCTTTTATCAAATACTTCTAGGTCTTCCCTAAAGAGTGAATGTTTTTCACAGAGGTCCCAGGAGCCATGGGGAATCCTTGATCAGAACATGTATTGGGTTGCTAAGGGGACTTTCCACCTAGTTATTCCCCTAAGGGGACTTTCCACCCCATTATTCCCTTAAGTAGAGGAGTCCCCACACTGAAGCTTGTTAGGGAGTTTCTCATACAATGAGTGAATGCATCCTCATTAAATATGTAATCTCTTGGTAAACATGTTTCCATTTTACTCAGGAGGGCAGTATTTGCCATATGTATGCATATGAGGGTTATAGGACTGATTAATATTGTGAAATCTGAGCTGATAGAGGTACTAAGGATTATAGGCTGGAGAAAGCTATAAACTGGAAAAATAAACTTTCATAAACACATGTCTCTAACAGGTATCACACAGACTTTTTGTTCTCCTTTATTCAGATAAAGCTTTTTCAGGGCCAATGTCAAGGATATTATAAAGACATTGTAAAGATGGTAGTAGGACACAATATAGAGAAGAAAACAAAAACAAAAAGAAAAACAACTAACACAGATAACTGGTCTAACATATTGATTCTTCCTAATAAATAAGCAGAAAAGCACACAGAATTGCCCACATGTTGTTGTTGTTATGTACCATCAAGTCGCTTGTGACTCAAAACGAACCTATGTACAACAGCCCTAAACTCTGGTCTGTCCTGTGCCAATCACACTGTATCTGACATTCCCATCCTGATTACCTCAGTCACTGAATCAATCCACCTCATAGAGGGTCTTCCTCTCCTGCGCTGTCCCTCCACCCTCCCAAGCATGATGTCCCTCTCCAAGGACCGATCCCTCCTTACAACATGTCCAAATTATCATAGACAGAGCCTCAGAACCCTTGCCTCCAAGGAGCAGCTCGGTTTAACCCTTTCCAGGGTGAATCTGTGCAAGGAGCTGGAGTCAGAAAACCAAAACGGTTGAACTCGCTAAGCATTTCTTAAGCTCAAGGAACTGAAAACAAATTCAAACCTCGAGTTGCTATAATCAAGGATGCTTTAGGCAGAGTATTAAACAATCCAGGAGGTATCAAAAGAAGATGGAAATATACTGAGTCATTGTATGGAAACGAATTGGCAGGCACAGAAGAATTTAATGAAACAACATGAGCAAGAGCCTATGGTGATGAAGGAAGAAGTTCAAGCTGCTTTGAAAGAAGTAGCAAAAAATAGATCGTACACCAAACGACATATTTGAGCTAACAGATGCTGCCATGGAAGTGCTCACCAAGTTGTGTCAAGAAATCTGGAGAACAACCACTTGGCCAGCTGACTGGAAGAGATCGATATTTGTTCCCATTCCAAAGAAAAGTGACCCAAAGAGTGTGGAAACTATAGAACAATACCGTTGATTTCACATGCAAGCAAGATTCTACTGCAAGTTATGCATAAACGACTGGAACGGCACATCAGCAGAGAACTGCCAGAAGTCCAGGCTGGGTTTAGAAGGGGTCGTGTCATTAGGGATATTGTAGCTGATGCTAGATGGATCTTGGCTGACAGCAGGGAGTAGCAGAGGAATGTCTACCTGTGCTTCATTGATTATGTAAAGGCGTATGACTGTGTGGACCATAACAAACTGTGGCTGACTCTAGAAGAGTGGGAATCCCAGAACACTTGATCATGCTAATGTGAAACTTATACTTAACCAAGAGGCATTCATCAGAACAGAACAAAGAAACACTGCATGGTTCAAAATTGGGAAGGGCGTACGCCAGGGATGTGTCCCGTCTCCATACCTTTTCAAACTGTATACAGAACAGATCATCCAGGAGGCTGGGCTCTATGAGGAGAAATTTGGCATCAGGATTGGTGGAAGATCCATTCAACAATCTGCATTGTGCAGATGACACAACCCTGCTTGCTCAAAATGAGGATGACCTGAAGAGCTTGTTGCTGAGGGTCAGGGACTGCAGCCTTCAATATGGATTGAGGCTCAATGTCAAGAAGACAATGATTCTCACCACTGGACCAATTGGCAGCATCAGGATGTATGGTGTAGAGATTGAGATTGTTCACAGCTTTAGTCTGCTTTGCTCCACAATCAACACCCTTGGCACCAGCAGCCAGGAAAATAAAAGACATATTGTGGTGGGAAAGCCTGCTGTTAGGGACCTTTCTAAAGTACTGAAGAGCAACATTGTGTCTCTGGAGACTAAGGTGTGTCTGGTACAGGCCACTGTCTTTGCAATCATTTGTTATGTGTCAGAGATTTGGACAATGACTAGGGAGGATAGAAGGAGAATTGATACCTTTGAGCTTTGGTGTTGGAGAAGAGTGTTAAGGGTACCATAGACTGCTAAGAAAACAAAAAGATTCATTCTGGAGAGGGTTAAACTGGGCTGCTCCATGGAGGCAAGGATTCTGAGGCTTCGTCTGATATACTTTGGTCATGTTGTAAGGAGAGACTGGTCTTTAGAGAAGGACATTATACTTGGTAGGCTGGAGGGCAGGCACAGGAGAGGAAGGCCCTCTAGGAGGTGACTTGATTCAGTGACTGGGGTAATCGGGATGAGTGTGTTGGAGAAAATGAGATTGGCACAGGACAGAGAAGAGTTTAGATATGTTGCACATAGGGTCGCTATGAGTAGCAAGTGACTCGATGGCACATAACAACAACAACAACAGGATTAATTTGTTTGTTTTCCTAGCAGTCCATGGTACCCTCAAAACTATTCTCCAGCACCACAGCTCAAAAGCATCAATTCTCCTTCTATCCTCCTTAGTCATTGTCCAACTGTCTGACGCATAACAAGTGATTGCAAAGACCATGGCCTGTATCAGACACACCTTAGTCTCCAGAGAGACACCATTACTCTTCAATACTTTAGAGAGGTCCCTAACAGCAGTCTTTCCCATGGCAATACATCTTTTAATACCGGCTACTGGTGCCAGGAGTGTTGACTGTGGAGCCAAGCAAACTAAAGCTGTGAACAATCTCACCCTCTTCACCAAACATCCTGATGCTGCCAATTGGTCCAGTGGTGAGAATCTTTGTCTTCTTGACTTTGAGCCTCAATCCATATTGGAGGCTACAGTCCTTGACCCTCTGTAGCAAGCACTTCATGTCATCCTAAGTTCCAGCAAGCAGGGTTGTGTCAAATTGCCGACATACACACATATATTTCACTACTGGAGATACGTGACTAGGCCCTAAAAATTTTTCAAAGTGCACCTTGCAGTCCTACAGGTGAGTTATGCTAATGTTTTTGCACAAATTTTTTTAAGTGGATTTATTCGTTTGTTGTTTTGGAAATATTTTGTAAACTCACCTGTGGAGTTTATTTTTCAATATGTCTTTGTTTTGGAAGGAGGAGTGACATCCACTTCCATAACAGCTTGCCTGTGGAAACCCTATGAACTTGGAGAGAGGATGAAAGACACCCAAACGTTGAGGACTCTCCTTCATAGTGTCGCTATGAGTCACCTGAGACTTGATGGCACTTAACAATAACCACAACAACAGTGTCTTTGTTTACCATAGTTTGATTTTGTTACGTAGATGAGTGGGGATATGTGAATGGGACAGGTTAACCTATGTACAAGGGAAATGGGTGTCTACCAAGCCACAAGGGGTTTGGCTAGTCTCACCCTTAAATTGATCAATCCAGCATCAAAAGAAAGAGACCCCAAAACCATCTGGGAAGAAACCTCACCACTAGGAGCAAAGCAAGTGAGAAGGCCTACAGAACTACCAGCAATAGCAGCCACAATAGAGAAGTGAATCTGACATGAGAAAGAGAACTAGAGACCTTGAAATGGGACCTTGGGATTGCTACATCATTGGAACTGGAGCTAAGAACATTTGCTCAAGTTTATTTTACAACTGGAGATGAGAGGCCACAATTCATAGGACTCAGAACTATAAAACACTATCCTGAAGCCACGAGGCTCAAGGCTGAGGTAGTTGAAAACACATTCCAGGAGACATCCTGACTGTATTCTGCTACTACCCTGGATTATAATCTTTTGAGTTCTCTAACATGATTCTGTGTGTTCTCTGAGTTATTGCACCTGATTTTGAACACAGCAAAGCAGTAAGATTGGTGTTGAGATGAGTAGAAAAATGTATGTGAGCAGTAAGATGTCTGACCTCATGGGAATTGGTTTTGTGTTACTTGAAGCCACTGACAGGAACAGTTCCCCGTTGTGAAGTTAGTAAAGATCAGATATGATCATTCTCATATGATCTTTGCTCATTTTACATCACCTTAACTTTGTTTTTCATTATTTCATATGCAAGAGATCAAGAGGACTATGTCAAGAAACATATACTTGCTTTAATTGCAATACATTCAACACAAATCAGTCTTTTGATATGATTGAGATTTTCACATATTGAGGTAACAGATATTTCTTGATGTATCCAAAACTGAGATTTCCAATAAACCTGTGTTTATTGTCATTTTAATATTAAGATTAGAAAAGAATAATACATTGTACATATAATTGACAAAAACAATTTCTTAAAAAGTTCATAAGCTTAGTAACAGGGATGTACTTTAGAGAATTGTTTGAATGAGATATGTGTGTTATTAATTGACACAACTCTTTTTTTTTTCTTGTGCATACTGTCCAATTGGATCTGCCTACAACAGGAGGACATTTTCCCTCCTTCTCCAGCGAAGCATCTGGTGGATGTGAACCTTGTGGTTTCAGAATTGCAGTACACCTTCCCTCCAGTAGGTCACCAGAGCTCCCTATTAATTGACATAAACACATTCATGTGATTGATTTAGATTTTTTATCATGTCAATTCACGATTCCACTTTTATCTCTAGGTAAACTCAAAACCAATCATTTTTGTATAGTCACATTATTTTAATAGACAATTATTAACTATTCATTTCCCAAATTGAGTTGCAATAAATATAAACAAGTTTGATAAATAAGTAGGTAAGTATACTGAAAGTATGGTTAGTATATACTTCTCTATAACCACTTGTTAAACTGTATGTAAACATTATAGACATATGTACTGTAACAGGTCCATATTTTGTGCACTTTCCAATATGTGTTTAATTTCACTACTATAATTTTAAATTCTGAAGCAAAGGAATTAAAAGCTATGTTTCTCTTTGACATTTGTTCAGATCACCTTCATATTAACAACCTAAATTAACTATGTGCTATCTTATCTACCTGCCCTAACTCTAAGCACATTCCCTTTTTAAAATTAGTATCCATGAGTTCATTTCACAAGTATGCTTGGTATTTATTAACTATCAGGCCATGTGAAAAGAGTGATAATTAAGATGTATAGAGGACTGTCCAAATGAGATTAGTCTGTTATCTTAGTGAAATTATGTGAAAATTTACATTTACAGTTCCTTATAGATAAAACATGAAAACTTTTTTGGGAAGCCTAGGGAACTAAATAATAAAATAATATCTTTTGGAGCCATAAACATAATATTCTTTGCAATATGACTCCATTATTTTTATAAATAGGGTCACTATGAGTCACAGGCAACTCAGTAGAACATAACAACAAAAAATGTCCATTTAAGTACTCCCTCAGCAACATGATTTACTTTCCTTATCAATTTAAGAGTTTGTGTAACTTTTCCATCTAGTTCATAGTTAGATTGCTCTAATTTATTGCTCAAGATATATTTCCACATCTCCCTCATGCTATATCTTTCTTCGTTTTTGTATTAGTAGTAGATTATGAGGTCCATGAAATGCCACGACAACTTGTAATACAGCATCTTTTATAAACAACTGAACATTCCCCGTTTCCCCCTATAGCCTTAAATATTATCAAATTATATTAAAAAAATTAAAGTAAGATCAAACTAGAATGCTTTTTGAAAAGAAAAAAAATGAATTAGTGTTCTAATTCAGATATAATTTATTATAGAAGGCTCTTAACAAAAACAACAACAGCAGAGAGAGAGAGCAGTTGGCCTAGAGGACAGAAAGTCATGTTCCCAAGCCAAAGTAGGGTGACTCTACTTCACGGCCCACAGGCCTGCCTTTAATTGTCTTTGGTGAAACATTCTTCTAGGTCATATAACCCTGGAATGTCCACTTGCTGTACAGAGGTAAATTGTGGTGGTTGTGAGGCCAAACTCTGTGACACTGATGAGTCAAATGTGAGGATGGTTACCCATGGTGGACAGTGTTTAGTGGAGCTCTGAGGAGGACCAGACTCCATTCTCGAAAGTCCAGCCCACATGGGGGTGGGTTCCGGGGTTATTGAGAGTTCAGCCTGCAAACGGGTAATTTTCTGGTTTAATAATTAAAGAGAAACCTTTGTCCTTTTCCCGCATGCGGGGTGGAAACTTGGAAGTCTCTCTTCCTGTAACGAATATACCTTAGCTGTCTCGGTCCCCCAATTCCTTTCATGTGAAAAGCAACATCTATTATATGGAATAGAGTGTGTACCATCCCTTGCTCAATTGTTTCTGTGCTCACCTTTAATGATTCTATAAAAACTGAGAAATGATATTACCGTTTATTGTGATTCTATGGAAATGCTAGAAAATGAGATCATTGCTTATACCCCTATAAAATTAAAACAATGCAGACCATCATGGCTGCAGTTTTCTGTCTCATCTGTGTGAGTCTGTTTTTCTTTGCTAAGGTGCGTCTGATACAGGCCATGGTCTTTACAATCACTTGTTATGCATCAGAGAGTTGCACAATGACTAAGGAGGATAGTAGGAGAATCGATGCCTTTGAGCTGTGGTGCTGGAGAAGAGTATTGAGGATACCATGGACTGCCAAGAAAACAAACAGATTCATCCTGGAGAGGGTTAAAATGGGCTGCTCCTTGGAGGCAAGGATTCTGAGGCTTTGTCTGACATACTTTATTCATGTCGTAAGGAAACACCAGTCTTCAGAGAGGGACATCAAGTTTGGGAGGATGGAGGACAGATACAGGAGGGGAAGGCCCTCTAGGAGGTGGATTTATTCAGTGACTGGGGTAATCGGAATGGGCGTGTCAGAGACAGTGAGATTGACACACAGGACAGAGAAGAGTTTAGGGCTGCTGTACATAGGGTCACTATGAGTTGCAAGTGACTCAATGGCATATAACAAAACAACAACAACAACAGCAATAATCCTGTCTTGTCTTCTATGTGTGTTTGTCTCTTTATGTTCATTTCTTCCAGGAAACTCACAAAAGACTGTGGTTTGCAACAGAGCTCCCCGATTAAAACAAGCTTGCCTCTGGAAACCCTATGAACCTGGAGAAAGGACAAAAGTTATACAGGTGTCCAGGACTTTCATTCATAGGGTTGCTATGAGTTGCCTATGACTCGAAAGCACTTAACCACAACATTTGTTATATATCCAGTAGCTCTACCTCTTGTTAAGAAACTCTTTGTTTTCCTTATCACATAGAATATTATTTGACAATATATATAAACACATTGCTAAGTATCTTTAGAGAGATAATATGGCTAGTCCTAAAAGTATAGTATTATCCAAAATCAACTAGAATGATAAGCATGTTGACAGAGAACTGCCAGAAGTACAAGCTGGGTTTAGAAGAGTTTGTAGAGCTAGACAAATTATTGCTAACTTCAAATGGATCTTGTCAGAAAGCTGAGAGTATTAGAGGAATATGTATCTGTGTTTCATTGACCATGCAAAAGAATCTGACTATGTGGATCATAACAAATTGTTGCTAACCTTGAGAAAAATGGGAATTACAGAATACGTGGAAGATACGCAGACTATACTCAGACTTATTTGTTGTTGTTGTTATGTGCCTTCGAGTCGCTTGCGACTCTGCTCTGTCCAGTGCCAATCACACTGTCTCTGACACTCCCATCCCAATTATCCCAGTCACTGAATCAATCCACCTCATAAATGGCCTTCCTCTCCTGCGCTGTCCCTCCACCCTCCCAAGCATGATGTCCTTCTCCAAGGACCTGTCTCTCCTCACAACATGTCCAAAGTATATTAGACGGAGCCTCAGAATCCTTGCCTCCAAGGAGCCACCCGGTTTAACCCTTTCCAGGACAAATCTGTTTGTTTTCCTAGCAGTCCATGGTATTCTCAATACTCTTCTCCAGCACCACAGCTCAAAGGCATCAATTCTCCTTCTATCCTCCTTGGTCATTGTCCAACTCTCTGATGCATAACAAGTGAATTGTGAAGACCATGGACTGTATCAGACGCACCTTAGTCTCCAGAGAGACACTATTGCTCTTCAGTACTTTGGAGAGGTCCCTAACAGCAGACCATTCCCAGGTACTCAGACTTAGTCATCAAAAAAAGAGCATGAAAACACTACATGGCTTAAAATCACGGAAAGGGTGCCTCAGGGATATGTCCTGTCTCCATACATTTTCAATCTATATGCAGATCAGATCATTTGTGAGGCTGGGCTTTATGAGTAGGAATGTGGCATCAGGATTGGAGAAAAACTAATCAATAATCTATGTTATGTAGATGACACAACCTTGCTCAAAGTGAGGAGGACTTGAAGTAATTGCTACAGAGAGTCAAGGACTGTAGTCTTAAGTATGAATTGAGACTCAGCATCAAGAAGACAAAGATTTTTACCACAGGGTCAATTGGCAACATATGATAGATGGAGAAGAGATTGAGGCTGTTAATAGGTTGGCACGAGCAATAATGAAATCAGAAGATGAATTGTACTGGGAAAATCTACTGTCAGTAACCGCTTCAGAGTACTAAAAAACAACAATGCCAGTCTGGAGACTAAGGTGTGCCTGACCCAGACCATGGTCTTTATAATTACTTGCTATGCATCAGAGAGCTGAACAATGACTAAGGTTGACAGAAGAAGAATCCATGTCTTTGAGTTGTGGTGCTGGAGAAGTATGTTGAACATATCCTGGACCACTAAGAAAATAAATAACTCTGTCATGGAGAGGATGAAACCACGTTTCATCTTAAAGGCTAAGGTTTTGAAACTCCATCTCATGTATTTTTGCATGTGACCAAGAGGGACCAGTCCTTGGAGAAGGACATCATTCTTGGAAGGCGGGGGAACAGCACAAAAGAGGAAGACCCCAGATAAGATGGATTGATACAGTAACTTGGGCAATGAAGGAAGGTGTGTCGGAGTCAGTGAGACTGGCTTAGAATAGGGCAGGTTTCAGAGTTGTTGGGCATGGGGTCACTATAAGTTGCAAGCAACTTGACAGCACATAACAACAACATCAACAAAGTATTTATAGAAAACCTGTGTTCATAGTAATGTTATTGAAAATAGCAGTAAATTCAAAACAACCAAAATGTCTTTCACCATTATATTCACACAACAAAATACTATGCAGCAGGAAGAGACACTGGTTTTGTAAAACAGTATAGCACATGGGAGATTCTAGAGCAAAATAACTCAGTAATATAAGGATAAATACTGCATAAAATCACGATTTTCACATTAGTACAGTAACTGAGCAAGATATATATAAATTTCCAAAAGAGAAAGGGAGAGAAGTGGGAGAGAAATAGAGATAAGTGAAAATCACTAAGATAGCAGAGGTTAGTGGGTGGGAGAGGAAGCAAAAAATAGGAAAGATTCAATAAAGACTTGAAAGGAAGTGTTAATAATAGGCATAGATTAATAATTACTAATGATATAAAATATAATGTATATTAAATAGTGTATAAAATGAAATTCATGCAAACGAAACCCAATGTATATGAATAATTATACACACACCAATAAAAATGAAGGGGAGAAATTTATGTTATAAACTAATATTGGATATTATAGATTTTAAAAGAGTGAAGTTCTACTTTGGCTAGTACTTGATTGGAAGTGCTAAAAGGAAGCTTTGCTTTGGAGATTAGCTTGTTAAAAATAGAATTAGTACTGGGTGCTAAAGCTTAGTCAAGGGACAAGTTTAAGTAGTACCTGTCCTCTGAAAATATTTGCATTTGAATGGATATGTGGACTCACCTTAGATTTTTGCTTGGAAAAAAAATCAATTCAAAGAAAAGTAAGGAGAAAGAAAAAGATTGGAGAGGAGAGAAAAAGAGAGAGGGAGAAGGAAAGGGAGAGGGAGGGGGAGACAGAGAGAGAGAGAGACACTCTGGCTCTGGCTTTAAAGAACTGGAACATTATGTTTGACTTCTGGGTTAGGATAAAGTTGGTATCCATTAGAGCCCACTTCCAGGACTTGAAGTTAAAGGAAGCTATTATTATTAAAGGGAATTCACTGGCAATGATCATGTAGATCCACAGAAGTAGAAATAGAAGACATAGAGCAATAAAGAGACAGTCTGAGTTCAGGCTTGTTACTTCATGATGATCAACCTAGGCATGCACAGGATTCCTAATACAAATTGCAATCTAAAACATATAGATCACGCATGATGAATTAATGAGGACTAATCCCTAGAATGAAAAAAAAAAATGGAAAGAACTTGTAGTCATGAATATGACATTGACCAAAATAAAGTTGATGAGGAAAAGAAGGATTTCTGAAAATCAGTGATTTATTAATAAAAAATAATATTTTATAAAAAATCAAATGATGATAATACACAGAGAGCTTATTAAAAGTGTAGTAAATAACCATGGTACTTATGTTCTTTCTGTTGTAATATGTCATCAAGTTGCCTGCAACTCATAGTGACCAAATGCACAGCAGCCCTAAACCCTGCTCTGTCCTGTGCCAATCTCACTGTGTCTGACACACCCACCCACACTACTCCAGTCACTGAATCAATCCACCTCATAGAGGGTATTCTTCTCCTGCGCTGTCCCTCCACCTTCCCAAGCATGACATCCTTCTCCAAGGGCTGGTCCCTACTTGTAACATGTCAAAATTATGTCAGATGGAGCTTCAAAATCCTTTCCTCTAAGGAGCAGTCTGATTTAACCCTCTCTAGGTTAAACCTTTTCATTTTCTTAGCAGTCCATAGTCTATTCAATACTCCAGCACCAAAGCGCAAAGGCATCAATTCTTCTACCCTCTCTAGTCATTGTCCAGCTGTCTGATGCATAGAAAGTGATTACAAAGACCATAGCCTGTATCAGACACACCTTAGTCTCCAGAGTCACTCCATTGCTCTTCAGAACTACGGAGAGGTCTCTGACAGCAGACTTTCCCATCACAATATGTCTTTTAATTTCTTGGCTGCTGGTGTCAAGAGTGTTGACTGTAGAGCCAAGCAAACTAAATCTGTGAACAATCTCAATCTCTTCACCACCCATCCTGATGCTGTCAGTTGGCCCAGTGGTGAGAATCTTCGTCTTCTAGATATTAAGCTTCAATCCATATTGAAGGCTATAGTCTTTGATCTTCTGCAGCAAGCACTTCAGGTCCTCTTCAGTTCCAGCAAGCAAGGTTGTGTCATCTGCATAATGCAGATTGTTGGTAACCACTAATTCCGATGCAACACTTCTCAGATTCCAGCCCCCAGATAATTTATTCTGCATATAGGCTGGAAAGGTATGGATACAGGACAAATCCCTGGTGTACACACTTCCCAATTTTGAACATGCAGTGTTTCCTTGTTCTGTTCTGATGATTGCCTCCTTGACCAACTATAGGTTTTGCATTACCATGATTAAGTGTTCTGGTATTCCTATTCTTCTCAAAGTCAGCCACAGTTTGTTGTGATCCACACAGTCAAACACCTTAGCATAATCAATGAAACACAAAAAGATATTCTTCTGGTACTCTCAGCTTTGAGGTAAGATCCATCTAATTTTAGCTACAATACCCCTAGTACCATGGCCCCTTCTAAACTCAGTCTGCACATCTGGCAGTTCTCTGTTGATGTGCTGTTCCAGTCTTCTTTGGATAATCTTTAGCAGAATGTTGCTTGCATGTGATATCAATAATATTGTTCCATAATTTCCACTCTGATGGATCACCTTTCTTTGGATTCATCAACAATCTGCACTAGCATCCAGAAAATTAAAAGATTAATTGCATTGGGAAAATCTGCTCTTAGAGACTTCTCCAAAGTACTGAAGAGCAACGATGTCAGTTTGGACACTAAGATTCACCTGATCCAGGCCATGGCCTGGTATGCGTCGGAAGCCTGGACAATGACTAGGGATGATAGAGGGAGAATTGATGCCTTTGGGCTTTGGTGCTGGAGAAGAGTTACCATGAACTGATAGGAGAACAAACAAGTTTGTCTTGGAGAGGATGAAGGCAGGCTGCCCCTTGGAGGCAAAAATTAGTAAGCTTTGTCTGACATACATTGGACATGTTGCAAGGCGAGATCAGTCCTTAGAGAGGGATGTCATGCTTGGGATGGTGGAGGGACAGCGCAGGAGAGACAGAGCCTTGATGAGATGGATTGATTCAGTCACTGGGGCAAGGGGAAAAGTATGTCGGAGATAATAAGATAGGCACAAGACAGAGCAGGGTTTAGGGCTTTTTTAGGCCGCTACGTGATGCAGGAGACTAGATGGCATGTAACAACAACAACAACAATTTGTTCACCTGCTTCTTTCCCATTATGCCTATTGTGGCTATACAAATTTGTGAACCAATTAAAAATACAAGGCCCCTTGATCAAGAGTAGTCCTTGAGTATTTTAAATGGCTAATAGGCTTGGCTATTAATTCAAAGATTATAAATTCGAATGTACTTTGAGATGCCTTAGATAAAAGGCCTATTGATATGCTTTCAAAAAGTTAGCCACTGGAAACCCATTAGAGTATAATTCTGCTCTGATTCACCTGAACTCAAAATGAGTCCAAGATAACTGGTGCTCTTTTCTTATTCAAGAAACAGAAAAAAACTAACTTCCTTTTATTCTGTTTAAAATTTCTAGAAAATCCACCAGTTAAATGTAGCCACATGAGTATCAACAATATCTGAAGAATACTAAATTCAATAAATAGAACTATAAACACTAAGATATTATTTTATCCTATTACCATTTAGGTGTGTATGTTTTTTGTTTTGTTTCTTTGTGTAATAGACAAAACAAAACTTTTTTTTTTCAGTTATAATAGTTGTTTTGTTTTTTGAGGGTTTTTTCCCATGACAGATTTTCTTAATTTTTTCTCTTTAAAGGAATTTTCCTGATTTATGTCCTGAACTTTTGTTTCCACTTAACATTTTCTACCAAATAATAAGTTAAAAAAAATAAAGAACAGCAATGTGTCTGAAATTCCAACTGTTTTCCTCTTTTGTTTTAGCCTGACAGTCTGAAATAAATTTGACTGCAACATTAGAAACTTAACCCAAGCTTCTCTCTTTCCTTTTGATCTTCCATGACTAAATCTACTGAGAATTAAAATTTAATTAAATTGCTTCATTTGCAATAACCATGTCCATAGTCTGCTTCAGAAGAAAAGACACGTGTTACAAAATTCTGAGCCTTTTTAAGAAATAATTGTCTGATTGGGTCTATATCTATTCTAAATCAAATAATCTTATCAAAATTTAAGAAGAAGACAAATTAAAGAGTAATTTTATTTTGTTGTTGCTGTTTACAGCTGTTAAAAGGAATGAATTAATAATTGTGGTCAGTCCTACTCAGAATTCCTTTTTTTTTTGTTCTTTAATCTACACACTACTAGAAAAATCTTAAAAATATTTGACTGAAAAGAACTACTTGAAAGGTATTAAAAAGAGCTGTTGTTTAGAACATCACTTCAAATGTACCAGGATGAATGTGTGTATGTGTGTATGTGTGTTATTGTGTCATTTTCTCAAAATTTCCTGCAAAGCGTCAGTTCTGTTTTCTTGAAATATTTAATGATAATTAATGTATTTTCACTGTGGGAAAACACACAAAATCTTTTCTAATATTTTTATTGTTTTTTTCCGTTTACCGGAAAATCAGAACCAACCCATAACTGACCCTGTGGTGAGTTTTCAGAGGCAATTTATTGCTGGGAAGAGATTGCCCATCCTTCTCCCTCAGAGCAGCTAGTGAAGCATCTTGCCATGAGGTCACAATTATTGTTAATTTTATTAAGTTTTCTGTGTTTGCTCATGATCACAGGTATAGCTAGGAAGAAAGATTAGGCATAAATTTAGAAAGAGCAAACCCTGTGAATAACTTAGAATATTGAATAAACAATAAAGTTTTTAATCTAGAGTTCACAGTAAAATGAATCACTTTTATGATACGAAAATTTCAGCAAGGTGTGTGCTTTTGTTATAATATATAAATGAATAATTTTATTATAAATTTTATAAATAACCACTCTTTGAAGACTACATATACAAAATTGGCATTCTCTTGTTGATAAAATGTATGATGTGCTGAAAAAGTTAACAAAATAATAGGATTCATGTCAGAAAACTTGTCTAACAGAGCTGGATAATAATAACAGATTTCACGTACATTATTAACGAAAACATTTCATTTCTAAATGATCTAATCTTTAAGAAGTGTGTGTGTGTGTGTGTGTGTAAAGTAGGAGTGGCATTTTCTAAAGAACATGCCTCTGGAAAATCAATTACTTTGATAAATTATGACAGTTATAGAAATGCTTCAGTCCTTTTGTTCATAAGGTTGCTATGAGTCATGCTCAACTCAACTCAATGGCAATCAATTATATAGTTGATGTTGTTACTCTGTACCATTGAATTTGAACTGATGAGCAGGCTGACACTTCAGTGGGTTTTAGAGGCAGTTAATTACACAGGAGGCAATTGTTCAACTGTCCAATTCTCACCTGCAGAGCAGCTAGTAGACTCAAAACTTGTGTCTTTGCAATTGTAAAGCAGCTTCTCTTTGGTGGAGCTTCCTGACTAAAACAAGTTTGGAAGCATGAGTGGCATCCACTTCCAAAATAGCTTGCCTCAGGAAACTCTATTAACTTGGAGAAATGATGAAACTTATACAAATGCTCAGGTCTTCCGTTGATAGGGTTGCTGAGTCATCTATAACTTGATAACACTCAACAAAAACAATAACAACAATGAGAGAGCTCTGTTGGCATCGTGGATAGAAAGTTATGCTACCAAGCCAAAGGTGGGTGATTTTAATCTACGGCCCTCAAGCCTAGTTTTGATTGTTTTTGGTCAAATATTCTTCTAAGTGATATAGCACTGGTCTGTCCATTTGCTGAACAGGATAACTCATGGTTGTTGTGATGCTAAACACTGTGACACTAATGTGTCAAATGTGATAATGGTTACCTACTGTGGACAGTGTCTGGTGCAGTTCACCTATTAGAACAAGCTTGGAAGCAGGAATGGCATCTGCTTCTGAAGTAGCTTGTCTCAGTAAACTCTATGAACTTGGAAAAAAAGATGAAAGTTATACAAGTGTTCAGGTTTTTCATTCATAGGATTGCTATGAGTTGTCTATGACTTGATGGTACTTAACAACAACAACAACTAAAGCTCTGTGTGTGTGTGTGTGTGTGTGTGTGTGTAGATAGATAGATAGATAGATAGATAGATAGATAGATAGATAGATGCTGTTATAGTCCATCATGTCACCCACAACTCTAAGAACAATAGCTCTAAACCATGCTTTTCCTGAGCTAGTCTCATTGACTGCCATTACCACAATTATCTTATCCATCTCATCTGGGATCTTTCTCTCCTGTGCTGTCCCCCACCCTTGAAGCATGATGTCCTTCTCCAAGGACTGGTTCACCCAAAGTATGTGAGATACAGCTTCAAAATCCTTGCCTCCAAGGAGAAACTTAGTTTTGTGCTCTCCAAGACAGACCTATTTGTTTGTTTCTCTGCTGTCCATTCTATGTTCAGTATACTTTTTCAGTACCAAAACATAAAGGCATCAGTTCTTTTTTTGTCATCCTTATTTCAGCTCTCTGATGCATACGAAGTGAATATGAAGACCATGGCCTGTATCAGATGCACATTAATCTCTAGACTGACATCAATCCTCTTTAGCACTTTGGAGAGGTCCCTGATAGCAGACTTCCCCAATGCAATTAATCTTTTGATTTTCTGGCTATTGGTGCCACAGTGTTGATTGCTGAGCTTACTAAGCTGAAATTGTTAACACCTTCAATCTCTTCTCTGTAAATCATGGTGTTGCCATTTGGGTCAGTGGTGAGAAATTTTATCTTCTTGATGTTAACTCTCAATCTATATGGAAGATTGCAATCCTTGACCTTCTGCAACAAACAAGTAGAAATAGATAGATAGATAGATAGATAGATAGATAGATAGATAGATAGATGATATATAGATAGATAAAAATAGAGATGAATGTTATTGGTTTGTGTTTTGTGCCTTCAAGTTAAAATAGACCCATAGTTCAGCCTCCAGTGGATTTTCAGAAGCAGTTAATCTCTTGGGAGGAAATTCCTTCTCCTTCTCCTGCAAAGTAGTTGGTGGATTCCAACTGTATGCCTTTGGGATTGCAGTCTTCCTTCTTGCTATTAGTTCACCATACATATCTCTGTATGTATATGCATTTATGTGTGTGTATATATCTATGTCTATATGTGTTGCTGCAAGAAGAGGTCAAACACTGCAGTCTTCAAAATGAATTAAAATTCAACATCAGAAGACAAGATTTTCATCATTGGGCCAATTTGTAGAACCATGATAGATGGAGAAGAGATTGAGATTGTTAACAAGTTTAGTTTTTCCAGCTTGTTTGGCAGTGGAGGAAACTAATAGACAAATTACATTAGGATAATAAACTGTCAGGTATGTCTCCACAGTGCTAAAAGTGACAATGTCAGTCTAGAATCTAAGGTGTGCCTGATTCAGACCATGGTTTTGTAATTACTTGCTATTCATCAGAAAACTAGACTGTGAATAACAGTGGCAGAAGAAGAATCAATAACTTTGACTTGTGGTACTGGAGAAGAGTATTGGACATGGCATGTAACATCAAGAGAACAAACAATTTTATATCGGAGAGGGTGAAAACAAGTTGCTCCTTAGAGGCAAGAATTTTGAAGCTCTTTCTGATATCCTTTGGGCATGTTACCCGGAAAGACTAGTCCTTGTAGAAGGATATCATTCTTGGAAGGATGGAGGGACAGCACAAGAAGGGAAGAACCTGGAGGAGATGGACTGAACCAATAACTAGAGTAATGGAGGTACATAGTCAGAGACAGTAAGATTGCACAGAATAGGACAAGGTTCAGAGCTATTGTGCAAAAATTCTTATGAGTAATGAGCAACACATTAGCACATAACAAATTATACACACACTCCGGTGGCCTAGTGGCAAGAAACTGCTGCAATCTAGAAGGTGTGTGGTTCAAATCTTGTAGCTTCTCCATGGGAGAAAGATTAATAGTCTCCTCCAATGCGATTAACTGCTTCTGAAAACCTGCTAATGAGTCAGCTATGGGTTGGTTCCAACTCAACTTTACACAACAATATCTATATATTTACAAACAATTGAGAACAAATACTTTTTCTCACATAAACTATACTAGTTGACACTGAAACAATTCTAACTCAAGAAGCCTCTAAGTGTGTTAGAGTGGAAAAACACTCTATAAAGTTTTAATGGATGTTCTTTTCAGAAGTGTATCACCAGTCTTTCTTCTGAGATATGTCTGGATACAATTGAACGTCCAACATTTTGTTTGTTAGCCAAGTATGTTAATGATTTGCTTTTCCCGTTTACTTTTCCTCACATAATTTCCATCTAAATAGGGCATGATTTTACAATCATTTTCTTTTTTCTAATGAAATTTAAAGATAGCTGGAGCAATAGATAACAAGGAAATCTATTTTTCTTTACTAAAGGAACATGTTGATTTTTTGTGTCCTCAAGTCAGAATGGACACATAACTAAGCCTCTAGTGTGAATTTTTAGGGGTGATTAATCCAACAGGAGGAGATTGCCCATGCTCATCCTAAAGAGCAGCTAATTGTTCAAAGGTGTGCCTCTGAAATTACAACACAGCTACTTACCAATAGGCCACCAGAGTTTCCTAATGGAACTTAGAATAATTCATGATTGTATGCGAAGGACGACAATTGTGTCTCTAAAGAATTGAGAGTCTCTGTATGTAGAATACCTTCTTTTAATTGTTGTTCTTTCGACAGACTTAGATGGAGGGCAGAGATGTTTCATCAGCTACAACTAATATCTGATTTCTGTGTGAAGAATAGAAATATGATATGCTAGTTTTTTAGTAAAGTGGAAAAAGTGACATAATAGGGTAATGGAAGAAGTTGGAAGATAATTGTAGTGGCACATACTATTTACAGGGGGAAAAAGTGGTAAATATAGTCACGATCATATTCCCTTGGGTTTCGTTTTACAATTTCTCACATGTAGGATAGAAAATCATTTGTGAAGCAAAGGAATCCTATTATTTATGTAGAAAGAAATAATGACCGTTTATAATTTTACTTCTTCCTCATCAAAATTCTTACTTTACTTAAATCATATATGATAGATAAAGCATACATTTAGTATAAGTTTTGGTAATTTTGTGAATATATCCTATCTAGATAACTTTTGCTTGAGGAAGTAGATGGAAATCAGGGATAATTTTCAGTGTATAAAATGGAGATTGGTCAGTTTTTTCAAATAATTGGAAAGGTATGACTTCAGCCTCAAGTGAACAGATGCAGGTGCTCGCCATGACAATTGGACTTTTGTAGTGGCTGGCATGCCTCCTTCCTTGCTAATAGTACATTGGCTCCCCCTAGATTATTCCTGGGAAGTAGGATATGTCATAATGTGCTTTCAAACTTTGCACCAACTGAAGATTTTACACATGAGTAACACACCACCTGAGTGAGGACATTTGCCAGCGCTGAAATCCAAAGGACAATTTGTTGAGACAAGTGCTATAAAGCTATCATCTGTGTGAACAAAGAGGGATAAATTATATTTGAGAATCTTTCACTATAACTTGCAAACATTGTGGCATTCTTGGTGCTTTTTAAAGTAAATGGGAGTGTATTTTATGTACCAGTTCATGTAGAATAGAGTCTTAGTGAAACCAAAGTGGTGATTTACAATGTGTTTAAAAATGACAAAATTTCAACTTTTTATACCATTAGTTGATTTGTTATATAAAAATATTTGTTTGTAAACTCAAAGAGATCCATATTTGTTCCCATTCAAAACAGGGAGACTCGACAGAGTATAGAAATTATAGAAGTATCACTGATATCACAAGTAAGCAAAATATTTCTGAAGAATATCCAAAAAGTGACTGGAATAGGTTTAGAAGGGGCTTTGGTACCGGAGACATGATTGCCAATGCCACATGATCTTGGCTAAAAGTAAAGAGTACCAGAGGAATGTCTCTCTATATGTGTCTCATTGTCTATTCAAAGGCCTTTGACTCTGTGAGTCACAACAAATTTCTGCTAACCTTTAAAAAAATGAGACTACCAGAACACTTGATTGTGCTCAAGCTCACATAAAACCTGTTCTTGGACCAGGAATCAGTGTTCAGAACAGAGCAAAGAAACATTGCATGGTCTCTATACCTTTTCAATTTGTATGCAGAACAGCTCATTGGGAAGTCTGGACTTTATGAGGAGGAATGTGTCATAAGGGTTGAAGGAAGACTTATCAACAACCTATATAATGCAGATGACATGATTTTACTTGCAGGAGAAGATGAGACATTTGTGGTAGAAGGTCAAAGACAGCAGTCTTTCATATGGATTTAGCTCAACATGAAGAAGAGAAAAATTTTCTACACTGGTCAATTAGCAGCACCATTATAAATGGAAAATAAATTAAAGTTGTTAACAATTTACTTTGTTGAGCTTCACAATACCTTGGCCCCAGCTGTCAGGAAATCAGAAGATGCATTTAATTAGAGAAGACTGCTATCAGGGTCCTCTCCAAAGTGCTGTTGTTGTTGTTGTTATGTGCCATTGAGTCACCTGTGACTCATAGCGATCCTATGTACAACAGCTCTAAACTCTGCCCTCTCCTGTGCTAATCATCTCTGACACACCTACCCTCATTATCCCAGTCACTGAATCAATCCATTTTATCAAGGGTCTTCCTCTCCTGTGCTGTCCCTCCACCCTCCCAAGCATAATGTCCTGCTCCAAGGACCAGTCCCTCTTTGCAACATGTCCAAAATATGTCAGACAAAGCTTCAGAATCCTTGCCTTCAAGGAGCAGCCAGGCTTCACCCTCTCTAGGACAAACCTGTTTGTTCTCCTAGCAGTCCACAGTATAGTCAATAATCTCCTTCAGCACTACAGCTCAAAGGCATCAAATCTCCTTCTATCATCTCAAATCATTGTCTAGCTCTCTCTGATGCATAGCAAGTGATTGCAAAGACCATGGCATGTACCAAGAACATCTTAGTCTCCAGACTGACATCGTTGCACATCAGCACTTTAGAAAGTTCTCTAACCATGGACTTTCCCATCACAAATAGGGGTTGGTTGTTTTTTTTTTTAATTTCCTGGCAGCTGGTGCCAAGAGTGTTAACTGTGGAGCCAAGCAAATCAAAACTGTGAACAATCTCAATCTCTTCATTATCCATTATAATGCTACCAATTGGCCTAGTGGTGAGAATCTTTGTTTTCTTGATAGTGAGTGAACAAAAGGTCATGGTCTTTACAATTACTTCTTATACATCAGATAATTGAAAAATGACTAGAGTTCACACAAGAAGAATTAATATCTTTGAGTTGTGGTCCTTAGGTAAAGTATTGAACATAGACTACCAAGAGAACAAACGGGTTTGTCCTAGAGAAGGTGAAACAAGGCTTCTCGTTGGAGGCAAGGATTTTGAAGCTTTATCTTAAATACTTTAGGCATGTTGTCAAGGAAGGACTGGTCCCTGGAGAAGGACATCAAATTGGAACCATGGAGAGACAACACAGAAGATGATTCTGGATGAGATGGATTGAAACAGTGACTAGAATTATGGGATTAGGTGTCAGAAACAGTGAGATTGGCTGAGGATAAGGCAAGGTTCAGATCTATTGTAAATAAGGTTGCCATGTGTTGCAGGTAACTCAATGGCATGTAACAACAACAATTAGAATGTTAAGTCATGTCGGAATGCAATTCATCTGTACTCAGAGTCTAATTTTGTTCAAAGAAACATCCAGGAACTTTATCAAAGTGCTAATTAATACTCATTGTAATTTCTTTTCTATAGAGAAATTGCTTATCTTTTAAGTAAAAAAGACTGGTGTTAAATATTGGTAGATTCCCAAACTATATGTTCTTTCTCCGCCCACCCCCATTTTTCAATTTTACTGTATACATTCTTTTTTTAAAAATACTGATTTATTTGAATACATTGTTTTTCACTCAAGATAGTTCCCATTTCCTTCACCCTCCACCCACCAAATTGTGCAACCCCGTGATTAAAATCTCCACCCCCTGGACATCCTCACCCCTCTGCTTCCACCCTCTTCCCACCTTAGATCCTCATTCAAATGGCCAACATACTCAAGAAGAAATGCTCAAAATCACTGGCAATAAGAAAAATGCAAATCAAAGTCACAATGAGATACCATTTCACTTCAGAAGCAGTGACAAATTTAATAGGACATCAGGTAATAAATGTGGAAGAGAATGTTGCAAAATAGGAACTCTTATACATTGTTGGTGGGACTGTAAAATGGTATAATCACCCTGTTACTAGTTTGACACCTCCTCAAAAAGCTGAACATGGAAATCCCATATGACCCAGCTATTCCACTGCTTGGAATATACCCAAGAAAATAAGAAATGAGACTCAAACGAAGACTTGTACATCAATTTTCATATCAGCGTTATTCACTATAGCAAGAAACAGCCCAAAGTCCAACCACAAACAAATGGATTGAGAAGTTGTGGTATATTCATAAAATGGGATACTACACAGTATGCGGGAACAATGATTTTGTAAGTTACTACCTAACTTGAGAGGGACTGGGCATTATCCTGAGTGAACAAATTCAGTTCCACAAGGATGAATATTATAGAATGAGTATGAGGGAACTATATATTCTTAAAGTTCAATACATATTAGGCACAATTATAAAACCTTCTTTGTATGAATATGCAGTCTATTCATATGTAAATTTGAAAATTTCTTGACTTGAATCTCAATTTGAACAAGGTATAGATGTTGTTAGGTTCATTGAGTTGAGTACAAATTATAGCAATCTCATGAACAAAAGATCTGCATCCTGCTTCATCATGTGCCATCCTCACACTTCCTGACACGCAAGGGTCCACTGCAGCAGTCACTGTGTCAATCTACCTAGTTGAGGGTTCACTTCTCTTTTGCTAACCCTCCACCCTTTTCAGCATCATGTCTTTTGCAAAGAAATAACCCCCCATAGGAACATGTCCAAATGATGAGACGAAGTCTCATCATTCTTGCCTCCAAAGAGCACTCCAGCTGCACCCTCTCCAAGACATATCTGTTCATTCTCATGGCCGTCCATGGGTTGTTCAGTGCTCTTCTCCAACACCACAGCTCAAAAGTGTCAATTCTTCTGTCATCATTATTCATTGTTTAGCACTCAGATGCATAACAAGTAATCAGAAAGTGTATGGCCTGGATCAGACACACCTTAGTTCTCAAAGTGATGTCATTCTTTCTCAATAATTTGAAGAAGTTCTTGACTGCAGATTTTCCTAGTGCAATGTGTTTACTTATTACCTGACTTCCAATACCAATGGTGTTAATAAGGAATTCAAGCACGCAAGATAAAGCTGTCAACAATTTCAGTCTTCTCTTCATCCATCATGATGCTGCCTCTTAGTCAAGCGGCAGAATTTTTGTTTTCTTGACGTTCAGATGTAATTCATACTTGATTGCATAAAAAAATGCATGACAATAGAATTCCATTACCCATTATTTTTTGTAAATATATACAACTGCATGTGCATGTATAGAAGTTATCATATATATAGTATTTGCATGTTTTGGAATGAAAAATATTTTATTTTTTTACAATGATATTATTGTCTTTAACTGCCATCAAGTTAAGTATGGCTGATTCTGGTCCTATGGACAACAGGTCTGAACCCTATTCTATCCTGTGCCATCTGTATCACTATGACATACTTTGGCCCATTGATGTATCCACTGTATTAATCCATATATTTGAGTGCCTTCTTCTCTTTAATTGAGATTCTACTTTTCCAAACATGGTCATCCTTTTCAAAGGATAGTATCTTCTACCAATATGCCAAAACTATATGAGAAAAAACTTTGCCGTCCTTGCCTCCAAGGATCACTCTTGCTGCACTTTTTTTGCAAGACATAGCTGTTGTGTTTTTGTTTGCTTGTTTGTTTGTTTTGTTTTGTTTCTTTTGGAAATCCATTCAGCACTATTCTCCAATATCACAACTTAAAGTCAATGAATCTTCTGTCATCCTTATTCATTGTCCAACTCTCAGATGCATAGCAGATTATTTTTGGAAAGACTATGGTTTGGATTAGATGCACCTTGGACTTTAGAATTATATAATTTATTTTTAAAACTTGGGAGGGTTCCTGACAGATTTTCCAGTTATACATCTCAAGATCTTCTGACTGCTGGTCCAAGGGTGTTGAATGTGGATTGAAGAAAGATGATGTCATTGACAATTTCGTTCTTCTATCCATCCATCCTGATATTCCCTACTGGCTCAATGCTAAGAATGTTTGCTTCCTTTAAGTTAAGTTGTATTCCATATTGAAGGCTAAAGTCCTTGATTCTTGGCAGCGAGCACCTCAATTCCTCCTCACTTTTAATAAGCAAGGTTATGCCATCTGCATAACTCAGATTGTTGATACAACTTCTTCCAATCCAGATGCTATACTCTTATGCATAAAGCTTGATTTCTGAAATGATTTTCTCAGCTGTAGTTTGAATATACATGGAGAAATGATGCAGCCTTGAGGTACACTTCCCCTGATTCCAAACCATTCAGTGTTCTGTAGCTCTGTTTGGACAACAGATTCTTGATTTAGGTATAGGTCTCATATAAACATTATTAAGTGTTCTGGAATTCCCATTCTTCTCAGGGTTAGCCATTTATTATGATAAGTACAGTTAAATGTCTTTGTATAATCAATAAAACACAAATAGACACTTCTGAATATCTGTTTGCATAGGAATCAGATAGACAACATCTCTGGAATGGATCACAGATGCTCAATATCAGCAGTCAAAACAGGGCTAGATGCTCACTGTGGAAAAATTACTTACGTGAAAGTTAAAATTGAAGTTGAAGAAAATGTAAGCAAGTGCTCAAAAATTACGGAACAACTTTAGGTCTATTGCACTTGAATTTAAAAATCCTCTCAAGAGTAGGTTTGTGACATTCAAAATTAAAGATTCAAGGCCTATTGAGTTGTGAGATGATATCCAAGATATTATCCATGAAAATATTAGGCACTACAATTCTAATTGTAATTTAGGTTTGGCATTGTAAATAGATTTGGCATTGAAATGCCAAAAATGCATTACAAAGACAGAAGAAACAAACAACTAAAATGTATAAGAGAAGAAACTCTATAAATTGCAATACAGCTTCAAGAAGCAAAAACGAAGGGAAGAGTTTCTGATGTAAACAGAAGATTTCAAAGGGTAACTCAAAGAAGACAAAACAAAGTGTTTTAATAGAATGAGTGTAGCTAGAGTTGGATTATAAAAATGAAATCATTCCTTCCTCATCATTTTTCAAGGCTCAAAACCAAATTCAAGACTCAAGTTGCAATATTTAAGGATGCTATAGGAAAAAAAAAACTTAAAATTGAGTGATCCAGGAAGTATAAAAATAAGATGTGGGATATATGAAATCACTGTTCAAAAAAAAAGTACTGATTGACACGGAAATATTTTTTAAAGTACCATATAATGAGATAAAAGAAAATCAAGCTGTATTGACAGAATTGGCAAAGAATAATGCCCAGGAATCAATTAGAAGGAAGGAATATGCCATGAGTGTGTTCTGTCTCCATGTCTTTTCAGTCTATATGCACAACAGATCATTCAGGTGGATGGGTTTTATGAGCAAGAATGTGACATTGGGATTGGAGTAAGATTCATCAACAACCTATGTTATTCAGAAGACATAATCTTGTTTGCTGAGACTGAGGAAGACCTGAAGAGCTTTATGAATAAAGTCAAGGATGATATGGACTAAAGCTCAATATCAAGTATACAAAGATTCACACCACTGGGCCAATTGGCAGCACCATGGTAGATGGAGAACAATTGAGTTTGTTAACATTAACTGCTTGCTTGTCTCCACAATCAACATGTTTGGCACCAGCATTC
>NW_006399873.1:1767452-1769383 GCF_000299155.1 Elephantulus edwardii
TATAAATATCAAACAATATCATTAATATCATATGTACGCAATTTATTGATGAAGGTCATCCAGAAATGGCTAGAACAGTACATTGACAAAAAACTGCATTTGACTGAGTGGACTTTTACAATATGATTTCTTAATATCATGCAATATGTCCTTAACATTCAAATAACTAAAACACATAATCACATAGCACCAAATTTCCTTGAAATAAACAAGTCTTACTACCAAAAAGCTTGAAATTTCTGTATTTTGTACCAATTATTCAAAAACTGCTGAAAGTGTATATGGACAAGGAACTGTCAGAAATTCAAGATGAATTCAGAAGAGACCAACAAATTGATTATATCATTGCTGGTATCAGATGAATCTTGACTAAAAATAGGTAGTGGTGGAAAGAGGCTTAATTGTATTTTATTCATTCTACGAAGACATTTAATGTGTATTTTTGTTGTTGTGTACCTTCAAGAAAGAATCAACCCATAGCAGACCTTCTGGTGAGTTTTCAAATCAGTTAGTCACACCAGAGATTGCCCATCCTCCAGCAGAGCAGCTGATGGATATGAACCACGTACCATTGGGATTGGAGTGAAGCTTCTTGCCACTATGCCCCCAGTTCTTTTAATTGTATAGACAATAACAAATTATCACTAAAACTTAGAAGATTGAGAATGCAAGAACACTTACTTGTGCTTATGAAAATCTTATCCATAGACAGAGAGCAGTTGTCTGAAAACAATAAGTGAACACTATACAATTTAAATCAAGATATGTTATATGCCATATTTGTGTCTTTTTATAAAATAAAACAATAGCAAAAACAATAACAACAAACTGACATCTTCCAAGTAAAAGGTGCAGTACTGGAGGTGCTTATCTGTTGTGGGGATTTGTAGAAAGAATAGGAAAAGAGGAATAGATAATGAACATTGTATGAGAACAAGTAAGGGGAAGAATGGTCTCGAATTATATATGGTTAGACATTATATGTATGACAAAACTTTGGAAGAAGAGGTTCATTGCAAAGTGGACTTGGGGAAGGATGAGGGAGGAGAAGGAGAAAATATGCAACAATGAATGAATAAAACAAAACAAAAACCAGCAAAGATATATGTCAGGTATGTATTCTTTCTCCATACCTATTAAATCTGTGTTGAACAAAATGCTTGAAAGCTGGACTATATGAAGTAGAATATGACATTAGGATTACAGGGAGACTGATCAATAATCTGCATTATGGAGATGAAATAATTTTTATTACAGAAATCAAAGAAGGTTTCGAGGACTTATTAAAGAAGAACAAAAACTACAATCAACCATAGAGGGTGCATTTAAATATTAAGAAAACAAAAATCCTCAGCTCTAGAGGATAGAGGGAGAAATGACTGAAGATGTCAACAGTTCCATTTTACTATGATGCACAACGAAACATCAGCAGTCAAGAAATCAAAAGACATTTTTTGTGTTGAAGATATATGTTGCCAAATACCTTGCTAAAATTCTGAAGAACAAGAATATCAGTTTAAAGTGCACCTCATCTAAATCACATCATTTTCAATTCATTCTTAAGCTTTTCAAAGTTCGACATTGAAAGACAAAGATTCAAGAAGAATCGATTTCTTTGAATTATTGTGTTAGTGAAAAGTATTGAACATAGTGAGGACTATCAAAACAACTAACAAATCTATCTTGAAAAAGGTGAAGCCAGAGTGATCCTTAAAAGCAAGGATGGTAGAATTTTATCTCATTTAATTTGGGTTTCTTTTCAAGAAGAATGATCTTCAGAGACATAATTCTGAAAAAGGGTGGATGGCCAGAGAAAAACAAGACATTCATCAAGATGGATTGACACAACTGTCTCAATGGGCTTGAGCATGACACAGAACATAAGATCCAGATCTTCTGTTTATATGGTCACTATGAGTTGTAGTAGACTT
>NW_006399873.1:1770903-1773895 GCF_000299155.1 Elephantulus edwardii
TGTCCCTATTCTCAAGAAAAGGGACTCAACAGACTATAGAAATTATTGGACAATATCATCAATATTACATGCAAGCAAAATATAGTTGAAGATTATTACAAAATGGCTTGAACAGTACATTGATAGGGAACTACCAGAATTTCAAGCTGGATTTAGAAGAGGCTGTGGCATTAGAGATATCATTGCTGATGTTAGATGGTTATTGGGTGAAAGTATAGGATGACAAAAGAATTCCTATTTGTGTTTCATTGACCTGACAAAAGCATCTGACTATAGATCGTAACAGATTATGGTCAACTCTGAGAATAATGGGAATCCCAGAAGACTAAATTGGACTTCTAAGAATCTACACCTATACCAAAATGCTGTTGATTAATTGGAGCAAAAGAATATTGTATAACTTAAAATCAGGAAGGATGTGCCTCAGGATTGTATCCTTTCTCCATATTTAATCCGTATGCTGAACAAGTAAGTCACAAAGTTGGATTCTATGAAGAACAATGTGGCATCAGGATTGGAGGAAAACTCATTAACAATTAGCTTTACACAGATAACATAATTTTGCTTGCTGAAAGTGAGGAAGATGTAAAACACTTGCTGCAAAATAACGAGAACTATAGCCTTCACTGTGGATTACATCTCAATATCAAGAAATCAAAGATCCTCACTATAGGACCAGCAGTCAACATTATGATAAATGGAGATAGGATTGAAGCTTTCAATGATTTCATCTTTCTTAGATCAACAATCAGCAGCCTTGATTAATATCTCCAGCCAGAAATCAGGAGACACATTGTACCGGACAACTCAGTTGTGGGGGACATTTGCATGGGGCTGAACAGCCATGATGTTAGTTTTAGGACTTAGGTATGCCTGATTCAGACCATATTATTCTCAGTCACCTGCTATGCATCAGAGGCAGATAATGAATAAAAATAATAGAAGAAGAATTGGTGCCTTTGAGTTGTGGTATTGGAGATAAATGCTGAATATCTCATGAATTACTAAAAAAAGAGAGATATACCTTGGAAAAAGTGCAACCAGATTGCTCTCTGGAGGCACAGATGAAGCTTCATATGTCCTACTTTGGACTTGTATCTAGGTGAGGCTATTCGTTGGAAAGGGATATCATGCTTGGAATTATGGCGGGTCAGTGACGGATAAGAAGACCACTAAGGAGATAGATTAACAAGATGACTTTATTATGTACTTCAATGTGTCAGAAATTATAAGGGAGGCACAGGATAGGTTAGGGTTCAGATCAGGTTCACCTATGAGGGTCACTATGAGTCACAGTTGGTTCACCAACACACAACAAAGACAGTAAGAACAATAATAATAATAATAATTTATGATATGATTTCTTTCTTTGCTTCTGCCGTTTAGTCTACACGTGCTTATCCATTTGTTTTACTCTTATAAAAAAATAATTTCAGTGATATTAGGCTGTTATACTTCTTGAATTTAACCCAATTTAAGAAGACATGGTGGCATAATAGTTAATGGCACAGCAAACAAGTTGTTAGCTGAAAGGCCAGTATGAATCCACCAATCACTCCCTTGAGAAGGAGGAGATGGCCTACTTTCTTGTCTCTGTCCGTTCTCTGGCAAGAAATAGCAACACCCTGATGGGAGTAAGCGCAATGGAGACACACCACTCCAGAATCTGTTCAGAAAGTCGATCCAGCTCAATCTTACTGGGGGCTGCAGCACACTTATATAGAAGCAAATAAACAAGAGAACAGGGTAGGGTGGGCTTGGAGACATGGGACATGTGGATTGGATAGAAGAACCTCAGCCTGGTGCAGATTACTCCCAGCTCAACAGATGCGGCAGCCATCTTCCCAGGGGGTGAGATTTCTCAAGCCAGCACAGTCAAACACAAGAGATCTTTCTCTACCCCGTATTAAAGGCCGCCAAGAGCCTTGTACTTATCTAGAATTTAGGCGATCTGTCCTGACCAGAGGCCTTCCCTTCCTCCTCAACATTTCCCAACACTTTCTTACAACTCTGGGAACATTAGTCAATGCTTATATTCTACTCTACTACATAGGTTAGTACAAATCAATTTGCTAAGCATAGGTTCAAATGTTTTAAATAGGATATATTCAGACAGATAAGGACAACAAAGAGGAGAGAAAAGAAAAAAAAGGAATAAGAGCAGAATAACTTATATGACCCAGCTATTTTACTATTAGGAATATACTCCAAGGAAATTAAAACTGAGACACAATCCGAGATTTTTAAACCAATGTTCGTAGCAAAGTCATTCACTATCACAAGAACATGGAAATTGCCCAAATGTCTAACAATAATGGAGTGGTACAACCACTATAGAATGCAGTATGACATTTTCCCAAAAAGTTGGAAATAGAAATACTATCTGAACCAGCAGTTCCACTACTGGGAATATACCCTAAAGAAACAAGAACTTCCACACAAGAAGATATATGCACATCCATGTTTATTGCTGTTTTGTTCCCAATAGCAAAGAGTTGAAAAAACCCAAGTACCCATCAACAAATGAATGGATAGAGGAGTTTTGGTATATTCACACAATGGAGTATTACGCAGCACTGAAAAATAAAAAACTCATGAAATATTAATGAAGTATTATACAAAATAAGTGACCATGGAGGACTTTTGCTGAATGAAATGTATCAATCTCAAAAAAGGCAAATACTACATAAAACCATTGATATAAACCAGGACTGACATGGGGATTAGGGAAAAACTAAGAAAAGAGGGGATAAATAATGAAACAGATAAGAATTATATAAAAGGAATGTATGATTAGGTATTATTGACATGACAAGACTCCAGAATAAGAGGTACACATTAAAGTGGACTGGGGGTGTGTGTGTCTGTATAACAACGAAATATTTTTCTTTTTCACAGAAAAAAAGTGAAATGGGAGGAAGGGGGACAGAGAGGGAAATGTGTAACAATGAATTAATGGAAATCCAAGTTCTCTATAAACTTTCATTAAAAT
>NW_006399873.1:1775043-1776127 GCF_000299155.1 Elephantulus edwardii
TGGCACAGGATAGAACGGCGTTTAGAGCTCTTGTACATAGGGTTGCTATGAGTCGCAAGTGACTCGATGTCATATAACAACAATGACCATATGATCAACAGCCAATATTTATGAAGGAAAAAGTGGAGAAGTAGAAGCTGCCCTGAAGGCATTGGTAAAAAATAAGGCCCAAGAATTGATGAGGTAACAATTTATATGTCTCAATGAACAGATGCAGCACTAGATGTGTTCACTAGTCTATGTCTGACTTAGAGGACAGATAGTTGCCTGATCCAACTGATTGGATGAAATGCATATTTGTCACCATTTCCAAGTAAGGTTATCCAACAGAATATGGAAATAATCAAATAATTTCTTTCTTATTATCTTCATTTTGTTTCTAAGATAGAAATGTAGAGAAGGAGATTACCCACCTTTCTCTCCAAGATTCTGCTAGACTCAAACAGCCAGAGGAGTTTGGCCTTTGGATTAGCAGCACCATGCCTGATGTATATGCCATCAGAGCTCCCTGAAATTTCTGTTAAATCACTCAAATTTTGACAGACAAACACTGTGATAATGCTTAACACATCTACACTTCTTAAGGCATATTCTATTCAGGTGAATTTAAATAAGTATAAGAAGAATGTTTATTTATTAATTTAAAAAAACAATATGAGAGTTCTTGTGCCATAGTCCCTAGAGTAGTATTCTTCTGACCCATATCCCATGACCATAAAAGCAGTTTCCTGAGGGTGGGAAGGGGACAAGAAAGAAAGAGGGTCAATCTCTTCCCTTTCAATCCACAGCTTCGGAAAACTTGTCAGAGCATCGGTTATGAGGCAGTTTCAACTCAATGGCAATAAACTGGTTGAATGAAATATGGAAAATAAAAGTTCTTCTCTGGAGATAAGAAATAAAAAGCAAAATATCAAATATACACTTTTTTACATATTTGTTTATTTCTTTTCAATTTAGTGTGATTTGAATGAAAGTTGTACGAAGCAAATTGATTTTACCATTTACATAAATTTAATTCCTTAATATTAACAAAATTAGTAATTTAACTACATCTTTACACCTCTTCCTGTTTTTGTTATGTGCC
>NW_006399873.1:1777770-1778345 GCF_000299155.1 Elephantulus edwardii
CTAGATAAAAGATGATAACTAGAAAAGATGATATTTAATGGCTATTCTTAGGCCTACAAATATTGCCTTCAGTGTGAATTTTATTATAGAGTGCAACTACCAAGTGAGTGAGTATAGAGAGAAAAACCCCCCATATAGCTATATGATTAGTTTTCTAGTACAAAGCTAATGTATTATGTGTTAATGAATGAATATTAAACAACAAAAAAAAAATAAAAAGAGTGAAACTAATATATGCAATAGCAGCCCTCAGTAATAGGAATCTGTGAAAAAATCCATGCTTAACAAAATATACAGTGTATAATCATGTAGTTACTATGTTTGAAGAATATTTCCAAATGAAGACAATGGCTAGGTAGAAAAATGAATTAAATTTTGAAATTAAACGAACAGATTTTTAATTAAATGTATGCAATAAATTAGTTAAAAACAAATTATTTATCAAAATAACGTATTTGATGAGTGGTAATATTTAAACAATGTACTTCATGTTTCCCTCATTATATTCATAACATATGCTTATCACTCTTTTATATCACCTATTTTAAATCTTATTTAATTTAAATAATAACTTT
>NW_006399873.1:1782075-1790730 GCF_000299155.1 Elephantulus edwardii
ATTTATCCTCACAGAGCTTGGGATCTGGCAATAGGACAGGAAAAACACTTCATTCGTTACCTGAATTACATGGGTGCCACAATATTGCTCGGTAAATGTGAGGAAGACCTAAAATGCTTGCTCCAGAAGATCAATGACTATAGCCTTCAACAAGAATATCAATATCAAGAAAATGACGTCTTTATCATTAATGAGTCCAATAGGTACTGTCAGAAAAGATGAAGAAAGGTTGAAACTGTCAGCAATTTAATCTTTGGAAAAACGTGGTCTCCTTGGAGGCAAATGTGAAACTTCATCTCTCTAATTTGGACTTGTTGCTGTCAGAAGCTATTCTTTGGAAAGTGATATTATGCTTAGAAATACGGGGGGTTAGTGTAAAAGAGGATGACTCTAATGAGATGGGTTCACATAACAACTGCAGCAATTGGCTCAAGTGTATTAGAGAGGATGAGGATGGCGCAGAATAGGACAGGATTCAGGTCGATTGTTCACAGGATCACTATGAGCTGTCCTTGAGGGTACCTAAAACCAACAGTGGGTAAGGAGTTGCACTGCCAATCCAAAGTCAGGCAGTTTAAATGATGACCAGCTGTTGTTCGGAAAAAAGATGGACAATCTCCTTCATGTTGTTCACAGCCTCCTACTGGAAGATCAGATTTGAGTCAGGTCTGACTCAACAGTACATAACAATACCAACAACAAGAGAGTAAGTCTAATGCTGCTGTATCAAAAAAGAGCAAGAACTGCATGTGGATGGTCATATCTGACTTCTAACATCACAGAAGGAAGTTGTACCTATTAAAAATCGTCAACAATACGAAATTAATTCCTATAAGGTTAAACATAAATGTAAGCTAATTGATCTACTTCTACTAATTATGACACCCATATTATTGACAAACTCGATTCAAAATTCATTGCAGTAGTTACACAAACCACACAGAATCAAAACTACAATTACTGAGTTTATTAGGAAAGTTAACAGGTTGTTTGTCTCAGGTTGGCAGCATGATACAATACCTCAGTCCAGACGGCTTCCCAGGCGTGACCAAAGACCCTTTGATTTTTAACCTCATGACCTGGGTCAGTGTTACAAAGTCCCTCTAGTCTTGTCATTTAAGGAATCTTCCCTCAGCAATCTTGAGTTGAAGGCTTCTGGCACTGGAGGCAGCAGTCCCAAATCATCTCTCTCTTTGACTGGTCTCTGATTCTGTGCTGAGGCCACTATTGCTCTTGTGTAGATCCCAGTCTAGCTGGAGCTGGAAATCTCTGGCTCTGAAGGATGCTCACTGTTTTATTTCCCTCTTATTGTTATTGTTTGTATTCTATGCCACCGTGTTGTCTATGACTCACAACACCTTGGAACAATGGTTCTGAACCTTGCCCTATTCTGAGTGAACCTCACTGTGTCTGACATACCTGACACCATTGCCAAAGTCACTATGTCAATCCATCTCATCCAGGGACTTCCTCTTCTGTAGTACCCCTCTGCCTTTCAAAGTATAATGTCCTTCTTCAAGATCTGGTCCCTTCTGGTGACTTGACCAAAGATATGAGATGGTTACTGAATCAGCTCAATTTAATGGCAAGACTTACCAATACTTTTGTGGATAGACTGTTGTGTTTGTTGTGTTTCAATGACTCAAAACTGACTCATAATTGATGCTGCAGTGGGTTTTCAGAGGCAATAAATTGCAAAGGAGATTACCTGTCCTTCTTTAGCAGAGCAGCTGGAGGATTTGTTCCATGAGCCTGAGACTGCAGTATATCTTCTTACTAATAAGCCACTAAGGCTCTAGCTAGTGGTGTGTTCCCACCCATCCTTGTAGCAAAGTTAGTCAATCAGTGACTAGAAAAGCTGTTTTGAACAGTAAATCCTTGTTACCACAGCTATTTTAACTATTTACACATTTATATTATAAAATAGTTCAATCTAATATGATTTCCATCTATTAAAATTTCTGACAGGTTGCTCACAAGAACTAAGCACCTTTACTCACTGAGTAATCTCTTCTCACATTAGAGGCTCTGGTGGCCTAGTGTTTAGGAATTTAGCTGTAAAACCCAAAGCATGCAGTGAGAATCCACCAGCTGCTCTGTAAGAAAAAGATGAGCAATCTTCTCTGTGATTGTACTGATTCTGAAAAGACATCTAAAGCATCAGCAATGAGTCACTTCCACCTCCTCTGCACACATACAACAAGAAAAGCTTCTCAATTTATTGAGACTATTTGTCCATATTAATTTTTATTATATATTTAGAATTTTCTAGAGTCATAGATTTATTACAAAGTTTTCTTTTTCTGACCTTTCATTAGTAAACACAAGCATATTTTGAACAATTATACTTTTAGCTTGACTCACTAATGCAAAATTACTCACTTGAAGTTAATGAATCACATCTTAAAGATATATTCAAATATATTTGCTTACCCTTTCATAAAATCAGATTACTTAGCATTTGGTTGGTCTAGTAATTTTCTAGCATATGGATGTAAAGATTTTAAAAGAACAGATGTTGAAAATGTTTTCTTTAGTAGGTTTTTAATTTTTCTAAACCTCTTTAACATACTTTAAAAAAAATAAATCTCTTTCATGACCTATTTCATTTTCCTGTGATAACTATTAAAATGTATCCAGCATAATAAAGCCATATTAGTACTTAGTACTAAACATAATCTTATCACTTTAAAATAGTTTTCAGGTTTAAGGAACTATAATTTCTTGCAGAAAGAGACATATGGAAATATTATTATTAAAATATTTTCAAAATGTATGCTGTCAATAGAAAGAAACTACAGTGATAATTTTATCTTGTGTTTGATGTTGTTTCTATTTTATTTCTAATTTTCCATATATTATAGATATTTTATTCTAATCTTTTAACTTATTTCCAATTATTCTTTCTCTTTCTCAGATATATTAGTGAAATTCATGGTATGGCATGTCAGTTTTATTTAATGAAAAATTTCAAATATGTTCTTTCAAGTATAATGTAGCTAAAACATGTTGTTATAGATGTTATTAGTGTTGTATGACAAGTTAGAATCAACTCATGACTGATCATCTAGCAGGTTTTCAGAAGCAATCAATACATGGGATGAGCTTGCCCATCCTTCACTCTTGGAGCAGTTAGTAGATTTGAACTGTGTGCTTTTGTGACTGCAGTGCAGCTTCTCACCACTAGGTCACCAGAGTTACCTACAGATGATGGTTATGCTATTTAAAATAATTAATAAAAATATTGGACATTACATAAATGTGAAATATTTAAACAAAGAAACAAATAGCTAATTTTAACTGACATAACTGGTATAGTATTTTTAGTTTTACATTGTATTTTTATACGTGACAATGAATTATTCCAACTGAGAATTCCAACTACATGACAGAGAAAAATTTTCCTAGTAGTTAAAAATAAATATTATCCTGTGACTGAAAATAGACAGAATAAAGAACATTTCAAAATAATATTAAAAAATTAAAATGTTGCCAGTAGAGGTATAATTTATCTTCCTGAAGCCAGCTATCATTTAGTCAATTCATGTGGTGTGTTCAAAATTAATTTCAAGACACTAAATTGCCTTCATGTAGAATCTATACTTAGACTAAGAGATAGTTGTTTATCAGGGAATATTGCCTGGTTTAAAGCCATAAAAGGTATTAATCTAATTGTACCTTTCCCTATTTACTTCATTTTTATACTGAGAAAATAATCTGAGAAATGGAACTACATGAAGAAGAAGCACATGACATTAGGATTTGAGGGAGATCCATGAAATCTGAAATAATCATCTGACACATCTTATTTGTTGGAAAGAGAACTTGAAATAGCTACTGATGAAGCTCACATACTGTAATCTTTAGTTTTGATTGCATTACATCAAGAAAAGAAAATTATTCACCACTGGGTCAATTAAAACAATATGATTTGACTTTGTGGATCATACAAATTATAGACAACATTGTAAATAATGACAATTTCAAAATACTAATTTGTGTTTTTGTAGAACCTGTCAAGAATTTCAGCTTACATGGATGCACAATCAACACCCATATAAGTTAATTTATTCATTGATGAGTGAACACAGAGCAAATTTTCAAGAAACTTCTGAAGCTGTACACAATGTATTATCCTAGGTAAATCTGCCTCCACAGATTTAAATACTAAAGAGCAAAAAAAACCTAAGATATACCTGCCTCAAACAGTGATATATTCAGTTGTCTCATCTGTGTTTGGAAGCTTGACAGATAAAATATAAGCCTGAAGAAGAATTGATTTCTTTGACTTATTAAAGAAATAATACACTGGGTAAAATATGTAATACTATGTTGGATTTTATAATAACAAATATTTGGAAATAATATAAAATACATCACAGACTTATAAAAGAATAAATAAATCTATCTTGTAAAAAGTCCATTAACAATATTTATTGGAAGTGAGGTTAATGGCGTTTGTCTCACTTGCTTTAGATATGTTATCACGATATGTCTGTCCCTGGAGAAGGGCATTATATTTGATAGAGAGTCAGTGGAAAAAGAAGACCTTCTATGAGATACATTGACACAGGTCCTTCAAAATCGATGCATATATAGCCATGATTTTGAGTATGTCACAGAATCTGGTGGAATTTCATTGTTTATATACATAGGATCTTTATGAGTATGCATTAAAGGCCTTTGATAATTTATACCAAATTATTTATATCATTTATAGATATGGAAAAAAAGAAATATTTAAGTTTTTATGAATATAAAAACCAAATTTCAGGATAATTTTTTTTGTAGGATAGAATGTACAGAAAATAGATAAGTCTTCTAGTTAATAATTAATAAATGTAATTTAGGATTTTTTTTCTTTTTGCAGCTGTGATGGCCAATAAGAATTTTTTATTTGTTACTGTCATTATATATTATATCACTATTGAAGACAGAAAATATCTTAGATAAAATATTTTAAATATATTTAAATAGTCTATTTTTAAATATTTAAATAGTTTATATATAAAATATATGAACTTAATATATAGTAGTTGAAAGTAGACAAGATAAAAATTAATGTGAAAGAATATTCATTTTCACATGGATTTTTTGTGAATATTTTTCAAGATTATACGGTCATAGTTAAAGCTTTATATGAGTGTTAGTAATAGTATGGTTGCCATAGTGACTAGTGGGTTCAGACATGGGCTATACAATATAAAAATCACAAGCAATCTGGTATCTCTGAGATGTAGAGGAATGTAGAACTTAAAATATATTGGGTATATACAAAATTTATACATTCCACTTGACAGATATTATGGTTGGAATTTATGGAGTTCTCAATGCATCACCAAGATCTTTTTTTCTCCTTTATTTTTAATTTTAAATATACTCACATTTTAAAAAGATGTGAAATGTATCCTATATGTGAATCTATGAAACAGTCTTTAATCATTCTTCCCTGTCTTTAGAGATTTATGCACTCTAATATCTTTAGAGAAGTTAAACTTTAAATAATTTATTTCAACACAAATTTAGTTTCAAGCTGCTATGGAAACTGCTTGTAATGTCCCTAAATAAACTCTATATAGAATATAGCCTGTAGCTTTGGGATTTTAAGCCATCTCAACCTCAGTTTTGCTACCTGTTAAAACAAGAAACAAATTGAAATTTTTTTTAAAGTAAAAGGAAATAATTACTACTCAAAAATTCTTATTAAATTTTTTTAACTAAAAAATAAAGTACCTATAGACATCATCTTTAATTTCATGTTTTTTATAGGGACAAATTATGTACTAGCTAAATAAGTGCTTTAAGCTAAGGAACTTAGTGTAGCTGATATTTTTTGGTACATTCATCTATTTCACTTAGGAAATGAAACAGGTTCTTAAGTAATCCAAGAATAAAGATTTTAATATAGAAAACAGGGCCTTAGGTAAGGTGTTCATTCTGTTTCTGACCCCAAATATATCAGAGAAGAAGGCCTAGAGATACACTTCTAGAATGTTAGCCATTGAAAACCCTATGGAGCACTTTGTCCTCTGACACATAACAGTCATTTCTCATCAGTCTGAAATGACTCAAAGATAATGAATTTGATTAGGTTATAGATTTGTATGGAAATGTCAAGTCTAAGCTATAGCTGAAAAAATATTTAAAAATATGATGATTAAGTCTGTTCACTTAAAATTCAATAAAGTAAGACTCAGTGTTGAATACACAAAATAACTTAAAATTCTATACAATTAAAATTGTTTATTTTAGGTAAATGGTCAAATAAAATTTAAGGATGTACCAAAACAAACTCTGCTAGAAAAGAACAAATAGAAAACACTTATCTCTTAAAACTGACTATGTCTAACAGGACATATCAATATTCTTAAGCTAAAACTTAAAAGACTAAACAATGTGATGTTTAAAAATAACATTCATTCAATGGAATTCTATGCAGTACTGAAAAACAAGGAGCTTATGAAATATACAAAATTGGCGACTCCGGAGGACATTTTGCTGAGTGAAATATCTCAGCCACAAAAGGACAAAACTGCATAATGTCATTGTTATAAAAAAGAACTGATATTGGGGTTGGGAGGAAACTAAGAAGAGAGGGGATAAATAATGTGCATTTCCTGAAAACAGATGAGAAATAGAACTGCTTACAAAGAATATATAATTAGGTATTATCTGCATGACAACAATCCAGAATAAGACATGCATATAGTAAAGTGCACTGTGGGTAGGTTGGTGGGGATTTTACAACAATAAAGGATCATTTTTATTAATTTTAAGGAAAGTTTATAGACTTAGGATTTCGAGTCATTCATTATTGCACTTTTCTCTCTACTTACCTGCTCCCCCCAATTTACTCTTCTCCTTGAAAAGAAAGGAAAACTCTTTCATTGTTATGCAATTTCGACCCCCAAGTCCACTTCTTTTTTTCCAAAGAGAAAAGCAAACAGGGGGTCTGTGAGCAAGGAGGAAATGTGCAATAATGAGTAAATGTAAATCCAAATTCTCTGTAAATATTCATTAAAATCTCTATTATGTTGTGAAGTGCCATTGAGTCGCTTGAGACTCATAGCGACCCTGTGCACAAGAGCCCTAAACCCTGATCTAACCTGAGCCAAACTCACTGTCTCTTAAACGCCTATTCCCATTACCCCAATCATTTAATAGATCCATCTCATCAAGGGTCTTCCTCTTCTGTGCCATCCCTCCACTCTCCCAAACATAACGTCCCTCTCCAAGGAATGGTCCCTCCTTGCAACATACCCAAAGTATGTCAGACAAAGCTTCAAAATTCTTGCCTCCAAGAAGCAGCCCAGTTTCATTCTCTCCAAGATGAACCTGTTTGTTCTCCTAGCAGTCTGCGGTATATTAAATACTGTTCTCCAGTACCACAGCTCAAAGGCATCAATTCTCTATCATCCCTAGTCACTGTCCAGCTCTCCAATGCATAGCACACAATTGCAAAAACTGTAGCCCGTATCAGGCTCACCTTATTCTCCAGCCTGATGTCGTTGCTCTACAGTACCCTGGAGAGGTCCCTGACAGCTGACTTTCCCAAGGCAATTTGTCTCAGTTAACAAATAAAAATTATATTAATGAAAAGTGCATTTACTTTTAAAAAATTTTATATAATTGATCCTTGTTAATTGTCGTAATATGTTGCAGATGAGTGTAGGCCAAGGAAACAAAATGCTTAGAGTTTACAAAACTGTCTTTAAACTCATATTTTAAATCACAAAATGATAATGCACCAGTCTGAATCCTTTGAGTTATTCTGTTTTCAAAATGTACATCAACTTTGTATGCAGAAAACCTTTTCAGTAGGAAGTTGTTCAAGAGGCAGTCAATATGTAAATTCAATAATTAAATTACTGCAAATACCAATAACACATTCTGTTGCTGCTTTTTTTAGAAAACAGAGTAGTCTCCACGATATATTCACTATAATGTGAATTAATTATTTGTCTGACTGCAGAATAAAATTACTATTAGTCAGTCAGTAATAATATGAGTCCTGATGGTAGAAACCTTTTTGCATAGCCACTTATCTTCTAAATGAGTCAAGAACTTATGGCGGCCAGCAACATTTCCATACTCATGAGACAGAGTTTGTGTGGGAAAAGGTGAAAAATTCAATAGAACTGGGGGGGGGAAAGCATCTCTGAACCGAAAAAAAAAATCTATGAAATGCATCTTAAGTTGAAATATCTTTAACAAAATAAAAAAGAAGGGTGATTTAAATTGTTTGTTCTACATTCAATTTTAAAAAGTCAATCTCATCCTTAAAATATACCTCACATGTATGTTAATTTATACCCTGGATAATCCATGTCACAAACCAAACTGGCTTTCCTTGATAATCTACCATTTTTAACTTACTAAAACAACCAACCAACGTTTTTGTTATGAATTTCATGCACAATGTATTTTTATTAAGACAAAGAGTAAAAAGGACATTTGAATTTAACTTGCTGTGTGCACTATAGTTAAGTTATACAAATGCTCTGAACTTCAATTTACCTGTTTCAAAAATAAGAAAAACTGACAAGCAAGCAGGTCAATGTAAAGATGTTTAGGAAGTAAATAATTTAAGTGAAATATTTGCCTGATTGAAAAGAAGTAATTGCCTGATAGGTTGTTGTTGTTGTGGTTATGTGC
>NW_006399873.1:1792059-1793659 GCF_000299155.1 Elephantulus edwardii
CTCTTTCAGTCAGTTGGCCAAGTGGTTGTCTTCCAGATTTCTTGGCACAAATTGGTGAGTATGTCCAGGGCAGCATCTGTTAGCTGAAATACGTCAATTGGTATACCATCTATTCCTGGGGCCTTGCTTTTTGTATGATAGGTAGTCAGTAATATAATATTTTGAAGCCTGTTAATATAATCCTTTTTCATATCTACTTATTTCCTAAGTGAGTCATAAATCCAGAGTTCCCAGGAACTTTATAATATTCAGAAGGTAAGTACCTCTAACTCAAGAAATTGTGTTTTTGTTGCTTCATATGTGTGTCAAAATTGGACAATGACTATGGAATACTGAAAAAAATCATGTCTTTGGATTGCGATATTTTTGGAGAAAATTGGATGTATAATGGATTTTCAAAAGAACCAGAAGATCATTCTGAGAAGTGCACTCAGAATGCTCCTTAGAAGCGAAGTTGGTGAGACTTCATTTCAAATACTGTGAGTATGTTATGAGGAAGTTCCAATCCTGAAAAAAGGGGCATAAAATTTGGAAATGTGGTAGGCTAAAGGTGGAGATAATACTAAAGGAGGACTGAAACAGTGAAGCAGAACAGGATGAGATTTAGATCTGTTTTACCTAATGCTTCTATGAGTCAGAATCAACCTAACAACAAAATAGGGAGAGATTCTTTTTAAGTAACAAGTAATTTCTTTACCTCAGCGAAAAATTTAACTCTCATTGCCATTGAGTAGGTTCCAAATCATAGCAGAGCACCATCAGGGTTCCAACTGCAGTGCCTGAAAACTTCCTTTCTTCCTTGGAACTCCTGATGGGTTCAAATCACCTGAGAGGTATATAGCCTTTGGGTTATTAGTGCAACTTGTTAAAGACTATGTAACTAGGGATTTCTGAATAATCAGAAGTGTTTGAAAATTTTTGCTGTCATGTAATACCAACATTTCTACAGGGTGTGGTTTATATGAATGCCATTTTTACATCACACTTACGGTTTTATTCAATTCAGGAAAAAAATTTTTGTAGGTGAGATGCGATATGTGTTTTTCTGGAAATGATCAAATTCTACTGTTCTTCAATTTTCATTTTCCTTCTCATTAAAAGGAAAACAAAGTTCCTGGGAGCCTCATTTGGTGTCTGACACCGTAAAACTTTAAGGAAGGTGAAGGCCCACTATTTTTTCTTGCATGTACTGGCCTGATCTTTCTGTGTGCACGCCAGCATGGTTTATTATGCCACCAGGGCTCCTTTCTGTTAAGTAAAATAAATAAATGAATACTTGCAAAAATCCCTATATGCAAAAATACTCATTCATTTCCTTAGAGTGGTAATCAACTCATATATGACCCTACACAGGGTTTGGAGCTGTTTTGAAGGATGTAACTCCCATGGGAGGAGAATGTCAAGGTTTCTTCTTCAAAGCTCCTGGTAGATTCTAACTGCCAGAGGGATGTAGGCTCTGATATACCAACGCAATTTTCCTATGTTGTTGTGGTTGTTATGTGCCATCGAGTCGCCTGCGACTCATAGCGACTCTATGTACAACAGCCCTAAACTCCGCTCTGTCCTGTGCCAATTGCACTCCGCTCTGTCCTGTGCCAAT
>NW_006399873.1:1799529-1803614 GCF_000299155.1 Elephantulus edwardii
TGCCACTCCTCCTTCTAAGCTTTTTTAATCGGGGAGCTCTACCCCACTCTCTGTCCACATTGGGTAGCCAACCATTAACATATTTGACACATTAGTGTCACAGATTATGAAGATAAGTTGTTTATTTTTCTTTTAAAATATAGCTTAATCATTTATTTATTTTAACAAAAATTAATTGAAAAAATTTGCTTAGTTAATTTAGATATTTTTCAAACACAGGAATTATTTTACTTCTTCCACCTAAATTTTCTTTCATAGACTCTTATGAATGGACACTTATTTTTCTTTTAACTAGCCTTTAGCTAGAAAATACGTATAATTTTCCTTTTAAATATATATAAAGTCTTAAAACAGATATTAGCCATTAGATATACTGTATAAATAGGAATAATTAATTTCAAGTTTTCACATTATACTAAAAGTCATTTCCGTAAGGGGCTAGTTAAAGCAAAAATAAATTTCCATTCATAAGAATTAATGTTTATTCATAAGAATCTATGCAAAATAGATTCTTTTTTCCAATATATTTTTACTAAAATAAATAAATGATTAAATAATATTTTAATTTAAAACTCTGAATCTTGCACTAGAGCACCAAGAAGCCAAAGCAAAGGGAAGAAATAAAAAACTTAAGAAGCTGAAGATTTCAAAGAGCAGCACAGGAAGACAAAGCAAAGTATTATAATGAAATGTGCAAGGAGCATGGGCCTGAAAATCAAAAGGGCAGAATTCATTCAGCACTTCTTAAGCTAAAGAAACTAAACAAATTTAAGCCATGAGTTGCAATACTTAAGAATGCTATGGGCAGAATATTGAATGATCCCACAAGCATTAAAAGAAAATGCAAGGAGAATACAGAGTCACAGTACCAAAAATAATTGGCTGGAATAGAACAATTTCAAGATGTAACATATGCTCAAGAGGCAATGGTGTCTAAGGAAGAAGTTCAGGCTGCTCTGAAGGAGTTGAAAAAAAAAAAAAAAGAACCAGGAATTGATGGAATACCAATTGATGGATGTCAACAAAGTGATACTGCCATTCTTTCAGAGACCTTTTCAGAGTACTGAGAAACAATGATATCAGTCTAGAGACTAAGGCATGATTCAAGTCATATTCTTCACACTTACTTGCTATGCATCAGATAACTGGATAATGATTAAGGATGACAGGAAAATAATTGATGCCTTTGAGTTGTGGTGATGGAGATGAGTCTTTAGAATACAATGTACTGCCAAGAAAACAAATAGGTCTGTTTGGAAAGGGTGAAACCAAGTTTCTCTTTGAAGACAAGAATTTTGAAGTTCCATTTCACATACTTTGGGCATGGAGACAGAAAGGACTGTTCTTTGAAAAGGACATCATGCTTGCATGTATGGAGGTACAGCACAGGAGAGGAATAATCTGGATGAGATAGATTGATATAGTAACGAGGACAATGGGGTTAAATGTGTTGAAGTCAGTGAGATTGTCTTTGGTCAGGGGAGGCTTCATAGCTATTGTACATAAGATATCTATGAGCTGCAAGTGACTCAATGGTATATTACAATGACAACAAATACATATTTTCAACATTCTTGACACCAAGCAGTCATGAAATAAAAAAATGAATTGTATTAGGGAAATCTGTCAGGGATATTTTTGAAGCACAAAAGAGCAATGATGTCAGTCTAGAGATTAAGGCATTCCTGATTCAAGCCATGGTCTTTGAAATTAGTTGCTATAAATCAGAGAGCTGTAAAATGATTAAGAATGACATAAGAAGAATCAATATCTTTGAGTTGTGATTCTGTGAAGAGTATTGAACATATCATGGCTCACCAAGACAGCAAGCAGGTGTCTTGGAGAGGATGAAACCAAGCTTCTCCTTGGAGACAAGGATTTTGAAGGTCCATCTCACATAATCTGGGTACGTGACCAAGAGGAATCAATCCTTAGAGAAAAACATCTTTCTTTAAGTGGTAGTAAAACAGTGCAGTTAGAAAGACCCTGAATGAGGTGGTTGGACTTTGTAACTGAGGTTATGAGGTAAATGTGTAAAAAACAGTGAGACTAGCTCAGGATAAGGCAGGGTTCAGAGCTATGTACATACAGACATTATGAGTCAGGTGATTCAATGGCAAATGTTGTTGTTGTTGATTTTCGTTGACTCTATGAACAAAAGAACTGAACTTTCTATAATTACCGTCATTTTTCCAAGTTCATAGTTTTCATAGGCATGTGGTTTAGGAAGTGGATGTCGGATCCTGCTTCCAAACCTGTCTTAAACTAAACACTGTCCATCTTGGGCAATAATTTAGCCATTTGAAACCCCCATCGCACAAGTATTAGCACCATAGCAATCTCAGATTATCTCAATACAGCAAACTAACAGAAAAAAAAGACTGTTCCTCCAAAATAAAACAACAGTAGTTTCACTAAGCAATGTTTAAGTGCCATCAACTCAAATATGACTCGTAGTGGCTCTATGAACAAGAGACCTGAACCCTATTCTAATAACTAACATCATTTTGCTATGTTTATAGAGTTTCCAGAGGCATGCCATTTAGGAAGTGGATACCACTCCTGCTTCCAAATCTGAATCAATCTGGGAACTCCTCCACTATCATTGATGGGTAACCATTATGGTGTTTGACACAACTATGACACAGTGTTCAGCATCACAGCAACTTCAAGTTACTTCAGTACAGTAAATAGACAGATCACTATTGTACCACTTAAAAGAATGTTCATCCTAAAATTAATTAATTTGGCTTGAGAGCCACAGGAGCACATAACAACAACAAAAAATACTTAAACAGAGGAAGAGTCACTGACATTTACCCAATTCCCTAATGAGAACAATCCCTGTCAAGAGCATCAAACCACAAAACGAATTTCCGTGATGTCTGTTATGTCCCCTATGCTCCTACATCTCTTTCTGCTCATATCAACACCAACATTATCGTTGGTTCAAGATGTGCTGCATTAGCAAACGGACCACATAGAACCATAGAACCATAATGGGGAAGCTAAAAATATCTGAGACAGATCCAAAATGTGCTTGTAATCACCTTACATGTAAGTGACTCAGCTTTAGGCTCATGTTACAAAGTTCTTAGGCCTGCAAGTATTGGGTTGTCCCAGCCCCGTATTGTCCAACAACCTTGCAAAGGCTTTTACCTTGGCTCTGGTTCTGCCTGTGGTAAGCATTCATTCCAAGGTAGCTTCATTCTTATTTGCTCTCTAGTTCAAACATGGCTGTTGCTACCATTGGTGTAGTTAGGGCAAGAACTTCTAGGCCTGAAAGACATGCTACATTTTCTTTCTTCTTCTTTGTTGGCAAGGAAGATCTCATTTGGCTGCTGGAGCTGTTCATTTTATTGGTGAGAGTAGCCAGTTGTCTTTTGGATAGACTAACATGCCCCATTCACATATTCCCGCTCATCTACATGGAAAAATCAAGCCATGATTAGAAAAGCCACCTTGAAAAAATCTTTAACGTGTTTGTGTGTGTGTGTGTGTGTGTGTGTGTGTGTGTGTGTATTTCATGTTATTTTTATGTGCCGTCCAGTTGCCTTCACCTCATAGGGACCCTCTGTACAATAATAGCTCTGAACACTTCCCTATGATGAACCAGTCTCACTGACTCTAACACAATTACCCGATTACCCCAGTTACTCTGTCCATCTATCTGTTCTGAGGTTTTCCTCTCCTCCACTTTCTCACTACCACCTTTCTAAGCATGATGTCTTCCTCCAAGTAATCTCCTCCCTGGCAGTATGCACAAAATATATGTAGTTGTGTACAGTAGAGTTGGAAATGACCCATAGCTGACACCCTGATGAGTTTTCAGAGGCAGTTATCACACAGGAGGAGAATCTTTTGTGCCTTCAGGATTGTAGTGCAGCTTTGTGCCACTAGACCACCAGAACACACTCTATCTATCTATCTATCTATCTATCTATCTATCTATCTATCTATCATCTATAATTGTTGTTAAGTTGCCAAAACAGGGGGAGCTCTGGTGGCCTAGTGGCAAAAAGCTGCACTGCAATCCCAGAGGAATGCGGTTCGAATCCACCAGATGCTCTGCCGGAGAAGGAGGC
>NW_006399873.1:1803929-1812265 GCF_000299155.1 Elephantulus edwardii
AAAATGTTGTTCCCAAACACAATTAACACCAGGCCAAAGGGTCCAACTAACTATTAAATAAAAAAGCCAAACCACCAGGTCCTAAATGACTTAAACAAGAGACCTCCAGCCCACAGCTTATTGTTAGCTAAATCCACTAAATACAATTAGCTCACATATGATTATTAATGAAATAAAAATAATCAGTTTACACCAAACTTTTACGTAAAAGAATGTACCCTCCAGAAAGCATCTAACTGACTCATCACTGACCCTGCAGTGAGATTTCAGAGGTATTTAATTGAATGGGAATAGATTGTCCATCCTTTTTCCATGAAAAAGCTAGTGGTCTCTAACAGCATTCCTTTGGGATTGTATCACAGCTTCTTACCACCTGCACTGCAATCCTGAAAAAGGCTGATTGAGACCACTAGATGCTCCATAGGAGAAGGATGAGCAATCTCCTCCAGTGCAATTAACTGACCCTGAAGACCAGCTATGGTCAACTATAGATAAGTTATGGCTCAGTGTGACACAATAATAACATACCCTTAATTTTATCCTTTTGATATCTTATTAAATATCTTTCAATTGAAAGATTTTATTCAATATTGCCTTGGTTTGCCGTATTTTTTAATTTGTTTTAATCTTAGAGTATGAACGACGAACACACTTGTTTTTGTTCTAGAAATAAAAGTATTAAGTAATTATCTATTCATCACAATTTGCCTAATTGTAGGTATATGTCTATTTCTTTCTTTATGCTGTGGAAAATTTGGTGAACATTAACCTGGCTGACTGGAAGAGATCCATATTTGTCATAATTCCCAAGAAAGGTTATCCAATAGGATGCGGAAACTATTAAATAATATCCTTAATATTTCAATCAAGCTAAAAGATTAATATGAAGTGGACAAAGATTCTCATCACTGGGAAAATTAGCAACACCATGATAGATGGGGGAAAGACTGAAATTGTTAACACTTTCAGCTTACGCATCGTCACCTAGTCAACACCCTAGGCACCAGGAGTCTGGAAACCAAAAGACAAATTACACTGGAGAAGTCTACTGTCAGGGTCTTCTTCAGAATGCTAAAGAGCAATGATGTCAGTCTAAAGACTAAGGTGTGCCTGACCTAGGCCATGGTCTTCACAATTACTTGCTACACATAAGAGACATGGACAATAGATAAAGATGATAGGGGAAGAATTGGCATCTTTTAATTGTGGAGCTGAATAAGAGTATTGAACATATTGTGGACCACAATAATAATGAATAGCTCTGTCTTAGAGAGGGTGAAACCACGCTGTTCTTGAAGACAAGAATTTTGAAGCTTCATATCATATGGAGCTTATGGTCAGGAAGGAACAGTTCTTGGAGAAGGACATCATGAATGGATGGACATTACAGGAGAGGAAGACTCCGGATGAAATGGATTGGTCCAATAATGGGGCAATGGGCATAGGCTGAAGTCAGTAAGACTGACTCAAGATAGGGCAGGCTTCAGAGATATTCTACATAAAGTTACTACTACTCACAGGTGACTCAACGGCACATAAGAGCAATAAGCAAAATATTGTTTAAGATGATTAATAAATGGCTATAATAATACATTGACAGGAGAGTACCAGAATGACGAACTAATTTTAGGAGAGACCATAGCATCAGGGATATCATGATTGATAACAGATGGATACTGGCTGAAAGCAGAAATAATCAGAAGAATGCACATCTGTGTTTTATTGACTACGCAAGAACATTTGCCTAAGTGGATCATAACAAATTATGGCTCACGTTGTGAAGAATGGGAATCACAGATCAGGTAATTATGATCATATACCACCTATACCTAGAATAACAAGTATAAATAGAGCAAGTGAAGCCTGCATAGTTTAAGATCAGAAAGGGTTTGTGTTAAAGTTGAACTATCTAAAAAAAGTGTACTTTTTCTCCATATCTATTAAATTTGTATGCTGAGCAAATAATTCCTAAAGCTGAACTCTATGAAGAGGAGTGTGGCATCAGGATTTGAGGAAGACTCATCAACAAACTGTATTATGTTGATGACACAACTTCGGTTGTTGAAATTGAATAGGATATGAAATGCTATATGCAAAAGATTGAGAACTAAAGACTTCGATAAGGATTTCGTTTTAACATCGAGAATACAAAGATTCTCACCACAGGCTCAATCAACTATAATATACTGAGAGAAGATTGAAGCTGTCATGATTTAATTTTGCTTGGATCAGCAACCAACAAAAAGGAAACAGTAAGTTGGTTACTAGCAGTTAGGAAATCAGGAGATGTATTGCATTGGGCAAATTCCAAAATACTGAAAAGCAGTGTTATCATTTTGAAGATCAAGGTGTGACAAGGGTTCGGCCATGGTCCTCTCAATCACCAGTTATGCATAAGAGAGCTGGACAATGAATAAAGATGGCAAAAGAAGAATGGATGAGTATGAGTTGTGTAGTACTAGAGAAGAATACTAAATATCTCATGGCTTTCCAAACCAAGTATTATATTCTGGACAGGGTGTGGTCATAGTGCTCCTTGTAAGCAAAAATGACAAAGTTTCATCTTTTATACTTTGAACATGTAGTTAGGCTAAGCTTATCCTTGGAAAGAGACATCATGCTTGGAATGATGGAGGGTCAGTGAAAGAGAAAATACCTTCCAATGAGACAAAATGACACTTTGACTCAGCAAGGGCCTCTCGTGTCTCAAAAATGATGTGGATGGCAGAGGACAAGACAGATTTCAGGCTGGGTATTATAAGTCATACTTGGCTTGAGAGCAACTAACAACAACAACAATAATGTACCATTGAGTAGGAATAGACCTATAGCTGACACTCCAGGGAGTTTTCAGAAGCATTATATCACAAAGGAGGAGAATGCTCAACTTTCACCCATGGTCCAGCTGATGGATTCAATCCATGTGTCTTTGGATTGGCAGTATAACATCATTTGTCCTTTAGTGGAAAGACGAGATAATGTGCCTCCCTAAAAAAATTCAAAGGCTCCTGTTACTCTGTCTTTGCTTATCTCATATTAATTTTGACTGTAAGTCGAAATTGAATTTATGGCAATGAAGTTTATACATGCATATATACATTATTGTTTTGGGGTATGACTCATAGTGATCCTATGAAAAACAGATATGAACCTTATCCTATCCTGCGACATCTTCATCATCTCTGACATACTTAAGTCCATTGCTGCTGTCACTGTGTCAAACCATCTTGTGGCTTCTCTTTGCTAACCCTCTGCATTTCCAAGTAGGATATTCCTATCCAAAAAATATCTTCTCCTAGCAATATGCTCAAAATATGTAAAACCAAGTTTAACCATCCTTGCCTCCAAGGAGCAATTAGGCTGTATTTTTTCTAAGACATTCTTTTTTATTTTTGTCAGTCATGGGACAATTAATATTCTTCAACAATATACCTAAAATATATCAATTTTCCTTCTAACATCTGTATTTGTTTTCCAGCTCTCAAATGCTTAGCAAGTGATTGAAAATACCAAACCTGAATCAAGTATATCTCAGCCTTCAAACTGACAGCATTGTTCCTCAATAATTTGAGAGAGATACCTGACAGTGGATTTGCTTAATGCAATAAATCACCTGATCTCTTGACTGCTGGTACTAAGGGTATTGATTGTGCATCTCAGTAGCAAGAAATCTTTGACAATTTCAACCTTTGTTAAACCTTTTTTTTTCCTTCTAGGTGTTTTTACTTAAATTATTTTTTACTGGCTTACATACAAAGTTCATAAAGTTCGTATACATTATTTTTCAAACCAGATATTTCCCTTTTCATTTACCCATACCGCTGTCCATGCATCAAATTGTGTAACCCTATAATTAAGCTCCCCTTGCCCCTCCTTGGATCCTCATACTCATTCTACAATAATGGTCAAATAAAGTGTCCTTATGAGACTTAATTCACTTAGCATAATGCTCTCCAGTCCCACTCATGTTAGGTAGTAATTTACAAAATCATTGTTCCTGTGTGCTGCATAGTATTCCATTGTGCGAATGTACCGTAATTTCTCAATACATTTCATTGTGGTTGGATATTTTGACTGTTTCCAATTTTTCTTACTATGGTGAATAATGCTATTAGGAACATTGGTGTAAAAGACTCTATGCCTCAGTTCTCATTTTCTTAGGATATATTCCAAGAAGTGGACTAGCTAGGTCATATGGAATTTCTATGTTCAGCTTTTTGAGGAAATGCCAAATTGCCTTCCAGAATAGTTGTACCATTTTATAATTTCACTAACAATGCACAAAAGTTTCTATCTCACGACATCTCTAACGTTTATTACTCGCTGCCCTGCTAAACTTTGCCACTGCTACTAGGGTAAGATGGTATCTCATTGTGGTTTTGATTTGCATTTCTCTTATTGCTGGTAATTTGGAGCATTTCTTCAAGTGTCTGTTGACCATCTGAATGTCTTCCTCTGTGAAAAGTTTTTCCATAACTTTTGCCCATTTTGTAATTGGATTATTAGTCTTTTTCTTTGAAGGCCTATAGAACTGTGTAAAGTTCATGATGAGACTCTTATTTGAGATGGTATTGCCAAATGTTTGTTCTCAGTCAGTAGGTTTTCATTTTACCTGTTTAAAAATTATTTTGGATGAACACAGGGATTTAATCTTTAGAATATCCCATTCATCAATTTTACCCTCTTCAGATTATGCATACCTGGCTGCATTTGGCAGTCCCTTTATACTGTGGAGGAGTCCTTCTAAGCTTGGTCACAGTTTGTCTCCTATGAGCTTTATGGTTTGGGGTTTTATTCTGGGTTTTGAGTTTTTATTTGGGTTTTTTAGTATGGTGTGAGATGTGGGTTCTGTTTCAGTTTTCTGCAGGTATCCATTCAGTTCAACAGACAAATGAAGAAATGCTCCAAATTAACGGCAATAAGAGAGATGCAAATAAAAACCAGCACCATTTGTTGAAGAGGTTTTCATTTTCCCAATTGATGGCTTTTATTTCCTTTTTGAATATCAGTTGACCATACATAAATGAGTGCATTTCTGCTTTCTCAGTTCTGTTCTACTGGTCAATGTGCCTGTCATTGTACCAGTCAATATCATGCTGTTTTGGTTACAGTAGGTTTTGAGGGGGTGTTATGCCTCTCACTTTAATTTTACTTTTCAAAAGTACTTCATTTAGGCTGTCCTTCCTCTCCAAATAAACTTAACAATTGCCCTTCCAATCTCCTTGAAAAATGAATTTTATAAATGGATTGAGATTGTGTTGAATATGAATATAGATTGTTTTTGGTAGGATTGTCATTTTCACGATATTGAGCCTTTCTGTACATGAACAGGAAACATATTTTTCTATTTATTTAGGTATTCATTGTGTTCAAAAAATGTTCTGTAGTTTTCTTCGTATAGTTCTTTTGTGTCTTTAGTTAAGTTCACTCTCAAGTATTTCAATTTGTAGTTGGCTATTGTAAATGGTAAATGTTATGGCTTTCTTGGTTTCCTTCTCTGAGTTTTCTTTGTTATTGAACAGGAATCCCATTGATTTTTTGATATTTATCTTGTATTCTGTCACTTTACTAAATTGATCTATTAACTCTAACAGTTTTTTGTTGAGTCCTTGGGGTTTTCTGTATACACTATCATATCGTCTACACAGAGCAACAATTTAATCATCTATCTGCAGATGGGGATGCCTTTTATTTCCTTCTCTTGTCATAGAGCCCTAGCAAGTACTTCAATAAAATATTAAATAGCACTGGCCACAGTAGACATCCTTGTCCAGTCCATATTCACAAAGAAAAAGATTTTAGTCTTTCTCCATTGAGAATTATATTGGCTCCTGATTTTGCATATATAATTTTGAGTGTTGAGGACATTCCCTTCTATTCAAATTTTGCTGAGTGTCTTAATCAGGAAGGGGTGTTAGAGTTTATCAAATGCCTCTTCTGCATTAATTGCTAAGACCCTCTGGTTCTTTTTATTTTCTTTGTTAATGTGGTGAATTACATTGATTGTTTTTCTTATGTTGAATCATCCTTGCATATCTGTTATGAATCCCACTTGGTCATAATGAATTATTTTTTTATGTGCTTTTGGATTCTATTGACAAGGATTTTTGCATCTCAGTTCATGAGAGATAATGATCTGTATTTTTGTGTGTGAGTGGTAATATCTTTGCCTGGTTTTGGTATTATGGTTATGCTTGCTTCTTAGAATGTCTCTGGGAATGTTCCTTCTTTTTCTATATTTTGAGATAACTAAAATTGATTCTAAATCTCTGTATATTTCGTAGAATTCAGTCATGAAGTCACAATGAGGTCCAGAGAATTTTTTGTGGGGGAGTCTTTTTATGACCTGCTCAATTTCGTCTTTTTCGATGAGTCTGTTCAAGTGTTCTATATCTGACCTTGTCAATCTGAGTAGGCCATGATTTTCGAGGAAGTTGTCTATTTTCTCTAAGTTTTCAAATTTATTTGAGTATAACTTTTCATAATATTCTGATATTACAGATTTAATTTCTACTGCTTCATTTGCAATGCCATTGCTTTTATTCTTTGAGTTATTTGTGTTTTCCTTTTCTTTTTTTTTTTTTGTTAAGTTTGCCAATAATTTGTCAATTTTATTGACTCTTGAAAAACCAGCTCCTGGTCATATTGATGGTTTCAGTGGTTTTTTCTATCTCTTTTTTCAGCTGTTATCCTTATAATTTCTATCTTCTAGAGGCTGTTGAGTTAGATTGTTGTTCTTTTTCTATTTGATGAAGATGTTGAGTTAGATCATTTACTTTGCTCCTTTCTTCATTTTTTTTAAAGTGTTTGCCTATTGTTAAGAGCTGCTCCCTGAAGAGTGCCTTAACTACATCCAAGAGGTACATTGTGTTTTCATTATCATTGTTTTGATGAACATTTTTATTTCATTCTTTCTTTTTCTTTAATAACTCAATCCTGTATTAGGTGGGTGTTATTTAACTTCCATGTTGATGACTTTATAAGCTTTATCCTCTTGTGGTTAATTTGTAGTTTTCTGACATTTGTTCTGAGAAGATACTTTGTATTATTTCAATATTTTTTTTAATTTGTTGAGGCTTTTTTTGTGCCCTAATATGTGATCAGCTCCGGAGAATGTACCATGTGCACTTGAGAAGAAAGTGAATTGAGTTTCAGTTAGAATACATCCACAAGTTCATGTTGACTGTTTTTATAGTTTAAGTCTTTTGCATCTTTGTTAAGTTTCATTTGAGTTGACTTTTTCTTTGGAGAGAGTGGTGTATTGAATTCTCCTATCACTATTGTGGTGCTATCTATTTCTACAGTTCTATTAACAATTGTTTTATTTATTTAGCAGGTCTATTATTTGGTACATAGATGTTTACCACCGTAGCTCTCAATCTAATATAATTATTATATAGTGCCCTTCCTTATCTTTTGTTATTGTTGTATTAATATTTCTTTTTATTTTTTTTCCATTATGAAGTCTGTTTTATCAGATATGAGTACTGCCACTCATGATTTTTTTTCAAACTTTGATTTTGAGTCTATCTTTCTCTTCATTTAATAGATATTGTCTCTTGTGGAAACATATTGACGTACTTTGATTTTTTTATTCACTCTGCTTCTCTTTTCCTCTTGATTGGTGCATTAAATCCATTCACTTGAAGTGTGATTATTAACAGGACAGATTTTATTGTTGCCATTGTTAGGTTGACTATATTGACTATAGCTCTTTGCACATTAGGTTATTGTACTTTGCTTTGTCTTCCAGAGGTATCCTTTCAAATCTCTAGTTCGCTTCTTTATCATCCAGATTTCTTCCCTTTGGTTTGGCTTCTCAGCATTCTACTGCAATATTCAGAGTCTCCTCTAACATCCATTTCAGTCTTTTTTTTTGCTTTGTTTTGCTATGATTTTTTTGTTATTCTTCATGGATGATATTCCTTATATTTTCCCATGTGTCATCTGATATCCATTTATTAGTGGTATTCAAGGACTCAAGCTTGTGCCTAAAATGTTTTTTAATGCAGATAGGAAAGACTCAAGGTCAGATTTTGGTTCTTTGTCTGAAAGCTATCTTTACACTCTTTTGGAGGAACTATTTTACTTACAAAGAGATTTAAACTACAGTTTTCACACATTAATTTAACCCTCCTGGTTGTGTGTGTGTGTGTGTATATATATATATATATATTCATACATATTTGAACTATTGGCCATTTTGAATTGACAGGAAATTTTTAAAAAAATGAACATAAAAGTGTCAGTTTTTCATGAAAAATAAATTTTCCAAAACTATTTTTATGTATAATATAATATTGTCAGTGATAGATCTCTCTCTCTCTCTCTCTCTC
>NW_006399873.1:1812365-1813965 GCF_000299155.1 Elephantulus edwardii
AATATAATATTGTCAGTGATAGATCTCTCTCTCTCTCTCTCTCTCACTCTCTCTCTCTCTCTCTATATATATATATATATGTATATATATATGAGAAAAACCACTTGTATTTTATTGACTATATAAAGCCATTCAACTCTGTAGATCTAATAAATTATGAATCACATTGTAAAATATAGCAATTGAAGGAAAAATAATTGTGTGCTTGTGAAACATATATATGGACCAAGAGGGAGGTGTTCCAACAAAGTAAGAGAAAACTGTGTGAATAACAACTTGGAAATATGACTTTCAGTGTTATATATTGAATATTCAAATTATATGTCAAACAAATAATCTGAGAAGTTGAAATGAAAGATGAAGAATAAGACTGGAGGAAGATTCATTGCAACTTGTGATATCCAGATGAAAACATGTACATGTATGCATAAACACATATATACACTACACAAAAAAATATTCTAATTTATTTTTTTAAATTTATTATTCATTTCAATGAAAATTCACAGACTTTGGATTTACATTCATTCATTATTGTCCTTTTCACACCTTCCAACTCTCCCTCCTAGTACAGTGACCTCTTGGAAAAGTAAAAGAAAAATTCTTTCATTGTTTTACAATCCCTCCCCCGAGGTCCACTCTACTATGCAGCCTTTGCTCTGGACTCCTGTCATGACAAAAATACCTAATAACATATCCCTTTTAAACAGTTTTCTCCCTCATTTGCTTCAATGCAGTATACATTATTGAACCCATCTTTATCATTCTTCCCCCAACCCCGAGGCCAGTCCTGTTTTACAACAGTGGCACCATGTATTATTTGTCCTTTTGTGACTAAGCATAATGTCCTTCACTCAGCATAATATCCTCCAGGGTCACCCATTTTGAATAATATTGCATGAGTTCCTTATTTTTCAATGCAGCATAGTATTTCTTTGTGTGAATATACCATATCTTCTCTATCCATTTGTTTGTTGATGGACACTTAAGTTGTTTCCAACTCCGTGCTATTGTGAACAAAGAAAGCCACAATAAACATGGTGTGCATATATCTGCTTGGATGTTGGTCATGGTCTCTTTGGGGTATATTCCCAGTAGTGGAATTGCTGGGTCAAATGGTATCTCTATTTGCAACTATTTGAGAAAGTGCCACAATGCCATCCACAGTGATTGAACCATTTTACACTCCCACCAACAGTGAATAAGGGTTCCAGTTTCTCCACAGTCTCACCAACATTTTTTGCTTGTTGTTCTGTAAAATTTTGCTATTCTCACTGGGGTGGGATGATATATCATAGTTGTTTTGAATTTATTTATAACAGTATATTTCCACATGCTTCTTTTCTCAATAAACTGTCAAAATATTTATATGGGTATTTTAAGAAAGTTTTTATGCAATATTTATATATTTGTATATTCATATTAAGATTTTAACAAAATCTGTTAAAATTGAATATAGTAGTCTACCAAATTATTTCTCCCTTAATTCACAATTGAATGCAGATTTTACAGACTGAAGATGTCTTCATCCTTCCCCTTTTCTTTTTCTTCTAATTATTTTTTAATATATACTGATTTCCTGGAGCTTTATCAGGCAAAT
>NW_006399873.1:1817628-1823620 GCF_000299155.1 Elephantulus edwardii
TTGTGGAGTTAAGCATTAGTTACAGTGTTGACGCCACCCTTAGCCCAGAGCCTTGACCCACTTACTTCCCAGCTCCACCCTCCACCAGGATAACCCTTCTCATCTGCCAAGTCCTTTCAGAAAATATCTTCCATTGTCCAACCCATGATCTGACAGCTTGTATCTTAAGCTTTGTTGGCTTCTGTGATTCTAAAAACGTCGACTGCTGACATTTTTCTTTTGACCAGTGTCTCTTAAGTTTAGTTGTATATATATGTTTATTCCATGTTCTTTAATTGTTGCACGATATTTTAGTACATTTTGTTGGTGTTGGTGGTGTGCCATTGATTCACTTGAGACTCATGGTGACCCTACATACAACAGCTCTGTAACATGCCCTATCCTTATCCAGTTTCACTGTCTTCAACACATCTACTCCCATGACCCTAATCACTATGTCAATCCACCTCATCCGGGTTCTTCTTCTCCTACACTGTGCCACTACCATTCTAAGCATAATATACTGCTCAAAGGACTGGTCCGTCTGGGATCATGTCCAAGGTATGGGACACAGAGCATTAAAATACTTGCTTCCAAGGAGTACCCTGGATTCACCCTCTCCAAGGCAAACTTGCTTGTTCTCTTGATAGTCCATAGTTTGTTCAATACTCTTCTCCAGTACCACAGCTCAAAGGCATCAATTCTTTCCCTGTAATTTCCAGCTCTCAAGTAACTGGGAAGACTATGGCCTGTATCATGTGCTACTTAGTCTCCAGATTTACATCATTGTTCTTTAGCCCTTTGATGTAGTTCCTGAAAACAGATTTTTACAACGGAATTCACTTTTTGAATTCCTGACTGCTAGTGTCATTATAATTGTGGATTAAGGATCAAAACAAACTGAGATTGTTAACAATCTCAAATTCTTTGCCATCCATCATGGTGCTTCCATTTGTTCCAGTGCTGAGCACCTTTGTCTTCTTGATGTTGAGTTTCAATCAATATTGAAGATTGTAGGTCTTGACTCTCTATACTAAACACTTCAGGTCTCCCTTACTTTCTATAAGCAAGATTGTTTCATCTGCATATCATAGATTGTTGATGAGTCTTTCTCCAATCCTGATGCCACATTTCTTCTCATAAAGCCCAGCCTCCTGAACAATCTGTCTACATATAGATTGAACAAGTATGGAGACAGAAAGAATCCTTGATGCACTCCTTTCCTAATTTTGAGATTTGTATTGTTTTCTTGCTCTGTGCTAAAGACTGCCTCCTGGTCCAAGCCTAGGTTTCACATGAGCACGCCTAGGTTTCACATGAGCACAATCAAGTGCTCTGGGATTCCCATTATTCTCAAGATTGGTCACAATTTTTTGTGATCCATACAGTCAAATACCTGTGCATAATCAATGAAACACATATAGAAATTCTCTTTTACTTCTTTATTTTAGCCAACATACATCTGATATTGATAATAATGTCTCTGGTGCTATAGCCACTTCTAAACCTGGCCTGTACTTCTGGTAGTTCTCTGTCAATGTACTATTTTAGTCAATTTTGGATAATTTTCCAGAAGACTTTGCTTGGGTGTGATATTAGTGTTATTGTTCAATAATTTCCACACTTTGTCAACCACCTTTTCTTTCTTGTTATTAAAATATCACTTTTTTTTTTGTTGTTGTTAAAAGAGTCACCCTTTTTTAACATAGATTTAGCATAATTATTTTAGCAGTTCTCAAATTGAATTATTTTTCAATTACAGTTGCTGTTTTTTCTTTTTTAATTTTTTTTTAATTATTATTTTATTATTTTTGTGTGCGTGTAGCGTCAAATCAGATCTGACTGGTACAGGAGGAGATTGCCCCTCCTTCCCCGGCAGAGCATCTGGTGGATTTAAACCATGAGCCTCTGGGATTGTAGTTGCAGCTCCTTGCCACTAGGCCACCAGAGCTCCTCTTTGTTTTTTTCTTTTTTTTTTCTTTTGACCATGCTAAACAATATTTTTCTATCATACTCTTTATTGTATGTGGTATTTTGATTTCTATATAGGTAGTATTTTAAAAAATAGGATTAGTATGTCTTTCAAAATTTATTTTCTACAGACTCATGAAAAGACATATCCTGAAGAGTGACATCTTAAAGTGTAATTTTATAGATTCTAAGTAGCACAGATTCTGACAATTGCCTCTTGGTAAAAAATATAGGTTTCACATAAGTACAGTCAAGTGTTCTGGGATTCCCATTCTTCTCAGAGTTAGTCGCAGTTTGTTATGGTCCCCACAGTCAAATGTCTTTGCATAGTCAGTGAAATACAGACATTGCTCTGGTACTCTCTGCTTTTAGCTAAGATCCATCTAACATTAATACAATATCCTTAATACTGTCCTCTTCTAAACTAGGTCTGCACTTCTGATCGTTCTCTGTTGATGTATTGTTCCAGTCATTTTTGGATAATCTTCAGCATTATCTTGCTTATGTGTGACATCAATGATATTTGATAATTTCCACCTTTTGTTAAATCATTTTTCTTTGGATAGGAACAAATATAGATCTCTTTGAGTCAGTTGGCCAGGTGATTGTCCTCCAGATTTCTTGGCACAACTTGGTGAGCACATCTAGGGCAGCATCTTTTTGTTGATATATATCAATTGGAATACCTGGGGCTTTCTTTGTTTTTTTACTAATTCCTTCTGAGCACCATGAATTTCTTCCTTCATCACAACAGGCTCTTGCTTATATGTTGTTTCATGAAATTCTTCTGTGTCCAACATTTCCTTTTGGTAAAATGACTCTGCATACTCTTTCCATCTTCTTTTAATACTTCCTGAATCATTTACTATTCTTCCTAAAACATCCTTAAGCACGGCAAAACAAGGCTTCAATTTGTTCTTCAGTTCCTTGAGCTTAAGAAATGCTAAACTAGTTTGCCCCCTTTGATTTTCTGACTCCAGTTCTTTATATTATAATACTTTGTCTTGCTGCACTGCCCTTTGAAATCTTCTGTTCAGCTCTTTAATATCTTGATTTCTTCCCTTTGCTTTGGCTTCTTGGTGCTCTACAGCAATATTCAGGGTCTCTTCTGACACCCATGCCGGTCTTTTCTTCCTCCTCTGTTTTTGTAATGACTTCTGCATTCTTCATGGATGATATTCTTGATACCCTCCCACAGCTTATTAGCATTCAAGGCTTCAAACATGTTCCTGAGACGGTTTTGAAATTCAGGTGGGATAGATTCAAGGTCATATTTTGGTCCCTTTTGATTTTATTTCATTTTCCTTAGCTTCACCTTGAACTTGCGTATGAGTAGTTCATAGTCTGTTCCACAATCAGCACCTGGCCTAGTTTTCACAGCTAATATTGAGCTTCTCCAGCAGTTCTTTCCACATACGTAACTGTAACTGATCTGATTCCTATGCATACCATCAGGAGGAATCCATGTGTATCACTGGTTTGTATCTCTTATAGAACATATTTGTAAGGGATAAGTCACCAAATGTGCAAAATATTATCATTCTATCTCTAGCTCCATTTCTGGCACCAAGTTCATGTTTTCCAACTACTATTATTTATTTTCTATTCTCAACTTTTTTATTCCCACCACCCATTAATATTAATGCATCCTGAAAGCATTCAACCTATCTTTGACTGCAAAAGTTGGTAGAAATCTTCAGTTTCTTCTTCTTTGGCTCTGGTTGTTGGTGCATATGTTTGAATGATAGTGATATTCAATGTACTTCCTTGTATGAATATGGATATTATCCTGTCACTCACAATATTTTATTTCAAGACGGATCTAGAAATGACATTTTTAACTATGAAAGCAACCCCATTTTTCCTCATCCTTAAATCTCCAGTGTAGTTGATCATTTGTCTCAAAATGTCCCATGCAAGTCAATCTCATCTTACCAACACCTAGTATATGAATATTTATGCTTTTCATTTCTTCCTTAAGATATCGTATTTTACTACATTCAAAGTTCTTATGTTCCAATGTCTGCATCCAACTGTTCCTTCTCATCAGAACAGAGCAAGGAAACAGTGCATGATTCAAAATTGGGAAGTGTGTCCCTATCTCATTACTTTTCCAATCTATATGCAGAACAGATTATCTGGGAGGCTGGGCTATAAAGAGAGAAATGTGCCATCAGGATTGGAGCAAGACTCATCAATAATCTGCATTATCCTGATTACACAACCATGCTTGGTGGCACTGAGGAGGACCTTAAGCACTTGCTGAAGAAAGTCAAGGACTGTACTCTTCAATAAGGATGGAAGCTCGATAACAAGAAGACAAACATTCTCACCACTGGGCCGATTGGCAGCATCATGATAGATGGGGAAGAGATTGAGATTATTATGAGCTTCAGTTTGCTTGGCTCCCCAATCCACACTCTTGGCATCAGTAACCAGGTAATTAAAAGGCAAATTGCATTGGGAAAGTCTGCTGACAGAGACCTCTCCAAAATATTGAAGAACAACCATGTCAGTCTGGAGACTAGGGTATGCCTTAACCAGGTCATGGTGTTTGCAATCACTTGCTTTGTAACAGATAGTTGAACAAAGACTAGGAGTGATAGGTAAGAATTAATGCCTTTGAGTTGTGGTGTTGGAGAAGAGTATTGATTGTATGATGGACTGCTAAGAGAACAAGCAGGTTCATTCTAGAGAGGGTGAAACCAGTATGCTCCTTGGAGGCAAGAATACTGAATGAAGCTTCATCTGACATAACTTGGACATGTTGCAGGGAAAGACCAGTCTTTAGAGGGGAACATCATGGTTGGGAGGGTGAAGAGATAGCGCAAGAGAGGAAGACCCTCGGTGAGATGGATTGATTCAGTGAGTAAAGCAATGGGGGTAGGTGTGTAGGAGACAATGAAAGTGACACAGGATAGAGCAAGGTTTAGAGCTGTTGTACATAGGGTCACTATGAGTCCCAAGCAACTTGCCAGCACATAACAACAACAAAAACAAGAAGTAGTGTATGTTTTCTTTCAAATACCACTTACAAGGTTCATGAAAAATGGGGTCACTTCCATTTAGAATAATTTGTCATTTCTCTGATTACTGAACAATGTGGTTGGAGGATGTATTAAAATCTTTGTGTCTATTTGTATTTCGTGTTGTTTTACTTGTCCATGCATAGCCTTTGCACTTTCTTCCCCTATTAAATTTTTACAACAAATGTAATCAATCTGATATCTAGGCATACCATCAAGTGAAATCGATGTATATAACCTGATTTTGTTTCTTATAAAACACATTTGCACTGAATAAGCCATCGATTATGCAAAATTCAATCATTCTATCTCCGCCTTCATTTCTGTCAGCAATCCATGTTTTCCAACTACTGATCCTTCTTCTCTGTCCCTAGTTTTTGCATTCCAGTCATCCATTATCATTTTGACTACATGTTTGATCAATCTCTGATTATAAAAGTTGCTAGAAATCTTCTATTTCCTCTTCTTTGCATGGTGAAGAGATTCAGATTGTTAGCAGCTTTTGTTTGCTTGGCTCCACAGTCAACACTCTTGGCACCAGCAGTTAGAAAATTAAAATATGTATTTCAATGGGAAAGTCTCCTGTTAGGGACCTCTCCAAAGTACTGAAGAGCAATGGTGTCACTCTGGAGATTAAAGTGTGCCTGATACAAACCATTGTATTTGCAATCACTTGCTATGCATCAGAGAACTGAAGAGTGACTGTTGCTGTTGTTGTTATGTGCCGTCGAGTCACTTGCGACTCATAGCGAACCTATGTACAACAGCCCTAAATTCTGTTTTGTCCTGTGCCAATCACACTATCTCTGACACTCCCATCCCGATTACCTCAGCCACTGAATCAATCCACCTCATAGAGGGCCTTCCCCTCCTGCACTGTCCCTCCACCCTCCCAAGCATGATGTCCTTCTCCAAGGATCGGTCTCTCCTCACAACATGTCCAAAGTATGTTAGACGGAGCCTCAGAATCCTTGCCTCCAAGGAGCCACCCGGTTTAACCCTTTCCAGGACGAATC
>NW_006399873.1:1825755-1829585 GCF_000299155.1 Elephantulus edwardii
CTTGGAAGGGTGGAGGGACAGCACGAAAGATCCTTTATGACATGGAGTGATTCAGTGATTGAGGTAATGTAAGTAGGTATGTCAGAGACAATAAGCCTGGCATGGGATAAATCAGGGTTCAGAGCTATTGTACATAACGTCACAATAAGTCGCAAGCAACTTGATGACATATAACAAGAACAGCAATATCTACCTATCTATCTATCATCTATCATCTATCATCTATCATCTATATATCATCTATCTTCTATCTATAACTCTATATAGTTATTGTTGTGTACTATATATAGATTCAGTACCAACCCATAGTTGACCCTATAATGGGTTTTCAGAGACAGCTAATCAGTTCATTGAATGAGAGAAGACTGCCTATTTTTCTCCCACTGAGAAGCTGGTAGCCCTGAACCACATGGCTTTGGAATTGCAGAGAAGCTTTTTGCCACTATGTCCCCAGAACTTATATATATATATGCACAACGTTCTGAAGTTTACCCTATTATGAGCCAATATCACTGACTCTGACATACCTACTTCCATTACTCCAGTTACTGTGTCAATCCATCTCATCCAGGGTCTTTCTCTCCTGTTCTGTCCCTCCACCCTTCCAAGCATGATGTACTTCTCCAAAGACTGATATCTCCTGGCCAAGTGCTCAAAGTATGAGAGTTAGAGCTTCAAAATTCTAGTCTCCAAGGAGAAAATTTATTTAATCGCCTCCAAAACAGATCTCTTTGTTCTCTTGGTGGCCCATGGTATGTTCAATAGTCTTCTTCACCGCCACAAAGACATCTTTTCTTCTTCTATCATCATCCTTAGTTGTTGTCCAGCTCTCTGATGCATAGTAAGTAACTGCGAATACCATGTCCTGGATCAGGTACATTTTATTCTCTACACTAACATTATTCTTTCTCAGCACTTTGGAGAGTTGCCTGATGACAAATTTCCCCATTTGTCTATTGATTTCCTGACTGCTGGTGCCAAGAGTTGATTATGGAGCTCAGCAAGCTGAAATTGTTAACAACCTCAATCTTTTTTCCATCTATCATGATGCTACCAATCAGCCCAGTGCTGAGATTTTTTTGTCTTCTTGATGCTAAACTTCAATCCATGTTGAAGACTAGAGTCCTTGAACTTCTGAAGCAGGTGCTTCAGGTTCTATTCAGTTTTAGCAAGCAAGGTTGAGTCATCTGCATATCACAGATTGTTGACAAGTCTTACTCCAATCCTGATGTCACATTCCTCCTCATAATGTCTAGCCTCCCCAGTGATCTGTTCCATATATAGATTGAAAAGGTATGGAAATACGTCCCTGGTGCACTCCTTTCCTGATTTTGAGCCATGCAATGTTTCATTGCTCTATTTTGACAACTGCTTCCTGGTATGAACATTGATTTCACATAAGCACAATCAAGTGTTCTGGGATTCCCATTTTCCTTAATGTTAGCCATAGTTTGTTGTGATTCGCAGAGTCGAATACCTTTGCATAGTTAATGAAATATAGATATATATTGCTCTGGTACACTTTGCTTTTAGCCAAGATACATCTGACATTGGCAATAATGTCTCCAGTGCCACAACCTCTTGTAAACAAACCCAGCTTGTATTTTTTGACTGTTCTCTGTCAATGTATTTTTCCAATTGGTTCTGGATAATTTTCAACAAGGTTTCCCTTGTGTGTGATATTGTTTGATAATTTCCACATTCTGTTGGGTGACCTATTTTGCAATGGGAATAAATATGGATCTCTTCCAGTAAGTTGGGCAAGTAGTTTTCCTCCAGGTTGTTTGGCACAACCTGGTGAGCACATCCAGGGCAGCATTTCTTTGTTGAAATACATCAGTTGGTGTTCCATCAAACCCTGGGGCCTTCCCCACCTCCACAATTCCTTCAGAAGTGCTTGAACTTCCTCCTTCATCACCATTGCCTCTTAATCATGTTTTTCTTGAAATTCTGTTGTGTTAGCCAATTTTTTGATACAGTGCTTCTGTATACTCCTTCTTTCTTCATTTAATGCTTTCTGGATCATTCAATATTTTGTCCATAGCATACTTAAATATTGAAACTTGAGGCTAGAATTTGTTTTTAAGTTTCTTCAGTTTAAGAAATGCTAAATGAGTTTGGTCCTTTTGATTCCAACCCTAGCTCTGTGCATATTTCATTATAATACTTCACTTTGATTTCTGTGGCTGCTTTTTCTAAATCTTCTGCTTTTTTCCCCCCATTTACTTCGCCTTCTTGATGTGCTAGTGAAATTCTTAGAGTCTCATGACTTCCATGTTGTTTTTTGCTTCTGCTTCTGTCTTTGTAAAATCCTTTTGAATTTTTTGTGGACGATTTTTTATATCCTCCGCAGCTCACCTGGTCTTCATTAATTAGTGCTTGAGGACTCAATTCTATTCCTGAGATGGTGGTTAAATTCAGGTAGCATAGACGCTAAGTCAAATTTTGGTTCCTGTTTATTTGATTAACCTTACTTTGCTTTAGTTTGGACTTGCATATGAGTAAGTTGATGGTCTGCTCCACAATCAGCACCTTGCCTAGTATTCACTGCTGACACTGAGCGAGCTTTTTCCTATGATTCTTTCCACAAATGGAACCGAGCTAATTACTGTGCATACTATCAGGTGAAATCCATGTTTGTGCCTCTGTTTCTGTTTTTACAAAAGGTATTTTCAATAATTAATCATAGATTACACAGAATTCTATCATTCTATCTCCAGCTTCATTTCTGTCACCTGGTCCATGTTTATGACTGCTCATCCTTCTTCTCTTTTCCTAACTTTTGCATTCCTGTCACTCATTACTATTAATGCATCTTTGTTCAAAGTTCTATTGATTTTTGACTGATAAAGTTGGTAGAAATAAGTTATTTCCTCTTCTTTGGCTCTGGTTGTTGGAACATGTATTTGAATAATGGTAGTCACTGGACTTTGCTGTTTGTATGTGCATATTATCCTGTCAATCACAACATTGTGTATCACAATGAATCTAGATATGAACTTTTAAACTCTGGAATGAGCCTCAGTTTTCCTTATCTTTTCATCTTTGGTGTAGTAGATCATAGGATAGTCTGATTCTAAACGTCCCATGCCAATCCATCTCAATTCGTCAATACTTAATATGTCAATATGTTTGCATTCCCTTTCTTTCTTAACAATGTCCATTTTTCTCAAAGTCATGCTTTTCACATTCCATGTTCCAATCATTAGTGTCTGCTTAAAACTATTCCTCCTCCTTAGAGTTCCCAAGTTTGAGGGCTCAGCCTCTGGTGCCATATCTGCTAGTCTATCCTAAGTGTACTCTATTGCACATAGGGTTTTCCAAGGCCTGCTATTCAGAAGTAGATGGCAAATCATTTTTCCCAGTTTGTCTTAATTTGGATGTTCAGCTTTAGAACAATATAGGACAGGCAAGCATTTTACAGAAGTAATCAGTTAATTCAGTGATGCAACCTTGACTACCCTCCCCATTATCCCTCTTGGAATATGTGTCTTGTCCCTTCCCTTTTTTTCTAAGCCATCAGCATCTCCTTCCACTTTTGCCTACCCCAAGCCAATCCTTGATATGATGGTTCAGGCTTCAGGTCACTTCTGTAGTGCTTTGTGCCTCTTACTGCCGCTGATCTCTCATCCTGCTCTCTGTCTCAAGTTAGGAGGTTTTAAGTCCAAATCCCATGTACTAAGCTTTAAGGAAGGATTTTTGTCTGAGGCAGCAGTACTGGGGAAAGGTTCTTATTCCTGAATTACTTCTGGTCTAGAACTATAGTCTTGTGACTTAGTGTGATTGAGAGAGAGAGAGAGAGAGAGAGAGAGAGAGAGAGAGAGAGAGAG
>NW_006399873.1:1829685-1838339 GCF_000299155.1 Elephantulus edwardii
AGAGAGAGAGAGAGAGAGAGAGAGAGAGTTATGTTATATATATAATGTAAATGCTGAAAAAATAAAGCATGTTGTAACTAGTCTAAATTATTGCAGAAAAATATATTCTTTCCAAATTTCCTATTGGTTTAATGTTCTCAAGGCTTGCTAAAATTTTAATATATTGTATCAAGTTATCCTGTGCTATCATTTATCATCTAGTTGACAAATTATACACATGTACATCATGAAAATTCCCAAATCCATCACTTATTTACTCATTGTTTCTCACAATGCCCATTATGTTAAGAATATTATGAATTTTCAAAAAACAGATCCTATCTTTTTAATTGAAGTTTATATGCCTAAAGGTCTTTAAGAACAATTTTAACGGAAAACTTCTCATTCTCATCTAAGAATGTTAACACATTTCCTTTAGCAAACCCATTGCTGTTTTAAGTTGTTGGCTTTGAATTTCTTTTATTCATTGTTAAGTTATTTGCCCCAAACTTAAAAAAAAGATGATTGATTGCTCTAATCATAGTTTTATAATTTGATATTGTTCAATAACAACCACATTAGTTTAAATTTGCTTTTATCAGAGAAGTATTCCAGGGTGAGCTTAGTCCTTTATGCTGTTTAAAAGTTGATATTCAATTGATAGAAATAATATAAAAACATAAAGCTGTGTACTGGAGTAATATTGCTGAAATTGTTGCAGAAATTATTCTCTTGTTTATATTTTACCTGTTTCTTACTCTTTTATTTCCTTGGCAATAAAATAATGCCATGAGAATTATTTCTCCAATTAGAGGGTTGGGAATAATACTGAAGTCTGTGTGGATATATAAATTGTGTGGGTGTATAACCTCAGGGAAGTTAAAAGAGTTAGAGATTTTCCTGTTATTATCAATTACTTAGTACTTTAAATAAATCTTCAGCTTCCACCTACACCCAAAAGAAAATTTATGAGAGTCTCTTATTTCAGGTAAAAGAAACAAGTGACAACATGTTTTATAACTTTCTCACAGAGAAATCACAGAGAATTATTGGAAGCTTATTGATTTCTGTAGTATATAAATTCCAAGAGAACTACAGTTTAAGCATGTCCTACTTGATATCTGCTACCAGAATAGCTTATATTTTCATTACCATTTTCATATATTTTATAAAACAATAATTTGGGATAATTTTTAAATAACACACATTCACATTTGAGGTTTTGTTAAAAAATTTCTCAGAATCTTCATTTTGTTGACTTCAGACATGGCTTCTTAAAAGCAGACAATCATGGCCTGAAATTGCCACAACTACAATATGATCCAATATATTTCCTATCATTGTCATCTATGTCTAATCTCCCTTTTAAAGTGTGCTTATTGTCATCAAGTAAGAAATGAATCATACCTGGCTCTCTAGCAGTATTTCATAGGCTGTAATGACATGGGAAGAACTTACCATTTTTTTTAAATGAAGTCATGTGTATGTTTAAAATAAAGCAAAAGTATTCTGATTTATTTACAAAGTTTGAGTACACTGTTTTTCACAAAAGATCCTTCCAATTGCCTTTACCCCACCCACCATCAAATTATGCAATCTTATGATTAACACCCTATCTTTATTTTCACTCTCTCCCCCCTTTGATCCTCATACTCATTCTACAATAATGGTTTTATACATTATTTTTCCTTGTGGGACTGAGTTAGTTCCCTCAGCATAATGTTCTCCAGTCCCACGCAAGTTAGGTAGTAATTTACAAAATGATTGCTCGTGCATGCAGCATAATATTCCATTGTATAAATGTACCACAACTTTTCAATTCATTCATTTGTGGTTGGTAATCTGGGATATTTCCATGTTCCTGCAATGATGAATAATATTTTTCTGAATGTTGGTGTATAATTTTCTAAATATTGAGTCTTCCTATCCATGAACAGGGCACAGTTTTTCCATTTCTTTAGGTCTTTTATTGGGTCTTGCAGAAACATTCAGTAGTTTTCTTTGTATAGATTTTTTTTAATGCATGAAGAAGTGTTTTAATAGCTTGAACAAAGTGTCTTGCAGAAATGTTCTGTAGCTCTCTTTGTAAAGTTGTTCTATTGGGGTGTTTTTGTTTGTTGTTTTGTTTTGTTTTGTTTTTTAACGTATGAAGAATTACTTTAATAACTCTAACAAAGGTCATCATGACCTCTATTCTGAAGAGGCTCCTAGATGGGGCAATCTTGGCCTTGTTGGAAGTCAGTGTTCACCACCAGTGGCTCCAAAATCCACTGACACAGCACCGACTCTGGAGAGAGCAAAAACACACCCTGTGCTATGCTGCCTCCCATGGGCCCTTCCTAGTGCCCAGGTCTCATATTAGTTGCATTAGTTGGACTAAGCGAAAGCCTCAGTTAAAGGAAATGCAGTGGACCATCTAAGCTGGAGTGGGCCAAGCTGGTGGGAGAAGCATGCTGCATACATAGCTAACGGAGGGGAAAGCATATAAGAGGGACATTACATTGGATTTGCCTATAAATTTTCAAGAAGAATTCTGCTTCATTGAAGAATTCATCTTCAATGAAAAAGCTAAATAATGAACAGAGGTCTCAAATCTCCTGTGCCAGCAGCCCAGAGTCTTCACATGTTGTCCACGGGAGAGTCTTTGAAAGATCTTTTGTATCTCTAGTTAGGTTCACTCCCAAGTATCTCACTTTGTGGTTGCCTACTGTAAATGGTATTGCTTTCTTGGTTTCTTTCTCTGAGTGCTTTGTTACTGTAGAGAAATCCCTATGATTTTTGAATATTGACCTTAAATCCTACCAATCCACAAAATTGTCCTATGAGATCTAACAGTTTTTTGTTGAGTCTTTGAGGTTTTCTATGTGCACTATCATATCATCTGTCTTTGAATCTATCCAACCTGAATTCCAGAAACATCTCAGGAACAGGTTTGAGGCCTTGAAAACTAATGAGGAAGACCAAATGAGTTGTGGGATGATGTCAAAGGAATCATCCAGGAAGAATGGAAACATTCACTACAAAGAGAGAAGAGAGGGAAAAAAAAAACCACAAAAGACCAAAATGGATGTCAGAAGAGACTCTGAAGATTGCACTGGAGCACAGAGAAGCTAAAGCAGAAGGAAAAATTCAAGATACTAAAGAGCTGAATAGAAGATTCCAAAACGCAGCATGGGATGAGAAAGCAAATTATTATAATGAAATGCACAAGGAGTTGGAGTCAGAAAATCAAAAGGGCTGAACTCGCTCAGCATTTCTTAAGCTCAAGGAACTGAAGAACAAATTCAAACGTCAAATTCCTATAATCAAGGAGGCTTTAGGCAGAATATTAAATGATCCAAGAAGTATTAAAAGAACCTGGAAAGGTTATACTAAGTCACTGTGTTGATAGGAATTGGCAGTCACAGAAGAATTTAATGAAATAACATACGAGCAAGAGCCTATGGCGGTGAAGGAAGAAGTTCAAGCTGCTTTGAAGAAAATAGCAAAAAAATAATACCCCAGGAATAGATGGTATACCAATTGACTTATTTCAGCTAACAGATGTTGCCCTGGATGTGCTCACCAAGTTGTGCCAAGAAATCTGGAAAACAACCACTTGGCCAACTGACTGGAAAAGATCTATATTTGTTCCTATTCCAAAGAAGGGTGACCCAACAGAGTGTGGAAAGTATAGAACAATCTCAGTGATTTCACATGTAAGCAAGATTCTACTGAAGATTATCCAAAAATGACTGGAACAGCACATCAACAGAGAACTGCCAAAAGTCTAGACTGGTTTTAGAAAGGGTCGTGGTACTAGGGATATTGTAGCTGATGTTATGGATTTTAACTGAAAGCAGGGAATACTAGAGGAATGTATATCTGTGCTTCATTGACTACGCAAAGGCGTTTGACTGTGTAGATCATAACAAACTGTGGCTGACTCTGAGAAGAATGGGAATCCCAGAACACTTGATCATTCTAATGCGCAACCTATACTGGACCAAAAGGCAGTTGTCAGAAGAGAGCAAGAAAACACTACATGGTTCAAAATTGAGAAGGGTGCACACCAGGCATGTGTCCCTCTCTCATTACCTTTTCAACCTGTATGCAGAGCAGATTATCCGAGGTGCTGGGCTCTATGAGGAGAAGTGTGGCATCAGGATTGGTGGAAGATCTATTAACAATCTACGTTATGCAGATGACACAACCCTGCTTGCTGAAACTGAGGAGGACCAGAAGCACTTACTGCAAAGGGTCAAGGACTGCAGCCTTCAATATGGATTGAGGCTCAATATCTAGAAGACACATATTCTCACCACTGGACCAATTGGCAACATCAGGATGGAAGGTGAAGAGACTGAGATTGTTCACAGCTTTAGTTTGCTTGGCTCAATGGTCAACCCTCTTGGCACCAGCAGCCAGGAAATTAAAAGACATATTGCAGTGGGAAAGTCTGTTATTAGGAACATCTACAAAGTACTGAAGAGCAATGGTGTCACTCTGGAGACGATGGTGCATCTGATACAGACCATGGTCTTTGCAATCACCTGATGTGTGTCAGAGAGTTACACAATGATTAGGGGGAATAGCAGGAGAATTGTTGTCTTTGAGCTGTGATGCCGGAGAAGAGTACTGAGTGTACCATGGACTGCTAAGAAAAGAAACAGATTCATCCTGGAGAGGGTTAAACGGGGCTGCTCCTTGGGGCAAGGATTCTGAGGCTTCGTCTGACATACTTTGGACATGTTGTAAGGAGAGACATTTCCTTGGAGAGGGACATCATGCTTGGGAGGGTGGAGGGACAGCACAGGAGGGGAAGACCCTTTATGCGGTAGATTAATTCTGTGACTGGGGTAATCAAAGTGGGTGTCTCAGAGGTAGTGTGATTGGCACTAGACAGAGCGGGGTTTAGGGCTGTTGTACATAGGGTTGCTATAAGTTTCAAGCAACTAGACAGCACATAACACCAGAAACAACATATATATGAGAGAGTTGAACAGTAAGAAAGACAGAAAAAGGAATCATATTCTTGAATTATAGTTTCAGTAAAGAATATTAAATATATCATAAACTGTGAGATGAACTATCAAATCTGCTAGGCAATGTGCAAATATATTGACCTTTTTAAAGGAATGATGGAACGATTTATCACATACTTTGTTCAAGGTAACAAAAGGAACCTATTTTTTAAGAAGCACATATTTGATAAAGTTGATGTTGTTAGGTACCAGTGAGTTATTACAACTCATACTGACCCTATGAATAACATTTTGGAACTCTTTCCTATTGTGTGTCATCCTCACAATCTCTGACACTCAAGACCATTGTTGCAGTCACTATGTCAATAAATCTGGTTGAGGATCTTCATCTCCTTCATTGCTACTCCAATTTTCCAAGCATGTCACTCTCCAAGGAATAAACCCTACTAACCACATGTTCACCTTATGTGAGACAAAACTTTATCAACTTTGCCTCCAAGGAACACTCCAACTGCAAGTTTTTGAAGACATACCTGCTTGTTCTTTTGGCTGGCCGTATCTGGAATGTTTAATGTTCTTCTCCAACACCACTCTTCAAAATCCGCAATTCTTCCTCTGTCATCTTTGTTCATTGTCCAGCTTTCAGAGAACAGCAAGTGAATGAAAATACCATGGACTGAATCAAGAGTACCTTAGTCTTCAAACAAACATCATTCCTCATCAGTAATTTGGAGAGGTCCCTGACCATAGACTTTGTCAGTCCAAAACATCTTCTGATCATCTGACTGTTGATACCATGAGTATCAATTGTGGATACAAGAAAGATTAAATCACTGACAGTTTCAATCTTTTCTCCATCTATCACAGTATTGTCTTTCGGTCTAATGGTAAGAATTTTTGTTTTCTTGATGTTGAGTTTCAATCCGTATTGAAGGCTGTGTTCTTTGATCTTCTGCAGCAAGAGCTTTAAATCCTTCTCATTTTTAGTAACAAATGTTCTCTCACCCACAAAATGAAGATTATTGGTAATTAAGTTTGAGAATAAAGTTGTGTCTGATTCAAGATACAATTTTTTGGATCATGTGCACAATAAATAAGAATGACAGAAGGATAATTGATGTATTTAAGTGTGATTATGGAGAAGAGCCCTGAATATCCCATGGACTGCCAAGAGAATGAAGAGATAGTATACAGCTGGAGTAGTCTTTGAAGACAAGAATGATGAGGCTCTGCCTCATATACTTTGGGCATGTTGCTAGTAGGGTCTATTCCTTGGAGAAGGACATGATGCTGGGAAGGATGGAGGATCAGTGCAGAGGAAAACCCTCAGCCAGATGGAGTGACATGGTGAGTGCTGTTATGGGCTCTTGTGTATCAGGATGTGTGAGATGGTGCAGGATAGAGCAAGGTTCAGATCTTTCATTCATAGCGTTACTATGGGGCATATTTGATTTAACAACACCTAATAACAACAACAAAAAGCCAATAAAAATATATTATCACCTGGATATATTTTTTTTCTTATTTTGAGGACAAAGTTTTGGAGGCTGGATGCCACTAAATCACCACATGGCATTTGCACCCCTAAAATCATAAAACAGTTACATTACAAAACAATAGTAGCTATAAATAAAAATATCGCTCTATCTAAAAATTGATAATTTATTTCTTATAGAGATCAGTTACTGCAGCTTATTATTTAAATATTAACAGGTCATAGAGGCAAAGTTTTTCTAAATTTATTCAACTCTCTCTTAGGGAATTCTCTATAAGCTTTGAATTCTAGAAAGGAATTTGATGCCTGATTTTGGAGTCCATTATTTCTATTCTTTAAAAGCAAACTGTAAAAATTATTTTTTTTCAAAATGCCTGACTCCCTTTAGTATTTATTTGGCCTTTGGCAGTGATATGTATAAGCCTAATGAGATAATAGCAAATGTTTGGCATGTGTGGAGCCAATCTGTTGCTCAAACATTGTTAGCCTTGTCTGCTTCAATAAATGTTTTGTTGTGAATTGAAATATTTTAAGTCAACACTCTGTAACAGGTGGGAGAAGGATGAGCAATCTCTTCCTAAGCAATTAACTGCCTCTGAAAACCTGCCACAGGACCAGCTAATGGTTGATTCTGCTCAACAACACACAACAACAATAACACTCTTTAACAATCAGGAATTTGGATTCCTTGCTATGGACATTTTTCAGTATAAAAAAACCCCTCATTTTCCAGTTGACAAATTCAAAATGAAGTTTGGCTTATAGATGAAACCCTGATATCATAACTGCTACATCTGTTTTGCTCCTCTCATTCTGTTGTAATTTCTGAAATAGAAAACCTCATTATATTCATCTACATGCATATAAACTCACATACTACTGGAAAAATTATAGATTGTATATTTACTATGCTTTTAGTAAAAGGATGATATATATATTAACAGGGTATTGGAGGTTGCTATGTCAGAATTAGTGAGACTGGCTCAGCCATACAGAGCTGCCGTACATAGGGTCACTATGGTTCGCAGATGACTCAGCTCAACAACACATAGAAACAACAAGAAGTCTGCTTAGTGTATATGATATTATTATGAGATTTATGCCTGACAGCAGCAAAGAGCAAATTATAGTAAATCTACTATAGTCATCCAATCTATTGTCTAGATTAACAGGGACTAGGATATTCTTACATCCAGCATAATATTTAATAATGATAATAAAATTTATAAAACAAAGTATTCTACATTTTTTTGCTTTTACATGAAACCACTGCTTCTGGATTTTTTCTTCCTATTTAATGCCTTATTTTAATTTTTATAATAAAAATTGATATTATGCTTAAGAATTTGTGAAGACTCAAAATGAACTGTCACTACAACTACAAAACAGATATATTTGCTTTCACAAGAGTTTACTTCTGCCATATATTAAATGTATTACAAGTTTTCAAATCATTTCCCCTGAATATAATAAATTTAAAAATCCAACTTAAAATTACTCAGAGAAAAGTGAATTGCCTAGCAATCCTATGAGTTAAAATTATGTCCTTGAGATTTCATTTAAAATAAAATCAATTTCATTAAGTCAGAGAAATAAATTTCTCTATTAATGCAGCACACAAACTTTAACAATAAAAGTAACAAAATGCTTGAGGTCTTAAATCATAGATAGGATTCTAAACCAGTTTAATTTATTTAATAAGAAATTGTAGTCTTGAGAAAAGAATGCAATACTTCTTAGCATTCATACTAAATTATCATATCAAGAGAAAATAACTATTGTAAATTTTTAGTGTCCTCATGATAAAGTTCCACATGAGTTTATGATATACTATTTCATTAAGTAAAACCAAAACAACAAACACTTAGTAGGTCACTATTAACATTTTTTGTGAGTTACTTGTGATACTTCACAAGTTTTTACCAAATAAAGAAAGCATCTATTAATCTTAAGCTATTAGAAGGAAAGAACTTCTTCACATGAAAGAATATTTTCCTTTCTTTGTTATTTGAAAGGAATATCATAATTGATAATGTATTTCAAATGAAAATTCAGCATTTGTGAAAAGTTATGTAATACAAAGTATATTTATATCTTCAAAACTATATGCTGCACACCGCTTCATGTGTATGTACATATATATACATATATATATACATATATGTATATGTATGTGTATATATAAATGAGATAGATTCTTATGGTCTAGTGAGTAA
>NW_006399873.1:1838439-1856343 GCF_000299155.1 Elephantulus edwardii
TGTACAATAGCACTAAACCCTGCTCTAACCTGTGCCAATCTCATTGTCTCTGACACACCTACATTCATTACCTCAGTCACTAAATCAATATATCTCTTCAATAATCTTCATCTCCTGTGCTGTCCCTCCACCCTCTCAATCATGACATTCCTCCCCAAGGACAGATCCCTCCTTGCAACATGTTCAAAGTTTGTCAGACAAAGCTTCAGAATCCTTGCCTCCAAAGAGCAGCCTGGTTTCACCCTCATCAGGTTGAACCTGTTTGTTTTCTTAGCAGTCCATGTTATATTTAATACTCTTCTCCAGCACCACAGCTCAAAGTATCAATACTTCTAACATCCCTAGTCATTGTCCAGCTCTCTGATGTGTAGCAAATGATTGCAAAGACCATGGCCTGGATCAGGTGCACCCTAGTCTCCAGACTGGCATCATTGCTCTTCAGTACTTTGGATAGGTTTCTGACAGCAGACTTTTCCAGTATGGTTTGTCTGTTAATTTCCTGGTTTCTGGTACCAAGAGTACTGATTGTGATGCCAAGTAAACTAAAGCTGTTAACAATTTCAATCTCTTCACCATCTATCATGATGTTGCCAATTGATCCAGTGGTGAGAATATTTGTTTGCTTGATATTAACTATAATTAATGTAATTAATTACAATGATCTAATCAAATGCTTATTGTATTATTATCTTTTTCTTTTTCCAATTATCTATCCATTTTTGCTCCCCCCTTCCCTCCTTCTGACATTTGTTTTTAAATATTACTGATAATTCTATGTGTTTATGACTGATTGCTTTACATGGATTACTATAATAATTGCTCACACAGTTGTTGTCGTTATGTGCCATCGAGTTGTTTGTGACTCATAAGCGAGCCTATGTACAAGAGCTCTAAATGCTCTTCTATCCTGTGTCAACCTAGCCATCTCAAATACATTCCCACCACTCCAGTCACAGAATTGATCCATCTCACCAAAGGTCTTCCTCTCCTTCGCCGCCCCTCCACTCTGCCATACATGATGCCCCTCTCCAAAGACCAGTCTCTCCTTGCAACATGCCAAAAGTATGTCAAATGAAGCTTCAGAATCCTTGACTCCAAAGAGCCTTCCAGCTTCACCATCTCTAGGACAAACCTGTTTGTTCTCCTAGCAGTCCATGGTGTATTCAACACTCTTCTCCAGTGCCACAGCTCAAAGGCATCAATTCTCTTTCTATCAACCCTATTCACTGTCCAACTCTTTGTTGCATAGAACATAATTGTGAAGACTATTGCCCGGATCAGGCACACCTTAGTCTCCAGTCCTACGTCGTTGCTCTTCAGTACTCTTGAGAGGTCCCTCACAGATGACTTTCCCAATGCAATTTGTCTCTTGATTTCCTGGCTGCTGTTACCAAGAGTGTTGATTGTGGAGCCAAGTAAACTAAAACTGTTAACTATCTCAATCTCTTCACAATCCATACTGATGCTGCCAATTGGGCCAGTGGTGAGAATTTTTGTTTTCTTGATGTTGAGCTTCAGTCCACATAGGAGGCTGTAGTCCTTGATCTTCTGCAGCAAGGGCTTCAGGTCCTCCTCAATTTTAGCAAGCAGGGTTGTGTCATCTTCATAACACAGGTTGTTGATGATTCTTCCTCCAATCCTGATGACACATTCCTCTTCGTATAGCCCAGAGTCTCAGATGATCTGTTCTGCATACAGATTGATGCATTGATAATAATGGGCGACTGGGATGCAAAAGTTGGGAACAGAGAAGAAGTAGCTGGAAAATACGGGCTCGGTGAGAGAAATGAGGCTGGAGACAGAATGATAGAGTTCTGCACATTCAATGATTTATTCATTCAAATACCTTCTATAAGAAACATAAATGCAGGTTATACGCGTGGATCTCACCTGATGGCATGCATAGGAATCAAATAGATTACATTTGTGGAAAGACTTGGTGGAGAAGCTCAATATCAGCAGTGAAAACCAGGCCGGGTGTTGATTGTGGGACAGACCACCAACTACTCATATGCTTACACAGTACTTTCTTTTAAAGTTGGACATTTTGATTAACTAATTAAAAAAGGAAAACCAAGAAAGAGATAGAAATATTCTTGTTTGAAGTAGGAAAACCTCACTATATTGCTCCTGATTATCCGTTACAGGGAGATAATCAATAAATATTTGTTGAACAAAGAAATGTTGAACCCTACATAATAAATATTATTTAACAGTGCAGGAGAGGAATACCTTCGATCAGATGAATTGATTCAGTCACTGGGACAATGGAGTTGGTGTGTCAGGGACAGTGAAGTTGGCACAGGTTATAGCAGGTTTAGGACTCCTTTACATAGGGTCGCTATGGGTCGAAAGCAACTCAACAGCACATAACAAAAACAACCTTGTATCTGTTTTTAATGCTGTTAGAGTTCTATTCATTCTACAGAACTAAGGTAATTATTATTAAAATATTGAGATAGTTCCAATTTTAATGTAAAATACCATTTTCTATCTCTAAATTTGAAAATTATAACAATTTATGCCAGAGATTTTACTACTGTGCCATGAAAATTATATTAAAAACAATAAGGAAATGAAACAGTAACTTTTTAAACTCTTGTCAAAACTATATATCAGTCACAAACATCACAGATACTGGTGGAATTGAATCTTTGGAGAGGAGATTTCTGTTGTTGAGAAAAATTTAAAAATTAAATTTTATTTTGGAATACTTATAAATATTTTATGAAAAATGTTACCTCTATATAACCTGCTCTGTCTTAGGCACAAGGTTCAGTTCATATTCCTTTTTCATTCTTTTATTTACAGTTAACTACACATTATTAAAAATTAACTTTATTGCTTTTGAAAATTTTTTTCTTTCATAGCTAATAAATTATATTTATATATATGAACTCATGTTAATAATTACTATTTTTCTCGGAGGTAGAAATTACCATGTCCATTTTAATAGAGAGGAAATAGATACTCAGCAAGTTGAAGTTACTTCTCAAGTTTTGTCATAGCTTCAATTTTTCAGAAAAAAAATATGTCACTATGTAATCACAGTAGCATGGAAAGAGACAAGAGTAATTACTAGCTATTGATACTAAGCATTTTTCTCTTTGGGAGATAACAACAATTGGATTAGGTCACCATGATATAAACTCTCAGTACAGATGCTTGCTGTTGCACTGAGTAAAGAATTTTACTGCTAACAAAAGTCTGCTAGCTCCACCTAACCAATTGTTCCTATGGAGAAAGATAATGATAGTCAACTTTGATAAAGATTACAATCTTAAAAATACTGCCAGGTAATTCTATTATCTTGACCTACAGAGTAGAGTAGCTATGAGTAAAATCAATTGAAGGCAGTCTGATTGTTTTTTTGTTTTATTTCATGGTACTTGGCACCAGCAGTCAGGAAGCCAAAAGATGATTTGTTGTTGTGGTTATTATGTGATGTCGAGTCGCTTGTAACTCATAGCAATCCTACGTACAACAGCCCTAAACTCTGTCCCCTCTTGTGCCAATCACACTTGTCTCTGACACTCCCATCCCAATTACACGAGTCACTGAATCAATACACCTCATAAAGATCTTCGCCTCCTGTGCTGTCCCTCCACCCTCCCAAGAATGATGTCCTTCTCCAAGGAGCAGTCTATCCTTACAACGATAAAAAAAAAACAACAAAACCCCCAAAAAAATAACCCCAAAAACCAACCAATCAACCAACCAAACAAAGAAAAAACAAACCACTATATAATTTGGAGCAGCCAGAGAGCACTATATTAAATGAATTAAGTCTCATAAAGACAAATACTGCATAAGACCATTGTTGTAAAAATGGAAGGATAAATAGTAAAACATGTTTGGGAATCCAAGGGAGAAGAGTTAGAAATAGAGGAGTGGGTAATGGTGAAATCTGAGTTGCACAATATGGTTGGTGGAGCGAAAGGGTAAAGGACGTGGGATGGAACAGGAGGGGCCTTGAAATACAGGGGTGATGATGGACATAGTTCAGTGAGGATTAATTTTATAAAATACAATGATAGGAATGATGTATGAAACACAGTATGAATGAACAATACGTGAAATACAATGCATACAAACTTTGTAAGCAAATTAATATAAAACAAAAATTAAAAGAAAAAGAAAAAATTTCTTCATATAAACTCAGGATAGCAAATAAGTAATTCAGACGTTGTTATTTTTAGATATATTTTTGGGTGTCGAGTCAATTGCAACTCATAGCAACTCTGTGGAATGACAGATCTAAACCTTATTCTATTCTGCGTCATTCTCATAAATTCTTGACACTCTACATTACTGTAGTTACTGTGTCTGTCCACTTGGTTGAAGGTCCCTTCCCTTTTCCAAACATGATGTCCTTCTCCAAATAATAAACTTTCCTAACAAAATGCCCAAATTATGGAAGAGGTAATGTCATCATCTTTGCCTCCAAGGAACACTCTTTCTGCACCCTTTCCAAGACACATCTGTTGGTTCTTTTAGCAGTCCATGGGATATTCAGGAATCTTCTCCAGCACTTCAGTTTAAAGGCATCAAGTTTTCTTCTGTTATCTTTATTCCTTGTCTAGCTCTCAGATGCATAGCAAGTGACTGAAAAGATGATGACCTGACACAGATGTATGTTAGTCCTCAAAGTGAATAATTTTCCCTCAATAATTTAAAGAGATTCTCTGACTACAGATTTTCCCAGTACAATACGTGTATTAATAGTGATCCACAGTTTCTATCATGTTTTCTATTGTTTCAGTGGTGAAGATTTTTGTCTTTTGATGTTGAAATGCAATCCACCTTGAAGACTGTCATGTTCATCCTTCTACTGCAAGTGCTTTAAGTCCTTCTCATTTTCAGTAAGCAAGGTTGCATTCACACAGGCATACAAATCTCTTGACATTTTTATTATATTATATCATATTCAATTAATTACACATAATTTTTCATTCTTATCACTAGTACTGTCATTCAGACTTTCATTGTTGCCTGATAGATTAATAATAGAAACATGCTCAGTAACATTACTATTTTTAATGTCTCATGTATGTATGTTTTTGTTTTCTTTCTACTTACTGCTTTTTTTTATCAGACTTTGTTGGTCTAGGTTGATTACAGAACATCGTTTCTAGAAAAATTGTAATACTTCATTTCAAACTATTTTCAAGTACTTTAATCAGTTATATTTTTGCTATTTTTCATGCATTCACTAGGTAAGGATATTAGATCTCTTGTTGTTGATGTAAGTTTAGAACTTAAAAATAATGGAAAACATTTTCAAATATAAATGAAAACTTGTAAATAAAGTTTTTTAAAAAATACAAGAAATAAATTTGTAAACTCATATTAATCCCCACTATTTACTGTTCATGTCTTCAATCTAAATTTCTACTGGAGTACTAATGTTGCACTAAAAGAAGGATAAGGATTCTTCAAATTATCAATAAGTTCATTGTTACTATGTCTCATCCTTTTTTCATCAAGTCATTTAGGATATAACTGCTCATCAGGATGTCTAACATAGCAAACCTTTGCTGTAGCTGATTGCTATATCCTTCTCCTGTGGGATGATTGGAGAATTAAAACAACTGATCTTTCTTTCAGTGAGCAGACAAACACTAACTACTGCATCACTGAGGATTCTATACCATATATCAGCTTAATTCAACCCATTGTTATCCAATCAGAAATAATTTATAGTTGACCCTCCAGTAGGTTTACAGAGACTATAAATTGCAAAGGAGGACATTGCTTTTCTTTCTCAGAGCAGGTGGCAGATTTAAACCCTATACCTTAGGTTGGCAGCATAAGGCCCTCAAGATCTCTGGAGCATCCTATGCCACATATACATGACATATATAACATTAAAATCATTGAAATATATTTAAGGCTCCCAGGTCATCTCTTTCCCATCAAGACAACCTATATTTAAGAAGAAAATAAATTTATCAATTAATTTTAAAAAGTATAAAAATGTTTGCAGCAAAGCACAGAAGCTAAAATGTTTTGTTATGGAAGTTGTCCATAACTATGGTGATAAACATTTAAAAGTATTTAGAGAGTGAAAAGAAGTTGGTAAAATCCCTGTAGACATCCTAATTAAAACTATAAATTAATTCTTATCTTAGTTATCTAGTGACACCATGGTAAGAATTCCACTGTCAGTGATTAAACCATAAAAACAAACCAGAAAGCCATTCTCTCATACTTTAGAAAGCTAGAAGTCCAAATTGAAGATGCTAATTCTAGAGTATCTCTTGTGTTTTAGTGATAAAGAGTGTGTTTCTAACCTAAAAGCAGGTGATTCAATCAATGTTCTGTGCAATTTATACCCTTGGAAAAATCTTTAGAGGGTTAGCTTGGAATTCATTCAATGGCATTTGTTGTCATTGTATACCATCTAGTCGGAACCAACCCATAGTTGGCCCTCCAGTAGGTTTTCAGAGGCAGTTAATCACTTGGGAGGAGATTATTCATACTTCTCCTGTGGAGCAGTTTGTGGATTTGAATGCGAAGCATACTTTTGGGGATTGTGGAGCAGATTCTTACCATGAGGACAACTGAGCTCTCTGAATGGCATTACAATAACAATAACAATTTTATGTTTGGGCTTTCACTCTGTTTGGTCTGCAGGAGGTCCTTCACACTCAACAAACAAACAAACAAACAAAAAGACCCCTTCAGCTTTTGCTTCCTAGATCTTGGAAATTTTGTGTGTTTTAGCATCTATCTTTTCCCTGGGTCTGAAGGGCTTCAATCGTTGACCTAAAGGAATTGTTCAATTACTTCTTTCCTGGTAATCATTAGATTCTTTTTCTGTGTTTTCTTCTCTCTCTTTTTACCTATTAGATAAAATATATAACTCAAATAATGATAAAACAAGTATAGATGATGACTAGAGTAGAGGTTTGGCTTGAGAATAAAGTTAGTAATATCTAAGACTAGACCTTGAATCATACCCTCCTCTAAGGCTCAAGATAGATCACATTCTAATATTTCCTCTTTAATATATAAAGGTAATAATCTATAATACATATGACCAAATGAGAATAATTATTTGACATCATAAAATTGAGGATAATAGCATAATAATACTCAGAATTGTGACCAAAGTTTTTTGAGGATACAATTCTTGAACTAATATTAATTCTTGAGCCATTACAATTCTTAAGCCAATTAAAAAAATCTTCTTTTTGTAATTGGTCACTTGTTCATTATGCAATTATTATACTTTATGAATTATAAGTGTTTTTAAGTTGGTTTAGAGTATATACATTTTTTGGATGGAAATTTACCATGTTAACAGACTTACATCAACTAGTCCTAGTTTTGCTACTATTAAATTTTAATCATTTTTCAAGATGCTGGACATGAATCATATTTCTAAAAATAGATATACTTTGGATTAGTTGTCATTTTCTTCCAGTAACTGAGATAAAGTCTAGACTATTTAGAAAATTTAGCGTATAATAGAAGAGCAATCTAATGACACTAAAGTTAAGTGAATAATCTGATGCAACTCTTTACTACCAGGAAATCATAAAAGAGTACACTAATTTCCATTACATTTAATTTTAAGTATGAATAAAATATTAATACAATAATACATAAAAAGGAAACATACTATAATTAATTTATTCAATTATGCACTAGAAAAAGGATTTTTAAAAGCTCATACATTTAAAGCATTTTTCATTACAGTATCTGTAACTAAACATTATCTTGAAAAGTACAGATTAAACTGATAATTAGAGATATAATGTATGAACTATTTAAAAATTAGTAAAATAAAATAATACTCTGTTTTCCCATGTTTTACAGGATATTGGAAGTATTTTAATATTATTACCATTTTCGTTTGGTCTATCTGAGATGATTATATTGAAAAGTAAGTTATTCATTTTTATAAAATATATTTGGTAGTTTTAAACTTAAAAGTAAAATTTAGATCCTTTATATTGTTGATTCTTAGTACTTTTGCTTCTCTAATTATTTATATGAATAAAATGTATGTTGTAATCACCTTCATGGTAACAAGAATATTCCCCAAAATCAAGCTTTCCACTGAATTTGTGCTCACTATCTGTGAATATCCTGAGAGGAAATTAAAGCTTAAGAGTTTAAAGAAACACAAGACTCAGTTTCTGAACATGAAGAACTTAAGCTTTATCCTCAGATACAACCACAGTTTTCAGATGCTATTAAAAATATATTAACAAAATTTTAAACATTTCTGAAGTCCTTTTACTACTGGCCTCAATGAATTTTTTTAGGCTACTCTTCATATTTAATAGCCACTTTAAGAACTATTGGAAAAAAGCAACTGACAAATATTAAAATATTAGCAAAAATACATGAAATGTGTTATTTTTGCCAGGTGCCTGAGTTTGTTCTAATTTCATGTAATCTTACATATAATAGAATGAAATACTGTTCAAGATTATAGTTTAGGTGAAAAACAAAGGCAGTTAATTCAATATGGTACATAAAGAAAATACTCATGTTCTGTTGTTGTTATATGTTATGTTCTTAGTCACCTGTGTCTCATAGAAACCCTATGTACAGTAGCTCTGAATCCTGCTCTATCTGAGCCAATCTTATCTACAACACATCTAATCCAATTTCCCCAGTCATTAAATCAATCCATCTCATCCCAGGTCTTCCTCTCCTGTGCCATCCCTCTACCCTTTCAAGCATGATTACTTTCTCCAAGGACTGGTCTCCCCTGGCCGTGTGTAAGATGCAGCTTCAAAATCCTAGCTTCCAAGAAGAAGCTTAGTTTCACACTTTCCAGGACATACTTGTTCATTCTCTGGAAGTCCATGATATGTTCCACACTCTTTTCCAGCACCTCAACTCAAAGGCATCAATTCTTCTTATGTTATCCTTAGTCATTGTCCAGATCTTTGATATGTAGCAAGTATATGTGAAGACTATGGCCTGGATCAGGCACACCTTGATCTCCAGACAGATATTGTTGCTTGTAAAGCACTGTGAAGAGTTCCTTGATAGCAGATTTTCTCAAAGCAATTTGTCTTTGTTTTTTTCTTATTTTACATTGATTTGCTTACAAAATATGTAAACATTGTATGTCACACAACTTTCCATTGACTTTTCGTTAATCATTCCCATGCAGCATATTTTATAAAATTTATCAATACTGGACTATGATCATAACTACCCCGTATTTCCTACTTCCTTTACTGACACACTTTACCCCCCAAATGCCAAAAGTATTTTGATCATAGAACAAGCAAGCTGTAATTTTTAGTAATCTTAATTTCTTCTCCATCTATCATGATACTGTCAGTTTGCCCAGTGGTGAGTATCTTTGTTTTCCTGATGTTGAGCTTCAATCTGTATCAAAGATTACAAGTCCTAGACCTTTTTCTGCAAACACCTTAGGTCCTTCTCAGTTTCAGCAAAGACGGTTATGTCTTCTGAATAATGGAGGCAAATGAGGAATCTTCCTCTAATCCTGATGTCACATTCTTCCTCATAAAGTTCAGCCTCCCAAATGATCTGTTTCTGCATGTAGATTGGAAAGGTAGGAGGACACAGCCCTGATGAACAATTTTCCTGATCTTGAACCATGCAGTGTTTTGCTCTGTTTTCACTAATGCTTCCTTGTCGCAGAATAAGTTTACATGAGCAAAATTAAGTGTTCTGGGATTCCTGTCCTTCTCAGGGTTAGTCACAATTTGTTGTGATGCACACAGTCAAATGCTCAACTTTGTTATTGGTGACTTGGGTCTGAAAAACCTTGCAGGAAGTTGCCAAAGATGCAACTAATCCATTCTCCCTACCTAAAGGGATGCAGAGTGAAGAAAAAAAAATTACTGAAGTGATTAGCCAAAGAGGACTATGGATCACATGAACTGCAGCCTTCTTCTATTATTGTTAGTCATTATCCATCTCTCTGATGCATATCAAGTAGCATAACGGCCTGGAACAGCCAAGCCTTAGTCAATAGACTGACATCATTGCTTCTTAAGTACTCTGGAGACGTCCTTGACAGCAAATTTTCTCAGTGCAATTAATCTTTTGATTTTCTGAAGAAGAATTGATGCCTTTGAGTTGTGGTGCTGCAGAAGAGTCTTGAACATACCACGGACCATGAAGAAAACAAAAAGTCTTTGAAGAGGGTCATATCAAGTTTCTTCTTAGAGGCTAAGATTTTGAAGCTCCATGTCACATATTTTAGGCACATGGCCAAGAGGGAATGGTCCTTGAAGAAGAACATTATGCTCAGAAGGGTGGAGGGACAGCACAGAAAAGGAAGACCACAGACAGAATGGATTGATACAGTAACTGGGGCTATAGGGCTAGGTGTGTCAGTGTCACTAAGACTTGCTCAGGACAGGGCAGGCTTCAGAGCTATTGTACATAGATCTCTATAAGTTGCAGGCAACTTGATGTCACATAACAACAACAATAACAACATACATTGGAAAATTAAATGGATTGGAATAAGATATTTTGAACCAGACCATCATATGATCAATCAAGCCGGAAATGAAAAGATGAGCAAAAATGGGGTTGCATTCATAGTTTAAAAGGCCATTTCTAAATCCATCTTTTGTTCCTGTGAATTTGATTTTATTTTCTTCAGCATCAGTTTGAATTTCCATATGAGTAGTTGATGGTATATTCCACAATCAGCAATTGGTGTACTTTTAACAGCTGATATTGATCTTCCCTAACAATTTTTCCCACATATATAATCTATCTGGTTCATGTGAAGGCTATGAGGTGAGGTCCATGTGTATAGTTGCCATTTATGTTTCTTATAAAAGGTATTTGTGATGACTAAATCATTGATTGTACAGAATTCTATCATTCTGTCTCCAGCCTCACAACACAAAGATGTTTTACAGCACATCTTATTGAGAGCTCTAAGAAACAAAGAGTTTTAGTAAATAACATTCCCTAAGGTCTGAGACCTTTGGTCACTCTTATTTATTAACATACTGCTTCCTCCAGTTGTTTACTGTAGAAGGGATGGTCAAGCCAAGATGAGTGGTCCTACTGTTTTTACAATGTGTTGCTGATCCTGCTTTGCAGGTTAGCCAGGCCCTGACAAGCAAGATATGTAAGGAGACTGACAGTTCTTCAGATATGAAGGTTATTGTCTATAAAAGCCAAGGAATGTTATGTGGTGTCAAGGGTTTATTGTTCAAAATTACTTTTCTAGCCACTAAGTCTGACTTTGCCACATGAATGTGCAGGGAAATGCAAATGGGGTATGTAGGTCTATTCATAGGGGGATTGACTAGTTTTGAGCATTATTGAAGATGATGCAGAATAGGGCAAAATGTGAACTGTGAATTGTTGTTCACAGAATCCCTATGAGTCATAGCTGTCACAACAGCTGTGCTAATAACAACATAAATTATGCTTGTTTCACTCAAAGTTGAACATTTGCAAATCCTGACAGAATTTTTATTTATCTAGTCCATTAATTACTTAGACCCACAATTAGCAACTTTTTTATAAGCAGTCAGGAAATCAGGAGATTTATTGTGTCTCAGTTCTATTTTTCTTGGGATATATTCCTAGCATTGGAGTAGCTGGGTCATACTGAATTTTTACATTCAGAATTTTGAGCAAACACTAAACTGCCTTCCAGAGTGATTGTACCAATTTACAATTCCTTTTATAGTATATTATAGTTTCAATCTCTCTACATCTTCTATAACATTTATAGCTTGGTGTCCTGTTAAATGCTGCCACTGCTAATGGGATGAGATTATATTTTATTGTGGTTTTTATTTGCATCTCTCTGATTGCCAATAATTTTGAGCATTACTTCATGTGTCTGTTGACTATCTCAATATTTTCCTCTGAGAAAAATCTTTGCATCCTTGTCGCCCATTTTGTGACTGGGTTATCAGTCTTTTTCTTGTAGGGACCTTGTCATATTTCATCAAATTTTATTATGAGGTCCTTGTCTGAGATGGTGTTGCCAAATGTTTTTTCCCAGTCAACAAATTTATTTTTAACCCTATTAAAAAAAGTTTTGGATGTACTCAGGATCTCAGTAATTTTTAGAAGTTCCTGTTCATAGATGTTATCTTGTCCTGGTTATACTTATTTGCCTGTATTTGACAACCTATTTGTACCATAGGATAGGCTTTCTAAGTTTAGTCTCATTTCATCTCTTATAGTCTTTAGGATTTGGGTTTTACCCCCTAGGTCTCTCATCCATCTTAAGTTGATTTTTGTGTATAGGGTTCAGTGTGGATCCTGCTTAAGCTTTCTGCAGGTAGAAGAACAGTTTGGCAGCATTATTTGTTAAACAGGTTTTCATTTCCCCATTTGATAGATTTTGATTCCTTGTTGAATATCAGTTGACCATAAGTAATATGAGTAATCAATTATTTTCCATTGATCTATATGTCTCTTATTGTACCATGCTGTTTTGTTCATTTCACCTGTATCGTAGGGTTTTAGATCAGTAAGTGCTATTCCTCTCAACTAATTTTTTTTTCAGAAGTAATTTTCTTGTTTGAGGTCACTTTACTTTCCAAATAAAACTTCCAATCGCCTACTCTTGTTATTGTTATGTGCCATCGAGTCATCTGCGACTCATAGTGACCCTATGTACAACAGCCTTAAACTCTGCTCTGTCCCATGCCAGTCTCACTGTCTCTGACAAACTGACCCATATTACTCCAGTTGCTGAATCAATCCAGATCATAGAAAACTTCCCTCTCCTGCACTACCCTTCCACCCTCCCGAGCATGATGTCTCTCTCCAAGGACTGATTCCTCCTTGTAACATGTCCAAAATATGTCAGACAAAGCTTCAGAATCCTTGCCTCCGGAGCAGCCTGCTTTTACCCCCTCCAGGATGAAACTGTTTTCTTAGCAATCCATGGTACATTAAAATTCTTCTCCAGCACCACAGCTCAAAGGCATCAATTCTCCTTATATCATCCCTAGTCAATGCCCAGCTCTCTGATGCATAGAATGTAATGGCAAAGACCATGGCCCATATCAGGCACATCTTAATCTTCAGAGGGTCACCATTTTTCTTCAGTAATCTAAAGAGGTCCTTAACAACAGACTTTCCCATCATGATACGTCTTTTTGATTCCTGGCTGCTGGTGCCAGGCAAACTAAAGCTATAAACAGTCTCAGTCTCTTTATCTTCCAACCTAATGTTGCCAATTGGCCCAGAGGTGAGAATCTTTGTCTTCTTGATATTGAGCCTCAATCTATATTAAAGGCTGCAGTCCTTGACCTTCTGAAGCAAACACTTCAGGTCCTCTTCAGTTTCAGCAAGCAGGGTTGTGTCAACTGCATAACACCCATTGTTGATGATTCTTCCATCAATCCTGATGCCATACTACTCCTCATAGAGCCCAGACTCCCGGATAATCTGTTCTGCATATATGTTGAAAAGGTATGGAGATAGGACACATCCCTGGCATACACCCTTCCAAATTTTGAACCACGCAATGTTTCCTTGCTTTGTTCTGAGAACTGCATCCTGGTCCAAATAATAGGTTTTGCATTAGAACGATCAAGTGTTCTCGGATTCCCATTCTTCTCAGAGTCAGTCTCAGTTTGTTGTGATCCACACAGTCAAGCTCCTTTGCATAATCAATGAAACACAGATAGACATTCCTCTGGTACTCCCTGCTTTCAGCCAAGGTCCATCTAATATTGTCTACAATATCCCTAGTACCACAGACTCTTCTACATCCAGTCTGCACTTCAGGCAGTTCTCTGCTGATGTGTTATTCCAGTCATTTTTAGATAATCTTTAGCAGAGTCTTGCTTGCATGTGATATCAATATTGTTTGATATTTTCCACACTCTGTTGGGTCATCTTTCTTTGGAATGGGAACAAAAATAAATCTCTTCCAGTCAGTTGGCCAGATGGTTGTCCTCTAGATGTCTTGGCATAACTTGATGAGCATAACCAGGGCAGCAACTGTCAGTTCAAATATACCATTTAGTATACCATCTATTCCTGGGCTTATTTATTTTTTTTTTCCAATTCCTTCAAAGCAGCTTGAATGTCTTCCTTCATCACTATATACTCTTTTTCATATATTGTTTCATAAAATTCTTCTGTTTCTTCCAATTCCTTTTGGTACAGTGACTCTGAATATTCTTTTCACTTTCTTTTAATACTTCCTAGACCATTTAATATTCTGCCCAAAACATTCTTAAGCATAGAAACTCAAGGTTTTAATTTTTTCTTAATTTCCTTAAGCTTAAGAAATGTTGAGAGAGTTCAGGCCTTTTGATTTTCTGACTCTAGATCCTTGCACATTTCATTGTAATATTTTACTTTCTCTTCCCATACTGCTTTTTGAAATCTTCTGTTTAGCTTTTTATATCTTGAATTCTTCCTTCTGCTTTAGCTTAGTGGCTCTCTAGTGAAATATTCAGAGTCTCTTCTGACATCCATTTTAGTATTTTTTTTTCATCCTCTGTCTTTGTAAGGATCCTTTGCACTGTTCCTGGATGATACTCTTTATATCCTCCCACAATTCATCTGGTATTCATTCAGTGGTGTTCAAGGCCTCAAACATATTCCTGAGATGGTTCTGAAATTCTGATAGGATTGACTGAAGGCCATATTTTGGTTTCAATGAATTTGATTTATTTTTCCTTAGCTTCAGCTTGAACTTGAATATGAGTGCATATTGGTGGACTGTTTCACAATCAGCACCTGGCCTAGTTTTCACAGCTAATGCAGAGCTTCTGCAGTAGTTCTTTCCACAGATATAATCAATCTATACACCATCTATACAGGACATAGCACCCTTATTTGGAAACATTACCACTAAACTCAAGAGGCACTTGCCACGGCATAAGAAATTGTCAGGAGCTGAAATGTTTGGAATCACAGAAGTTCATAAAGCTTGAGATATAAGCTATCAGATCAATGGCTGGAAATAAGATATAGGTGTTGAAGAGAGTGGATGGGAGTGGATGGGGATGGTGGAACAGGGAAATAAGTGGATCAAGACACTTGTATGAAGGGCAGAGACAACACTGAAACTAATGGTTAATTCCACAATTGGAGAAATATATTGCATCTCCTTTTTCTGTAAAAGGCTTGTCTATCAGATACTTCTCTAAATCTGAGCAGAACACACATAGACTACCAGATAGAACAACTGAGGCCCAGCTTTCAAATATGGAAATATTAAGGAAGAAGAACAGTTGTAAGCAGACACTAGTGATTAGAATGTAGAATGTGAGAGCCATGATTGTAGGAAAATTAGATTTCTTTTTTTAAGGAAGAAATAGAATGCATAAATATTGACATACTAGGTACTGTGGAGATGAGATGGACCGGCATGGAGCATTTTGAGTCGGACGATCATATGTTCTATTACTCCGGAGATGAATATGTGAGTAAAATGGGCTTGCTTTCATAGTTAAAAAAGTCATTTCTAAATCTGTCTTGAAATACAATATTATGAGTGATAGAATAATATCTATACAAATACAAGGAAGTCCAGTGAATACCACTATTACTCAGATATATGAACCAAAAAACAGAGCCAAAGAAGAGGGAATACAAGACATCTACAAACTTTTACAGTCAGAGATCAATCAAATATGCAATAAAGATACATTAATAATAATGAATGATTGGAATACAAAAGTTGGTAACAGAGAAGAAGGATTAGTAGTTGGAAAACTTGGGCTTGGTGACAGAAATGAAGCCGGAGAGAGAATGATTGAATTTCTCACTATCAATGACTTATTCATTACAAATATGCTTTGTAAGAAACATAAACACAGTTTCTCCACTTGGAATTCACCTGATGGTATGCACAGGAATTAGACTGATTACACTTGTAGAAAGAACTGCCTACTCTTATCTCTTTTAGAAAGGAATTTGATGTCTTTATTGAGACTATGTTAAACATGTAGATTTTTTTTTTGTAAGATTGTCTTTTATGCCATGTTGAGTTTTCCTACAAATGAACAAGGACTAGTTTTCCATTTATTTAGGTCTCTTATTGGTCAGTTTCTTCTTTTGTGATGAGTCTGCTCACATCTATCTGCCTTTATCAATCTGAGTAGGGTGTGGATTTTAAAGAATTTGTCCATTTGCTCTAGGTTTTCAAATTTATATGCGTATACCTTTTCATATAGTTCTGCACATTCAATGATTTATTCACTGCAAATATCTTTTATATGAAACATAAACACAGGCTATACACATGGATCTCACATCTCACCTGATGCTATGTGTAAGGAATAAAATCAATTACATTTGTGGAAAGACTCGCTGGAGAAGCTCAGTATCAGCAGTGAAAACCAGGCCGGGTGCTGATTGTGGGACAGACCACCAACTACACATATGCAAGGTCAAGCTGAAGTTGAGGAAAATTAAATCAAGTCCACGGGAACCGAGATGTGACCTTAAGTCTGTCTCACTTGAATTTCAAAACCATGTCAGGAACAGGTTTGAGGCCTTGAGCACCAATGAGCGTAGACCAAATGAGCTCTGGGAGGATATGAAGAAAATCATCCTTGAAGAATGCAAAAGATCATTACAAAGGCTGAAGAAGAAGAAAAGACCAAGATGGATGTCAGATGAGACTCTGTGTATTGCATTAGAACGCCAAAAAGCCAAAGCTAAAGGAAGAAATCAAAGAGATGAACAGAAAATTTCGAAGGGCAGATCAGAATGACAAATCAAGATACGATAATGAAATGTGCAGAAAGCTGGAGTCATAAAATCAAAAAAGCGGAACTTGTTAGCGTTTCTTAAGCTGAAGGAGCTGAAAAACAAATTCAAGCCACGGGTGGAAATAATTAAAGATAGTTTGGGTAGAATGTTAAATAATCCAGGAAGTATCAAAAGAAGATGGAAGGAGTACACAGAGTCACTGTATCAGAAGGAATTGGCAGACACAGTGGAATTTTATGAAATAACATATGAGCAAGAGCCTATGGTTATAAAGGAGGAAGTTCAAGTTGCTCTGAAGCAATTGGCAGAAAACAAATCTCCAGAAGTTGACAGCATACCAATTGATTTATTTCAACAAACAGACAATACCCTGAATGTGCTAACTAAGTTGTGCCAGGTAATATGGAGGATAGCCAGCTGGTCAACTGACTGCAATATTTGTTCCCATTCCAAAGAAAGGTGACCCAACAGAGTGTGGAAATTATCAAACAATATCATTGATATTACATGCAAGGAAGATTCTGCTGAAAATTATCCAAAAATGTGATGTGCACGCTGGATTTATAAGTGGTCATGGTACCAGGGATAATATAGCTAATGTTAGATGGATCTTCACCAAAAGCAGAAAATATCAGAAGAATGTCTATCTGTCTTCATTGTCTATTTTGGACTGTGTGGATCACAACAAGCTATGGCTGACTCTGAGAAGAATGGGAATTCCAGAACATTTGCTTGTGCTAATGAGAAACCTATATTTGGACCAAGAGGCAGTCGTCAGAACAGAGCAGGGAGACACTAGATGGTTCAAAATCAAGAAAGGGGTCTATCAGGGATGTATTTTGTCTCCATAACTTTTCAATCTGTATTCAGAACAGATCATCCGAGGCGCTGAGCTGTACGAGGAGGAATGAGGCATCAGGATTGGTGGAAGAATCATCAACAACCTGTGTTATATGGATGACACAACCCTGCTTGATGAAACTGAGGAGGACCTGAAGCACTTGCTGCAGAAGGTCAAGGACTGCAGTCTTCAATATGGATTAAATTAAACCTAAACATCAAGAAAACAGAGATTCTCACCACTGGGCCAACTGGCAGCATCAGTATGGATGGTGAAGAGATTGAGATAGTTAACAGTTTTAGTTTACTTGGTTCCACAGTCAACACTCTTGGTAACAGCAGCCAGGAAATCTGGAGATGAATTGCATTGAGAAAGTGAGCTGTGAGGGA
>NW_006399873.1:1859768-1867319 GCF_000299155.1 Elephantulus edwardii
ACTGGGATAATTGGGATGGTAGTGTCAGAGACAGTGCGATTGGCACAGGACAGAGCGGAGTTTAGGGCTGTTGTACATAGGGTCGCTATGAGTCGCAGGTGACTCGATGGCACATAACAACAACAACAATATCCCGGATTAGGCACACCTTAGTCTCCAGCCTGATGTTGTTGCTCAAGAGAATGTTATTTAGCTTTCTCATGGGTTGTTTTATAAGCTTTACACTCTTGTCATTCATTTCTAGTTTTATGGAATTGTGCCACAATTTGCGATACTTAAGGATACTATGGGAAGGTTATTGAATAATCCACTATTACAGGCCAAGGGTAAAGTATTTGTATAATTATTAATGCTCGCTATGCATTGGAGAGTGGGACAGTGAATAGGGATGATAGAAAGAGATTTGATGCCTTTGAGCTATGGTGCTGAAGAAGAGTGTTGAATATACCATGAACTGCTAGGAGAACACACAGGTTTGTCTTGGAGAGGGTGAAGCCAGAATGTTCCCTGGAGTCAAGGATTCTGAAGCTTCGTCTGACTTATTTTGGGCATGTTGCAAGGAGGGACTGGTCCTTGGAGAGGGACATCAAGTTTGGGAGAGTGGAGCGATGGCGCAGGAGAGGAATGAATGTGTTTGAGGCAGCGAGGTTGGCACAGGATAGAATGGCTTTTAGGGCTCTTGTACATAGGGTTGCTATGAGTCTCAAATGACTTGATGGCACATAACAACAGCAACAACAACAAAAATGAGACAGACTACCAGGAATGATATAGGACAGAGAGCTTGTAAAACAGGGGGCCCACAGTTCCCCTGACTGAAGGCCTCAAGCCATGCCTCTCTGGGTATTTATTGAGAATCATCAGGAAGGTAGACAAAGTAAAATCATAAGTAAGTACAAACCAAAAACAAGGAATCATGGGGAAGTCTTTTGGCGATAAGGCCAATTTCCTCTTTATGCTATTCTCAGGAGGGATGGATTCAGTTAATACATACTAAGAGCCTCCCTCATATCCTAATATAGCATTTGGTCTACTATTATTAAATTTGATATTTGGCTTCCCTCAGTCCAGGAATCATTAAAAGAAGATGCAAGGAATACACAGAATCACTGTCCAAAAATAATTGTGACACAGAATAATTTCAAGAAACAACATAAGATGAAGATGCAATGGTGATGAAGGAGGAAGTTCAGGCAGCTCTGAATGACTTGACCAAAAAGCAAAGCCCTAAGAGTGGATGAAATACCGATTGAAATATTTCAACAAACAGATGCTATCCTGGACATGCTCACCAGATTGTGTCAAGAATCTGGAGGACAACTACCAGGGCCACTGACTGGAAGAGGTCCATGTTTATTCCCATTCTTAAAAAAAAAAAAAAAAAAGGTGACCTGACAGAGTGTGGAAATTATCAAACAATATCAATAATGCCACATGCAAGCAAAATCCTGCTGAAAATATGCAAAATTGACTGGAATAGTATTCTGACAGAATTATCAGAAATTCAAATGGGGTTAGATGATGTCATGACATTACAGACATTATCCCAATTTCAGATGAATCTTGGCAAAAATCAGAGTACCAGAGATATATTTATCTGTGTTTCACTGACTATACAAAGACATTTGACTGTGTTGGTTACAACAAATTGTGATTAACCCTGAGGAGAATGGGAATCACAGAACACATGATTGTGCTTATGGGAAGCCTGTATTTGGACCAGGAAGCAGTTCAGGAACAGGGCAAGGAAACAGTGCATCGTTCAAAACCAGGAAAATAGTGTGTCAGGGATGCATTCTGTCTCCATAACTTTTCAATATATATGTAGAACAGATTATTCAGCAGGCTGAACTTGGTGGCATTAGGATTGGAGGAAGACTCATCAACAACTTGTGTTATGCAGATGACTCAACATTGCTTGCTAAACCTGAGTAGGACCTGAAGGAGTTGCTGCAGAAGGTCAAGGACTGTAATATTGTATATGGATTGAAGCTTAATATCAAGAAGTTAAAGATTCTCACCACTGGGCCATTTAGTAGCTCCATTATGGATGGAAAAGAGGTTGAGGTGTTAAAAAGTTGATGCTCTCTTGGTTCCACCATGAACACTCTTGGCCCCAGCACTCATGAAGTCAAAAGACAAATTTCTTTAGGGAAGTCTGCTGTCAGAAACTCTCCAAAGTGTTAAGAGCAATGATGTCACTGTAGAGACTAAAGTGCACGTGATCCAAGCCATGGTCTTTACAATCACTTGCTATGCATTACAGAGGTGGGTAGTAATTAAGGATGATGGAAGAATAGATATAGTTAAGTTGTGGTACTGGAGAAGAATCTTTTACATACCATGAATTCCCAAGAAAGCAAATAGGGCTGTATTGGAGAGATTGAAATGATATTTCTCCTTGGAGGCAAGGATTTTGAAGCTCCATCTCACATACTTTTGGTAAGGACATCATGCTCAGAAGGGTGGAGATATTATACAAGAAAGGAAGATCTTGGATGTGGATGGATTGACATGGTAACTAGGGCAATGGGATTAGGTGTGCCAGAATCAGTGAGACAGGCTTTGGATAGGACAGGGTTCAGAGCTATTGTACATAAAATCACTATGAGTTGCAGTGACTCAATGGCACATAATAACAATATGTTGTTTAATTATTCCTGTATTTCTCTGAAGATATCTTTTCAGAACTTCTGAGAATAAAAACATGACATCAATAATTATGCAAAAATATATTGTAATTGGTTCTCTGGAGTGGACATGGTTTTTTAACGATTCTTTGCACCACAGAACGAAATCTTACCTAGTCTTGCCATCTTCATAATCACAGATGAGTCCTTTGTTGCAGCTACTATGCCACTTCTTCTCCTTTAAAGTCTTCCTATCTTCCAATGATTCTTTTTTTTTCCAAGCATAATATCCTAATCCAGAAACTGTCCCCTCTTAATAATATATCCAAATTCTGTAACATAAAATCTCATCATCTGTTTCTGTAAGGAACATTTTTGCTGCACTTCATTCAAGACAAGTTTGTTCAGTGCTGTGATCAAAGTGACTTTTCTGACTCATTAACTTTGACATACACCACTATTTAATGGAGAATACGCATGTCGAGAAGATGCAAACCATACGGGTAAGTGACTCATAGTAATGGTCAATTTTTATATCCTACCACGTTTAAATCAAGCAGGGTTGGCATCATAAAAATAAAATCTTGCTCTCAGGAAGAAGCAGAGGATGCAGTGTGTCTCTTTTAGGGCCAGAGACTCCAGTACCAATAATTTCACAATTTAGATAACAGGAGAAGCAGTGGAGAACCAGAGACCAATAAAAGACAAAGCGGAACTGGGACTACCATTCAAAAGTCAGAGAAAGGCATTTTACCCAAACTTTCTAGGGGACTGGGTGAAAAACATCACAGTTGGTGGGTCTAAGAGAGTTTTGTGACACTGACCTAAATTCATGAGATTAAATATGCTAGTAAGCATATTTGAGAAACTCTTCTGACTAAATAATTGCATGTGCATTCTCAGTGAATTGTTACTTGTCATGTGGTGTTGTTTGGTTGTCGTTTGGTGCCGTCAGTTGTAGATGACTCATAGCGACCCTATGAAGAAACAGCCTGAGCTCTGTTCATACATTGAGTTTCCGGAGGCAAGCCATTTCGGAAGTGGATGCCGCTCCTGCTTCCAGGCCTGTTTTAGTCACTCAATAGAAAAATCTGCCTTCAGTGATTGCTTCAAAATGCTAAAGGACAATGATGCTAGTATGAAGACTAAGAAGCACTTGATGCAAGTCACAATATTTTCAATTGTTTCCTATGCATCTCAATAAATAAAAATGACAGAAGAAGAGTCAATGCTTTTCGATAGTGCTTTGGAGGAAGCATATAGAATAGACCATGGAATATAAAAAAAAACCCAAAACTCCATAAAACCCAAAACCAAACAAATGTATATTGAACAAAGTCCAACAGGGTACTCCATAGAGGCAAGAAAGGTGACATTTCATCTCACATACTTTGAGCATGTTTCAGGAAGGATCATTCATTAAAAAAAACCCACACCATCATATTGGTAAAAATGGATAGTCAGAGAAAGAGTGGAGACCCTCAAAAAGATGGATAGACATGTTGTTGTTGTTGTTATGTCCCGTCAAGTCACCTGTGACTCATAGCGACCCTATGTACAACAAAGTAACCATAAAAATGAACTAAAAAATATTTGTGATGGTAAGGATAATGCAGGAAATGGCAAGGTTCATAGGATCCCTGTGAGTATATTATAGGAATAATAACAACTTCCTTAATAAATCCCACAAATATAAGTATGGATCTTTGAGTTCTGTGTGACAATTGCAATCAATTACGGACCTGGGGTAAGAGTACTGAGTGAATGTTTCAATTAGTGTTAGTAGGAATGTGAAGGGTATGGTATATCTGACGTCATAAATGGTTTTGTGGTATGAGTGATGTTTATAGGAACTGTTCCTCATTCTGGTGTTAGTGTAGGTATATAAAGAGAGCAAAGGCATGGGGATTAAGGAAAACTTAGGGAAGGTAGAGTTCAACCTTTACTAACTCCACAGAAAACTCTCCACATTAACAACATCTAGAGTACAGAACTGATCCCTGTAAGGTCATATATGATCACCCCCTTCCCCATACTCCTGCACCAACTTCTACTAATAACTGGTTCAAAATTTGTTGACAATTACTCACAGACTTTACTCATAGTTGTAGGATTTATTAAGGAAATGGTTTGAGGGGTTGGGAAGATGAAGGATATCACACAGCAAAAGTCCAAGTTTAATGGAAAGCAGTTCCGAGCCGTATATTAACAGCAAGATACAAGTCCTCAATTTGTTCAGATAACATCTCAGTAAACAAATCAAAGTCCAAGCTGAATTCGGTAACATAAATGTAACTGGTTTCTTCAGTACTTTAGAAAGCTTTGTCACCTTAGTGCCAGCACTCTCTTCAGTCATTCAGTAAGTAAAATCTTCAACTCTGGCTCTATATTTAGGACTCTGTCAAGTTACTCCTTGCCAGTCTCTCTGAGGTCTGATTAGTTGTTGTTGCTGTTTTTTGGTGTTGTTTTTTTTTTAATGTTGACTTCACAGCTATTGATGAAGTTGAATATACTAATCAGCAAACCTTGTGTCTGCAGTTGAGTCAGCTGGAGACCACGCCCGTGGGGGAGGAAAAAGACAATTGGTAGAAAAGTAATTTTCAAAAGTTCTAACACATGGTGTCACTTCTTTGAAATTTCTTTTGGCAAAGGATGGTATATTCAGTATTCGCTGCCAATACCATAACTGAAAGATATGATTTGAGTCTTTTATTTTTACTCTTTACCCAACTATTACATGTGTAAGAAACAGCGGAAATGCTATGGCTTTAGTCAGGTTTATTTTGATCTTTAAAGGGATATCCTTAATCTTTAGCAATTTAAAGATATGCTTTGAAGTAGATTTTGCTTATTGCATTGTGTTGTTGATATTTCTACTTCTGATTCCAGGGACGCTGGATATGGATCCAAGTAAAATGAAAGCCTTTATAATTTCAAACCTTTCTCCATATATCATGATGTCTTTTATCAGTTCAATAGTGAGGCTTTTTTTTTTCTTTTCTTTTTATTTGGATGAAGGAAAGGTGATAAATCTCCACCTGTGTAATTTATAACCATTAAAAAAAAAACTCAACACACACACACACACACACACACACACACACATACAACCCAAAAAAAACAAAAACCACCAACAAAAACAAAAACTACTAGACGGTCGGCTATGAGTCAGTCATAAATAAAGGGTAATGAATTAGTGAATTAGATTATATGTTGAAGGCTATACTTTTTGAGATTTATTAATAAACATTTCATCATTTTCAGCAAGCAATTTGTTACTTGTTTATTACATTTTGTTGATGAATATTTCTCCAAATTTGATGTCATCATCTTTTTCATATTGTCCAAATTTTGGGATTATTTACTCATTTTACAGAAAGGATATATAAAAAAGTTTAATCCCTAATGCATTATTTTCCTTATTATTTTAAAACATGCTGTATCCCCACACTTTGTTAAAATAGATGTATTTTGGTCTTTTAAAAAGTTCTAAGTGATCACAAGAAAGTTTTCTGGAATTTTAATTTTCTCAGTATTGTTGTTGTTGTTTGTAGATGCCATCAAGTCCACTCTTAGTGATGCTGTGAATAACAGATCTGAACGTTGCCCTATGCTGAGCTATCTTCATGATCTTTGTCATGCTCAAGCTAATTGTGGTAGTAACGGTGTCAATCCATCTTGTTAAGGTTCTCCCTCTCTTTAGCTTATCCTCTGTCTTTTCCAGCATAGGAAAGTCTCTTTAACAATTGGTTCTTCTTGAAAATATGCTGAAAGTAAGTGAAATTAAGTGAAATCATATTTACTTCTAAGAAACATTTTGGTTACAGTTGCTTCAAGACAGATTTGTTCATTCTTTTGGCAGTCCACGGAATATTCAGAATTCTTTACCAACACCAAAACTCAAAGGCATATTTTGGTCTTTAAACTTACGTGCTTGTTCGTTAGGACTTCATGAAGATCCTTGTGAGAAGATTTCATCACATCAAGAGATTGAGATTGTTAACAACGTCAGCTTGCTTGGTTCCACAATAAACACTCCTGCACCAGCAGTCAGGAAATCAAAAGATGATTTGCAGTGGGAAAGTCTGTTGTCAGGGACCTCTCTAGAGTACTGAGAACAATGATGTCAGTCTGGAGACTAAGGTGCACATGATATAGGCCATAGTCTTTACAATGATTTCCCTTTCCTTTCATATATATATATAATTTTGATCGATTAATTATTGCACATTTTCCTCCATCTCCCTGCCTTCCCCCTACGGACCAGAGAGCTTAACATTAACTAAAGATAATGAAAAATGATCCATGATTTTGAGTTCTGGTGATGGAGAAATGTGTTGAACATACTGTGGACCACCAGGAGAACAAACATGTCTGTGCTGGAGAGGGTGAAACAAAGCTGCTTCCTGGAAGTAAGGATTTTGAATCTTTGTTTCATATACTTTGGGCATGTGACCAGGAGAGTGCAGTCCTTGGAGAAGCATATAATGCTTTGAAGGGTGGAAGGACAGTGTAGGAGAGGAAGAACCAGGACTGACTCAATGACCGCAAAAAGAGGATTATGTCAGTCAGAAACAATGGGATTGGAGGTGTCTAGAGAGGCAATTACACATATGACAGGAGACTGTACATCCTTCTCCCACAGAGTGACTAGCATATTTGAACTGAGTGCCTTTGAATTTGCAGCACAGATTCTTACCACTAGGCCACCAGAGCTCCCTCTACTATGGGTATTGAATATCAGTTCATGTAAAATGAAATTTTGGACACCTTCATTCTTTTTTCTCCTCTATTATGATGCTGCCTATTGACCCAGTTGTTGTTGTTGTTACGTGCCATCGAGTTGATTGTGACTCATAGCAACCCTATGTAAAAGAGCTCTAAGTGTTATTCTATCCTGTGCCAACCTCGCTATCTCAAA
>NW_006399873.1:1867419-1868657 GCF_000299155.1 Elephantulus edwardii
CTTTGGGCATGTTGCAAGGGGGGACTGCTCCTTGGAGAGGGACATTGTGTTTGGGAGAGTGGAGGGACAGCACAAGAGAGGAAGACCCTCAATGAGATGGATCGATTCTGTGAGTGGATTGGTGGGAATGAGTGTGTTTGAGACGGCAAGGTTGGCACAGGATAGAATGGCATTTAGGGCTCTTGTACGTAGGGTTGCAATGAGCCGCAAGCGACTCGACACATAACAACAACAATAATACCTTTTTATAATATTGTGTTATTATTGATTTAATTTTAACTGGTTGTGATGACACCTCAATCATTTTTTTTCTCAATCTTTTTTTTTTCAATTCTACTTATTTGTGTATCTTTTCTATTGTTAAGTTGTCAAATAGTTTGTTTCTTTCTTCGATCCTCTCAAACAATCAAGTCTAGTCTTATTGATGATTTCAATTATTTTTCTATTTTCTATCTTGTTGACTCCAGCTCTTCTAGTAATTTCATTTCTTCTCGAGACTATGAGATTAGACTATACCTCTTTTCTTTGATGGGTATGTTGAGTTAGGTCATTAGTTTTGCTTCTCTATGTTTGTTTTGTTTTGTTTTTTATGTTTACCTATTACTATGAGCTGTCATTGGAAGACTGTAGTAGTTATATCCTAGAAGTTTGTCCGTGTTATTTTTCCATTATAATTTATTTCAAGAACTTTTACTTCCTTTTTATTTATTCTATAACCAAGACATGTTCTTGTTGTTGTTGTTATGTGCCATCGAGTCGCTTGAGACTCATAGCAGCCCTATGTACAAGAGCCCTAAACACCATTCTATCCTGTGCAAACCTAGCCATCTCAAACACACTCATTTCCACCACTCCACTCACACAATTGATACATCTTATTGAGGGTCTTCCTCTCCTGTGCCTCCCCTCCACTCTTCCAAACATGATGTCCCTCTCCAAGGACAAGTCACTTCTTGCAATATGCCCTGAAATAAGTTAGACGAAGCTTCAAAATCCTTGACTCCAAGGAGCATTCTGGCTTCATCTTCTCCAGGACAAACCTGTTTGTCCACCTAGCAGTCCATGCTATATTCAACACTCTTCTCCAACATCACAGCTCAAAGATGTCAATTCTCTTTATATCATCCCTATTCACTGTCCAACTCTCCGAAGCATAGCACATAATTGCAAAGATTATATCCCGGATTCTGTTGTACACAGGGTTTTCAGAGGCCTGCTATTTCAGAAGTGGATGGCCA
>NW_006399873.1:1877544-1879957 GCF_000299155.1 Elephantulus edwardii
ACTCCTGAGAGGTCCCTCACATTGGTGAGGATTTTTGTTTTCTTGATGTTAAGATGTAATTAATGTTGATAGCTTATAATCTTTGATATTCTACAGTAAGTACTACAGGTCTTTTTCAATATCCGCAAGCAAGACTGTGTTATCTGCATAACATCTATTGTTTTTAATATTATCCATTTGTTATTGTTGTTATCTACTGTCTAGTTGTCTGCCATTCTTAGTTACCTACGTACAACAGTTCTGAACCCTGCCCTATACTGACTAGTATAACTGACTCTGATACCTATACACATTACACTAGTTACCATGTCAAGTCATCCCCTATGGGTCTTTCTCTTCTGTGCTGTCCCTCCACCTTTTCAAGAATGTTGTCCTTCTCTAAGGACTGGTTCCTTCTGACCAGGTGCTCAAAATATGTAAGACAGAGCTTTAAAATCCTAGTCTTCAAAGAGAAATGTGGGTTCACTCTCTCCAAGACAGACATGTTTGTTATCTTGGCAGAACTCTTCTCGAGCACCACAATTCAAAGACATCAATTCTTCTGTCACCCTTAGATATTGTTGAATTCTCTGATGCATAGCATGTAATCGCTAAAACCATGAACTACATCAGGTGCATCTTAGTCTCTAGACTTATATGGTTGCTCCTCAGTACTCTGGAGATGTCTGTGACTGCAGATTTTTCACATATAATTTGTCTTTTGATTTTCTAACTGCTGGTTTAAAGTGCTGACTGTGGAGTTCAGAAAGCTGAAATTGTTAACAATCTCAGTCTCTTTTCCATCTGTCAAGGTGCTGCCAAGTGGCCCAGTGGTGAGAATGTTTCCTTTCTTGGTATTAAGCTTCAATCCATATTGAAGAGCACAGTCCTTGACTTCTACAGCAAGAGCTTCAGGTTCTGCTTACTTTCAACAATCAAGGTTGTGTCATCTGAACCTGCAGGTTGTAGCCATATGTTGTTATACACCACAGAGCCAAATATCATTACATGGTAGAAAAGCAAACATCTCTCTTAGGTAGTCTTTCCATTCAGTCATGTTTCATCTGACCTTAGCAATGATGTACTTTGTTCTGTTATTTTCTTAATCTGTCTTGAATTTCTTACAGTCCTCTATTGATGTACAGTTCCAGATACTTTTTAATACTCTTTAGCCAGATTTGGAGGACACATCATCCTCTCCTGAGAAAAAATCTTCTGTGTCAGCAGTCTGATGCAAATGGAAGAGAAGAAGCACTGAGCAATAATAAGTCAGTCCTGGAGCCAAAGTGCATGGCAAAAGACTTTTCCTCAGAACTGTATGAGATAGGAAGCCTTCCTTGATACTAGTACCTGGTATCTGGAGTTAGAGACTCCTAAACTCAAGTGACTGGCCACGGCATAAGAAACCAGTAGCAGCACAAGGTGTTTGGAATTACAGAAGCCCAGACGGCTTGAGACTTAAGCCAATATATCCAGGAATGGGTAAGGGGAGAATGGCATAGGGAGTGAAAGGGGATGCTGGTAGAGTAGGGAAATAGGTGGGTTAAGACACACACACCAAAAATGGATAACAACATTGAATCTATTGGTTACTTCTATAACTGGGAAAATAGTTTTCATCTGCTCCTTCTATAAAATGCTTAGCTGTCAGATACTATTCTAAATCAGAACACTCAAGTTAAAACAGACTAGGAAGGAAGACTGGCCATGCACTTCTGAAATAGCATGCCATTGAAAACCCATGTACATTACAGCACACATAGACTAGCAGATATGGTGACTAAGGCTTAGACCTCAAATAAAGAAATGCAAAGAAGGAAGAACAGTTAGTTGTAAGCAGACACTAGTTATTGGAACATGGAATGTGAGAAGCATCAATGTAGGAAAATTGGACATTGTTAATAAAGAGATGGAACACATAAATACTATTATACTATGTACTGGTGAAGTGAGATAGCTTGGCATGGGACATTTGATCATATGATCTACTATGCTGGCGATGAAAAGGTGAGGAAAAAAGGGGTTGCTTTCATAATTAAAGGAGTCATTTCTAGATCCATCTTGAAATACAATATGGTAAGTAACAGGATAGTATACATAAACATACAAGGAAGTCCAGTGAATACTACTATCATTCAAATACATGACTGAAAACTAGAGCCAAGTAGGAGGAAACAGAAAATTTTTACCAACTTTTGCAGTCAGAAATCAATTGAACATAGATTCAAAGGGCATTAATAATAACAGGTGACTGGATTGCAAAAGATGTGAACAGGGAAGAAAGATAAGTATTTAGAAAATATGAACTTGGTGACAGAAATGAAGCTAGAGGTAGAATGATAGAATTCTGTACGATCAATAATTTATTCATTGCATAGGGGAGCTCTGGTGTCCTAGTGGCAAGGAGCTGCAACTACAATCCCAGAGGTGCACG